>NC_022012.1:82980240-82992989 GCF_000317375.1 Microtus ochrogaster
AACAACAACAACAACAAAGCATCTGTGTCTTCCGATGGTCTTAGGGGATGTCTGTGAAAGGGTCTTTTGACACCCAGACCCACAGAATCACTGTTATAAGAGACAAGGTCTCTCATTGAAAGAGCGCTCACCATTTGGGTTACACCGCCTAGCCAGAGAGTCCCCAGGACCTGCTGGTTTCTGCTCCCAAGTATTAGGGTTACAAACATGTGATGCCGTGCCCAGTTTTTACATGGGTTCTCAGGATCCCAACTCAGGTCCTCATGCTTGGGAAGCAAACACTGAGTCATCCCCTGTGGCCTACTCCCCCTCCCCCACTTTGAGACAGGGTCTCACATAGACCCAGCAAGCCTTGGGCCCTCTTGGTAGTTAAGGCTATTCTTGAACTCCTGACTCCACTTCCTGAGAACTGGGATTATGGCATTCACTACATAGCTCAGGTAACCCAGAAAGGGACCATGGACATCAAGAAGCAAGACTTCACTGTGACTTCCTATCTGTCTTGTTACCTTTGTTGACCTTCCCAAGCCTCCCTGGAAGTCCCTTTCCCCATCAACCAGCAGGAAGACCAAGATGCCCAGACTCTGAACCACCGAGAAGGCCAGGTTGGATTTAGAGGGTTACCCCAAAGGCTCATGTGTTGAAGGCCTGGTCTCTAATGCAAAAGTGTTCTAGTGGGGTTTTAGGGAAGTAATTGGATCAGGAAGGCTCTAACCATTATCAGTGGATTATTCATTGATAGGTTTATAATCTGGAGGGCTCCTGGGATGGGGTAGGAGTGCCATGGCACATTCCCTTGGAAGCTATCCCTTGTCCCTGTGCGTGTATGGCCTGCCTGTGTGTATTCTCCCCCACCCCACTCATGACCACCCTTTCTGGTTAACATAAAGCAAGGCAGCTTTCTCTGTCATGCCCTTCTGTCGTGATACTTCTGCCTTGTCATAGGCATAAAAGCAACAGAGTCAGACCACCGTGGATGGAAACCTCCAAAACCACGAACCAAAACAACCCTTCCCCTTTTAAGGTGACCTCACAGACATTTTATCAGAGCACACCAGGCCTCTAGAGCATTTCGTCTAAACCCATTACAGGTGGGAAGTGGGAAGCCTCAGGGAAGCCTCAGCATCCTGGGTCCAGCTATACCTTCCGGATAATGCAGCCAGATCTTTGTATTAGGCTAAGGAACCTGGCCATTTGACCCTGACTCCCCTCGGTGGCCTCATAGAACCCTTCTGGTTTCAAAAATGTCCCAACATTGGGCTGGGGACATGGTTCAGTGAGAATGCTTCCCACGTAACCATGGAGACCTGAGTTCAGATCCCCAACACCATATAAAGAGTTAGGATCAGCAGTGCATGTTCCTAAGCTCAGCACTTGCAGAGGCAGAGGCTAGCAGGTGTGTGGAGCTTGAAGGCCAGCAAGCCAAGGTGAATCTGTGCTCTAGGTGCAGTGAGACTCAGCATCAACACACACACACACACACACACACACACACACATGCAAGCATGCACTCACGCACGCACGCACACACAATAGCCCAACACTTTCCCAACTATCCCTAGTCAAACCATCTGACCTAAAATAGGAGACCTAAATACCCAACTGACCCTTCTCCACACTTAGAATAAGGGCCCAACTGCTGAGCCTAGCCCTCTAGGCCCCTGGAACAGTCGGGGCCTGCTTTCTGTACTCTGATTACCCTGTGGCCCAGACATCAACACCCCATTCCACTGCCTCAGTGACTTGGGCTTGGGGTAATTAAGCAGGAATCTCCATCTTCCTCATGGCCACTCCGGCCTTCTATCCCTTGAACCACACCCTTGGCCTGTCTAGTCCTGTAAACACGCCAGATCGGGCTGAGCGAGTTTCAGGGCTAGGCCAATCAAGGCAGGGTTCATGGGCTCTGAAGGGGCGCGAAAGAGACAAAAACACAGGACTAGTGACAGGAGAGGCTGCCAGTCCCTCTCTTCTAGGCCTTGCTCCTTCTCCCGAGGATGCCCCAGGCCAGCTCTGACCTGAATTCCTTTGTTTGAAGCTACAGCACTAACCGTCAAAGTCTGAGTGGTGGTGGTGGGGGTCGTCAGAAGGTCGCAGCAGGGTCTGGCTGTGCTGGCTGTGGCAGGCTCCAGAGCCTGAGGGTGTGGCTGCAGGGCTTGAGGTGTGCCCTGCTAGCTGAGAGCCTCTGCCTCACTCGCTCCTCTAGCCTTCTCTAGTTCTGAAGGGAACCTTAGGACAAACGAGGAACAACCACACAGGCCAAGTCCACCCAAGAGCCCGTCAGCCTATAAGGAAATATTGGGTCTTGCTACAGGGGAGAAAATAGACGTCACTGTCCCTAGAAGGATGGATGCTAACTAGCCATCATTTCAACCTGTCCCCAGCCAGCCCCGAATACACTCAAAGAATACTGGGAGGAAGAGCTCCCAAGAGCTAGGGAGGCACAGATGGTTCCTGGGGCACGGAACTGCCCCTCTTAGAACTCTGGTGGGCTCAGGGCACGTCCATGTGGCATTAGGAGGAAACTTTCTACCAGAGGGACAGGGACCACTAGGTTACCTGACACCACACTGCCTCTGAAGCTGAGCACACACTTACGTCCAGTACCGGCCTGCAGCAGACAACACTGGACCAGTCACTGCTCTGGCACAGGCTCCATCTTCAGAGCAGACCAGTGGTTTCCTCCGACATCCGAGGCTCTGCACAGGTGATGCCCTCAGCTCCAGTCTCAGCTCCCCGAACCCACTAGTCCAAGGGCATGGCTTGCTGCTCCCATCCCACTGGGCAGTATACACTGTATTTCCCATGTGTCCTTTTCAGAAACGCCCTCGATCAGAACTGGTGGCTGACAGTATGAATTTTGGGACCCAGACCCCATTTAATGGGTAGCCTGTTACTTGACATAAAACTCTCTGGGCTTCAGTATCTCTTTTTGTGGAGTCAAGGGGGAGTTGAGAAGGGTCTCACTGTGTAGAACAAGTTGGCCTCGAACTCACAGAGAGCTGCCTGCCTCTGTCTCACGGGCAGGGATTAAAAGAGTGTGTCACCAAACTTAGCCTCAACTATCTCTTTATAATAGTCTGTTCAGTGGCAGCCACACCATCCAGCATTGCAAAGGGCAGGATGACTGGGGCTCTGCTCAGCCCAAATTCCTGCATTATAGGACAACATCCTCATCCCTGTCTATGAGTGAAAGCAAGAGGCATCCCATGGTTCAGTGCAGAGTTGGGGCTTCCAGGGTAGTTTCCGGTTTGCTGCCTTAGGCCTCAAAGGCCTAAGATGTGATCCCCAGGGAAGAAGAGCTCCAAGTAGTGGGGAGAGGGATCACAGTTCAATACTGGGTGAGACCTCAGTCAGAGCTACCTCCACCTTCAGGGACAGACAGGAAGAAATAGGGTTGGATAGGTCTGGACAAGATAGCTTCTCAACCCAAAAATTCTCCTACAGCATTAAGAGGAGAGAGTGTAATGTCAGGCCATAAGTGGCTTTGAACTATGTTATAAGAAGTATAGGCTACAGGATGAAGCTGGAAGATGGCAACTCTTCCAGGGAGCTTTCCAGGAAGCAACTGAGCATAGTGGTGTAGTGCCTGGGTGTCCAGTCCAGTCTCTGGCCCCTTACCTAGAGCAGTACTAAGAGGAGTGGACCTAATTGGTCCCCATAACACCCTTCAATACTTAGCCATTTTCCTTGTCCTGTGACTATGGAAACTGAGAATTTCCAGCCATGGTCCCCATAGTAACTGACCCTGTTTCCATGGGGATCCCACACTTCCCCATCAGCTCCTCAGTTGTCATAACAACCCCAAGGATACCAGCCTTTCCCCCCAACCCCAGGTTCTATGCTAATTTTTCTATCACTAATGTTCCTCCTTCTTCAATAGCCTTAGCAACGAAAGCAGGAAGGAAGAAACTCTAGGTGCCCCTCAGGTGTGAAAAGGACCAAGAGCTGGGTACATTTGCCCATTTAAGAATGTAAATAAGAACCAAGCAGTGGTGCGCGCCTTTAATTCCAGCACTAGGGAGGCAGAGGCAGGTGGATCTCTTAGTTGAAGGCCAGCCTGGTCTACTGAGCAAGTTCCAGAACAGCCAGAGCAGTTACACAGAGAAATCCTGTCTCAGGAAACAAAACAAAACAAACAAACCACAAGGAAAAGAAAGTAAATGAGAGAACTGGGACTCTTAGTCAGTAAAGTGCCTGCTGCACAAGCAGGAGTTTCATTCTCCAGCACCCACAAAAGCCAGGGTGCGCATCTACAACCTCAGCTCTGGGAAGGGAAGGGGTGGGGTGTGGACAGACTGATCCCTTAAGCTCGCTGGCCAGTTTAGTTTAATCAATTAAGTGGAGGTCTGAGAAGACGGCTTAGCAGGTAAAGGCTCCTATCACCAAGGCTGACAACCCGAGTTCAATCCCTGGGACCAACATGGTAGGCCTCCTTCTGGATGTTGTCCTCTGACCTTCATGCGTACACTGTGGCAAACGTGCGCTTTCTCACACAAATTTAAACATTTTTGAGATGTGCTTTTAGAAACTAGATACAGTACCGAGGAGGCAGAGACAGGCAGACATCTGAGCTCAAGGGCAGCCTGGCAAACATAATCACTTCCAGACCATCAGGGGCTACATAGTGAGACCCCGTCTAAACAAATAAGTAAGGTGGAGGGACTGGAGAGAACACTGGCTGCTCTTCCAGAAGACCTGGATTCAATTCCTAGCGCCCACATGGTGACTCAGAACTGTCTGTGATTCCATTTCCAGGGGATCTAATGCCCTCTACTGGCCTCTGTGGACACCAGCCATACATATAACACACAGACATGCATGCAGGCAAAACACCTATACACATAAAATAAAAGTATATGAATCTTTTTAAAAATTAGTTGGAGAACGATTGAGGAAGACACATGATATCTTTCTTTGGCCTCCACATGTACACACACAAACACACGCACATGAGAGGTAAACTGAGGTCCAGGAAATAGGATCCAGCTAAGGCTTTAGAGGAACAGAGAGGCCTGGTCAAGTTCTCATGAGGCAGGAAGGATCATGGGACAAGATAAGAGACCAGAGAGAAAAGTGAGCAAAACTAAGAACTTCTACTCTGACATCACCTCTGAATCCTTCCACAATGGCATAATTGGCCATAAATCCCTGTCCTGCCACACTCTGTGACCCTCAGCTCCGCCATCAGTGGGTGGGGGGCTAGTGAGCCTTGCTGCTGCCTGCAAAGGGGCTGCTCATTTACATGCTATTTTGCATTAACTTTTACATGTTTCTCAAGTGCCCGCTCCAGGTACTGTCCCGGTCTCCTGTTCTCCCGTGTTTCTCCCGTTTCTTCCTTGAGGACACGATACTAGCTGAGCTCCACCATTCACCATGGTGGCCCTGCCCTGCTCTGTGCTTCTGACAACTTGCTGCTTCTCCTTCAGACAGGGCCTCACTTTGTAGACCAGGCTGGCCTGGAACTCACAAGAGATCTGCCTACCTCTGCCTTCCAAGCATTGGGGGGTGGGGCGGCAGACAGACAGGCAGACAGACATGCCACGCCACCATGCCTGGGTGAAAGCTTGCTTCTCGTACTTTCCATTGCTCATTCCTGTTGTTCCTGGCCTTCAGCCCTCAGAATCCCACCTCTGCCTGCTCTGGGATAGCTTGCTGATTGGTCACTGCCCTGGGCATTAACTTCTCCTGCAGTTATCGGGATAACACCCAGGGAACACTTACTGAATGTTCGGTTACGGGAGCCGTGGAGTGGCAAGCACGGTGAAGATTTAAGATAGGCTCCCAGCAGAGGAAGCCACAGGTGCTGTCCCAGGTAAAGATCCACCTTAGGCTTCCTGACCCCAGGCTAAAGCTCTGGTGGCTAAAGGAACCCTTCTGATGATCTTGCCTTGATTCCCCCAAGAGAACCCTGAGGAACTCCAACTAAGTAATATCCAGGGGCACATTGATACCGCCCCTCCCCCACATCTCCTCCCAAAGCCCACTAAGAGAACAGAGTCCATTTAGGTGAGAGAAGGCATGTCTATCCATGCAATCTAGGGTCTTTTAGGGGAAAGGAAGGACAGGAATGGGGCGACTTCCCTGTCCTCACCCAGACCCACAACTGGGGAAACAGGTTTCCCAACAGATGGTAGGCAGTTCTTGCGGAAGGGAGGGGCCACCTGTGCTGCTGGCTGGCCGGCTGGTGACCGACAAAAGGGGTCTCTTTGCTTTCCTTTTGAGACAAGTCTCAAAAGTCTGTAGCCCAGGAAGGGCCTCAGACTTTCGGCAATCCTCCTGCCTCCAACCTCACTCATACTGCGATCGAATGCATACGCCATCACACTTGGCACTGAGAGTCTCTTAACACCCATTGGCTCCATCCTTGCCTTACACACCCAGGACACAAACACAATGGGTCCCTAGTAGCACTATCTCTCCTTCGGAACCCAGCACCGAGGGGTGGGACAGTGTTGTGGGAGCAGGCAGGAAGGCTGCACTGGGAGGCTGCCTGGCTTCCTCTCCCCAGCCAGCCTGGCCCCACCCAACTCTCCTGGTTTTGCTCTCACATCCTGGATTTATTAGTTGGCTTGGTCCCAGGCTGCCCCCTGCCTGTCCAGGCTTCCAAGACTATAAGCAGCCAGCTCGTATAACACACCTAGGCCCTACTCTAAGAGGCCATCTGGGAGGAGGTGCCAGGCCAGCGGAGTACTAATAATATCTCATCACCATACAGAGTTCAGCCTGACAACTATGAAAGGGATCAGTCTGAGGATGCTGTCCCAGGACATCTCCAGCAGCCTACCACTCAGCCTGAAAAACCAGTGACATCTCTTCACCAGCTCATCCCCCTTGAAGATGGAGATGCAGAGGAGGCAGGCTTTTCTGACCTATACCAGCCACACTGGCTCCCTCTCCACAAAGTCCAGGTGGCCTGAGGGCAAGATTGTGTTGATTTTACAGACAGGTAAGTAGAGGCTTAGAGGTGCAATGAGCTTGGGCTGGGTTACCCTAGGTGGGGCTCTACAGGTCACCAGCCCACCACTAAAGAAGCTGTGGCTCCTAAGACTCAGACCATACCGTTCCTAAGAGACGTAGACCATCAGTCAGCCTCCTCAGAGGGCCAGGGTTCAGGCTGAACTCTCCCCATATCCCTGCTCCGGGTGACAAGCTGTTCAGGGACAGACAATGGACCATTGTGTCCAGGGCACACCTGAGCTAGGCACCTAGTGCCAAGCAGGTGCAAGGAAGGAGGCGTGACCCCGGGATCACTCCCTGCTTCCAGTGCAGAAGGAAAGTGGAGCTTCTGTGCGTGACAGTCACATAGAGTTTGAATCGCAGGAGTCACAGAGCTCCCGGGAGCTCCTGTCAGACATCCTTCCTGGCCTCACTCCCGACGACCCTGTCCCACTGCAGAATGGAAGTAGACTAAGGTTGCCTCAAGTACAGCAAGAGCTCCGCACGGCACTAAGTACTTCTCTGGAAGAGTCTGAGGCGACTAAACTCTGATCTACAGTAAGGAGTGGCACCTGCCGGGTCCCCCAACCTATGTGACATTCTACCCTTGATCACCTATCGCAAATGCGCCCCTCAGGCGAAACAGCCTACATGCAGAGTCCCTTTTTTCCCAGGTCTCAGTTTACCGAGTTGTGAAAGGGGCGAAGAGTGACTGGTCAGGGTAACCTGAGGCTGCGCGGTGTCGCTGGGGGACTTGCAGTACAGTGCGTCCCCGCGAACGGTGCCCCTGGCACAAATACCCGAGGCAGCCCGCCGGCCTGGGGCACGCACGTGTGTGCGGGGCTGGAGTCCCGCGTGCGCGCGCCTATCTGCGGCCGGGGAGGAGGTGGGGGGGTGGCGGCGCCGGACACAGGTGCAGCAGGCACCGCGCGCGGGGATCTGGGGGCCTCGCGGACCAGGGGCGGGACGGGCTCACCTGCGCGTAGTACAGCAGCCACAACTCGTAGAGCCGCTCCGAGGCGGCCATGGCCTGACCCGGCTCTGGCCCTGCTGCGCGCCACCTGTCGCCGCCTCCTCCGAGCCGCCCGCCGGTTGCCCCGGGCCAGGCCCATGGGCGGGAGGGCGTCACTCCGGGGCGGAGCGGCTGTGTACTGCTGGGGGAAGTCCGCGGCTCCCGACCCTGTCGCACTCAGTCACCAAAGTCTACACGCCCCTCCTCCTCCCGGCCTGCCGGCCACCGCCTGGCTTCCTACACTTTGCTGTCTGTCGCGGCGGCCGCCACCGCCCCGCCTCTCCCAGGACTGTGCAAAGGGCGGGGTGTCATGCTGGGGGAGGAGCCTGAGGTCAGAGCAGCCCGGGAGGTCGCGCAGAGCCACGCCCCTGGCAGGAGCATTGCCAGCCTCCCCGGGATAGGGGGCGGGGAAGGGCTTCCTGAGTTATCCATCCTGGTGTGTATAATCTATCAGGCTTGGAATTATCGCTATTCCAGGAAGGGACTGCGGTTTGCGCGGGGATGACTAGGGTCCTTCAACAAATACTAATAATAACCTCGTCCATGAGGACCACTTGCGGCGCTGACTACGTGCAAGGTTCTGTCCCAAGAGCTGTATGAAAAACGAGTGCCACCCTTAGTTCCTGCCTAGTGCTGGGCTGGATGGAAAGAAGCATCAGGCAAAGGCAGGACACCCACCTGCAGAGGAGTGGCGTCCTTCCATTGGACAGACAGCTCCTTAACCAAGTTTATGATCTGTCCCACTCCTTCTAGGAATCCCTCCTCCCAGGGCCCAGTACTCGCTCGTCACATTTTCTGTTTTCGTTTGTTTGTCTGTTTGTTTGTTCCTTTGACCTGAGGGAGAATGCCTCAGGGGTGTCTCGTGCCTATTCTAGTGAATGGAAAAAACTGAGGCCCATCCGGGTGGAAGGAGGATCAGGGGCAGCAGGAACAAAGGACCTAGGCCTGGCTGAATCTTTGCTGGGGCACTGTCACCTCCGCCGGGTCCCTTTCCTTGTGCCCAGACTGCTTGTGAAGTGAGGGAGCACCTGGTGTTGGATAGGAATAAGGTTCTTTGTTAGGAGTCGGGGAAAGTTTGTTGGGTTTCCTATTGGTCCTAGGAACTGGTCAGCCTGGCATGTCCTAGATCGCGGGTGGACAAGAGAAAGCTGACTTTGTCCTTATTCCTGTCCTGTTTTGTACTCTTGGAGCGGATGACCCTTACGTTCTAGACTTATTCTTTTGTCCCACGCATCCTAGTCTGACTTGACATTTCCTAAGCACAGACAGCCACTCCCTTTCCTACTGTGAGGGAAAGGTCCTAGACTGAGCCAGGTTAACTTAGACAGTGAGGTTAGGGGGCTGTGGCATTTAAAGGGAGCTGGGAGGGAAGCGCCTTCACCTAGGGACCAACTTTATAGTACACACTCCAGGCAGGGAGCAACGTTGCTAATGGGCTGGCCTTCTCCTAGGAAGAGGAGCAGGGGAAGGAAGCGGGTGCGTGCATCTGTGACTGTCAGCCACAAACTCTTCAGAAACTGGTAGGAAGGAGTAAGTTTTGTGGCTCTTACTTGGCCCTGGTTGACGTTTGCGTTTTTGCAGAGACGGGAGCCTGACCCTGAGTATGCTGCTGCCCCAGAACGGGATGAAAGGCCATGCAGCCAGGCCTCGAACTGCGCAGGTCTGGAGCAGAGTGCGGACAGACAGGCTTAGGAGCAACTCATTAGGCGAGTCCGAGGTGCCACTGGCTGCTGTCTCTGGAGGAGAGAGACTGACCTCAGAGTGGGAAGGAGAGTGGCCACGGAGGGTTTCTGGTGTCTGGTGGTGGTGTTTTACGACGATTTCCTTACGTAACCCAGACTGAACTTGAGCCCATAATTTTGTTACCTCAGCCTCTTAAGTACTGGAATTATAAACGTACACCACCACACCCGACCCAGGGAATGCTTCTCGAGGCATTCGCTCCTTGAAGAATCAGCACAAGTGGATAAGGATGGCTAAGCATTCCAAGAGGGCGACCAGGAGAGGCGGGTGGTGGTGAGGCAAAAGCAGAGCAATCGACTCACTCTAATCTCTGCCTCTCAGGTCTGATTCTACTTGCTTTCTCACTGATTAGGGTTGGGAAAATCGAACTTAAGGAGCCTTTCCTCCACCCGGCCGGCTCGCTCGCTGCACAGGTTGCTCCAGAGCAAAGGGCGTGGCCTCCTGTAGCAACTCAGCATTGATTGGTTTTCAGGGCTTCCGTCTCTCCATTCTCGCCCTTGGATTGGCCATCAAGCATTCTTCTGCTCACTGGGCCTGCGCGAAGCGGAGAGAAAAGGCGGGGCCCCGGGTAAGATGGCGGCTACTGCCGCCGGTGTGGGCCGCCTCGAGGAGGAGGCGCTGCGGCGGAAAGAACGGCTGAAGGCCCTCCGGGAGAAAACCGGGCGCAAGGTGAGGGACGTGGAGTGGGAGGTGCGGGCATGGAGGCCAGTGTTCTGCGTCAGAGCGGGAGGGCGAAGGCCGAGGGAAACACTTGTCGAGACGCGCGTGCGCGCGCGAGCAGAGCATGCGCGATAGGGCGGCGCTGGGATCTGCTGTTGAGATAGGCTTGTCTCTTCAGCCCAGGGGCGGACCTCGCGCGTGCGCTTTGGCCAGTGGTCCTCGCGCGACTGCCAAGATGTGGCGTCCGTGCTGCTGTTGCAAGCACAGCTTTCAGTTTTTACATGTTTTGGGCTTCTTTGTTTGTTTTTGTTTTTTACGTTTTTGGTGGGTCCCCCCCGGGCCGGCCTCCTGGCACCTGCCTATCAGGGCTCCTTTGGGTAGGAGGATGAGTGACTGCTGCGGTTGTGGAGCCTGCAAAAGTCCAAACGATGTCTGGGTGGCCTGCAGGGCAAGAAGGCTCCCTTTTCTTTCCCAGCTTGGCTCTGAAGCACTTGCCTTTCCTTAGCCACGGAGATGGCCTGGATTCATCTCCATTTGATGGTCTTTCCAAAGCAATGAAGAGGAACTCTAAAATTCACTACCCGTGTGCACACTTTGGCTGTGTCACTCGACACTGAAACTTGGGACAAAACAGGGTTTCTCTGTGGCTTTGGAGCCTGTCCTGGAACTAGCTCTGTAGACCAGGATGGTCTCGAACTCCCAGAGATCCGCCTGCCTCTGCCTCCCTAGTGCTGGGATTAAAGGCGTGCGCCACCACCGCCCGGCATTGTCCATGTTTCTGAGCCTGTTTTCTTCCACGTCTCCAGTGGGGGAGTGTCACATTCATTTTTTTTGTGGGCTATTTTGAAATCTAGTAGGAAAAAATCAGTAATGAACGAGCTTAAGGGGCTGGAAGTTGTTGGCTCTGTTGTTATATAGGCAAAAAACGGTGTCCATCATTCAACAAAATAAAACATCTGCCACAGGTAGGGAAGGTCAGAGACTCCACTTCCGATTTCATCAAAGACCAGACCGGGCGGTGGTGGCGCACGCCTTTAATCTCAGCACTCAGGGGGCAGAGGCAGGCGGATCTCTGTGAGTTCGAGACCAGCCTGGTCTACAGAGCTAGTTCCAGGACAGGCTCCAAAACCACAGAGAAACCCTGTCTCGAAAAACCAAAAAAAAAAAAAAAATCCAAACCCAGGTTGGTCAGTCTTGGCTGGCCTTTGTTTTCCTCCCAGAGTAGCTGTGTACTCTGCCTTGTATCTCTGTGAGAAAGCGAAAGGGGAAGTAGTTGGGAGTGAAAGCTGGCCACATGGGCTTCTGTGTTGGCAGTGTGTAAGAGCCATCACATAATTGTCCTCCAGCTCCAGACCTCGGGGATCTCCGGCTTGACTCGAATTCTCATCTGTCTCTCTGCCTTACTCTTGAGGCGGGGTCTCCTCTAACCGGAAACTTGTGGGGTTTTTGTTGGTTTTGGGGTAGGTTGGCAGACAACGAGACTCCTGTCTGCCCGTCCGCAGTGCAAGGATTATGGGCAAGCGCGGCAAGTGCAAGCCCCTTCTCAGCCTGCCATGGGGGTGCTTGGATTTGTACCCGGTCCTCATGGGTTCGTAGCAAGCTCTCTTAACCACTGAGCCTGCTCACCAGTCCCAGCAACGAGATACATAGAGGTAGTGTTTCCTTGTTGCTGGGTTTTTGAGGTGGATTTTCTGTGTTGTCCAGGCTAACCTTGAACTCAGGATTCTCCTACTTTATTCTCTCCTGAGGAGCTAGTATTACAGGCAGGTGGCACCTTGTCCAGCTTTACATTATTTTAAATTGTGTAGCCTTGTAGATTTTTGTTGTTGTTTTGTTTGTTTGCTTTGTGTTCTCCCTCCCTCCCTCCCTCCCTCCCTCCCTCCCTCCAGGGTTTCTCTGTGTAACCCTGGCTGTCTGGGAACTCTGTAGACCAGGCTTACCTCAAACTCAGAGATCTGCCAGCCTCTGCTTCCCATGTGCCAGGATTAAAGGCGTGTGCCACCACACCCGGCCTGCAGCAAGTTTTAAAATTAGTTTAAGTGGTGTAACTTAGTTTCTTTTCAAGATTGTTTTGGTCATTAAAGTTGGCTTATTGTTTTGGTCATTAAAGTTGGCTTAAGATTCTGTATGATGCTAGGGATGGTGGTGTGTAGTTGTTAACTGATCAACTGAGAGCCTCAGGCAGGAGGGCTGCTACCTGGTAAAGCCAGCTTTGGATACACAGCGAGAGGAACCCTTTCTCAAAAGAACCAAATAAGGAAGACTATCTGAATTCTGTAATGAATTTCCCTGGTTTTGTGAAGAGCATCTGTAAAGAGATTTCATAGGGATTGCCTTGAATCTGTAAATCATTTGGGACGTTATCATTTAAATATGTTAAATTTATTAGTCCATGACT
>NC_022012.1:82994259-82995629 GCF_000317375.1 Microtus ochrogaster
AGGGTTTCTCTGTGTAACCTTGCCTGTCCTGGAACTCTGTAGACCAGGCTGGCCTTGAACTCGTGGAGATCGCCTCCCTCTGCCTCCCTAGCACTGGGATTAAAGGCGTGTGCCACCATGGCAGGGCTCACATTATTTTTTAAAATAGTCTCTTCTCACTGAATCTAGACCTCATCACTTTGGTTAGGCTGGCTGGTCAGTTAGCTGCAGGATCCTTTGAATTTTTGCCTCCCTCAGTGTTGAGCTTACAGATGTAAATCACCTCGTTTATGATGGCTGCATGGGTGCTAGGGCTCTCAGAACGCAGGTCCTCATGAGTCCTCATGCCTGCGTGACAGGCACTTTACCAATTGAGCCATATTCCTGCCCCCCTGCCTTTTTTTTTTTAAACTCCTGTGTTTCTGGGATGGAACTCGGGACTTTGCATGCTAACCAAGAGTTCCATCTCTGAGCTGATTTGTTGTTTACTTACTAGGTGTAAATCTATTCAATTTTTTTTTTGTTTCTTCATGAGTCAGTTTAGATAGTTTGTGTTTTTCTATGAATTTGTACATAGTCTAGGATCATCTAGATTATCCAGTTTGCTGACATACTGGTTACTATTTTATTGGGTTAAATTCTCACAGCTCTGACTTCAGAAAGTTTTTAGCTTAGTTGTAGGAGTTTCCATAGAGGAATTGTATGGCTTCTGCATTAGAATCAAGAGCTCGCCATTGGTCCTTGGCGTTTCCTCTCATTTTCTTTAGAAGTAGGGCTGGATAGAGGACAGCTCAGCAGTTAAGAGCACTGGCTACTGTTGCAGATGCCCAGGTTCAGTTCCCAGCATCCATATGGTTCCTCTAACTGTCTGTAACTCCAGTTCTGTGGGATGCAATGTCCTTTTCTTCTTCTGACCTCTAAGGCATTGCATGCATGTGGTACACACACATGCATACAGGCAAACATTCATACACATAAAATTAAGAAAAACAAGTCTAAACAAACATAAAGTAGAAATAGCTGTAAAGCTTCCATCTTGACTCAGAAGTTCTCACCTTCTCCCAGATTGTTTCCCTATCTACAGGCTCTTATGGAGGAGGTGGGGGTTTTTTGGGATAAAACCTTGGCTGATCTGGAACTCATAGAGATTTGCCTTGCTAACTAAATGCTGAAATTAAAAGGTGTGTTGCAGCAGGCTTGACCCTTTTTATAGGTTTTTAAATTTGTTTCCTTAGTCTTTTTTCCTAATTAGAAAAGGGAAATTATATTTTTTCCTTGTTTTTTCAGTTTGTATGACAAAATGTTTGGTTTGCTTCCAAACGGATCATTGGGGCTGACAATCTGTTCTTTAACAGGAATATATACTGAGTATGCCATGTGCGGGAATATAT
>NC_022012.1:82996701-82997307 GCF_000317375.1 Microtus ochrogaster
TCTCTGGTTTTGTTTGTTATTAAATACAACAGCACGGTCAGAGTTAACTGGGTGAATGTGTCACTAGCACAGATTATCTTATCTGGTCTTGATGACAACCTGATAAATCAGTGGAAGGAAGGTTTTACTGTTAATTTATGGGTGGAAGCTCAAACCAGTAGAGGTTAGGTCATGTGCCCAAGATCATGTGATTAAGACCAAAGGAACACTAGGGGAGGGAGAGACCCTGAGAACAAGATAGCTCTCTGTTTGTTTAGTTTTCCGACACAGGGTTTCTCTGTGTAGCTCTGACTGTCCTGGAACTCACTCTGTAGACCAGGCTGGCCTGAGGCACCACACCTAGCTGATGATAATTTTTACCACTGAGCTGTGTATTCCTGGACCTCTCATTCTAAGACACGGTCTTGTTAAACTAGTTTTGAACTCATTCTGTAATCCAGGCATTCTTTTGAGTTAATAATCCTCTGCCTCAACCTCCTGAGTACCTGGGATTACAGGCCTGCGCCACCAAGCACTGCTGTTCCTCCTTGCTGAGATGAGATACACAGGGGAGATACTGTATAATCTCTTTTCTGTTTTTGTTGTGTGGAGCTGCGGGCTGCTTCC
>NC_022012.1:82997842-83004178 GCF_000317375.1 Microtus ochrogaster
TGTTTTTGTGGTGCTGGGCTGAGCTCAGATCTTTCTAATCATTGAGCTACACCCCTAGCCACTGTGTGCTTTCTGATATGATCTGGGTGTTGTGAATTATCTGTGCCTGTGCATGCACAGGCTCGCACACATGCGTGCATGTGTGCACACACACATACACACAGACCACAAAATAAATACATCTTCAGAAACATGAGTTTCTGCTGACTGCCTCTTCTGTCTCCAGCTCACTCGAGGAGTACTGGATTATAGAGTGAGCTTCTACATCTGAGTTTTTTACTTCGGTTCTAAGGATCAAACTGAGATCATTAGGTTTGCATGAGAGATGTTTTTACACATTGATCCAGCTCCCAGATTTTAAAGAAACTTCAATGGTGTGAAAATGATGCATATTTGTATCACTTGAAATTGTATTTAGAATTTAAATTTGGATAATTTTCAAATTACCTGTGTGTGATATGATCTTTCTCTCATAGTGCTAAGCTACAAAGCACACCTTGTTTTGGCTTGTCTTCCACTATTGGAACAGCTGTGGTGAGTTTGTGATTTTTTTTGTAGCTACCACCATACTGCTGCCACTAATGCCAGCCAGCCTGTGGCTCACTGCTCTCCAGCCAAAGGGAAAGGGTAGGTTGAGATGGCTTGTACTTAGCAGTCCACTGGAGTAAGCTATGGAGAAAGCAGCTGGGCTGGTACTGTGGCATTCAGTGAAATGAGGTGTTGTCGCTGCCAGGAGTTTGGTGAGCTGATCTACAGACGCCCAGCATCCAGTGTAAGAAATGGCCCTGTCACAGCTTCGCCTTTCCTGCGTCCTCACTGTCTTCCTTTCTTCCTTTCTGTGTCATTTGTGTGTGTGTGGCAGACTATATAAAACACAAAACTTTCCAGTTTAACCCCTTTTCAGTTGTACTAATTTTATGCGGTGTTGCATAATCATCACTACTGTTTCCAAAGCTTTTACCATCTTCAGCAGAAACGCTACACCTATTAGGCAATAATTCACCATTTCCTTCACTCCACCGCCAGCTTACTTTCTATGAGGTTTGAATTTCCCTGCTCTAGATACTTTATTAGATAGTAGATATCCTGTTGCGTTTGCCTTATTTTGCTTAGCTTAAATCCAAACTTTTTCTTCTTTTCTTTTTAAATTATTAGTGTCCTATGATGGAACTAAGTTGTGCAGGAAGGTCAGAGAACAACTCTGTGGAGTCAGGTCTCTTCTCCCACCTTTATGTGGGATCCAGAAATCAGACACGGGTCATCAGGCTCCATCGCCTAGTCGGCACACATTTTCAGTGTTCATTAGTATTGTGCCAGGCATCAGGATTTTGTTTCAAGTCTAAGTAATAGTAATGTGGATCTCCCATATATTTTGTAGTTTTCATTACTGAGGATTGAACCCATACTAAGCTTGGACTCTGCCACCAGGCTTCATCCCCTCTGACTCCAACTCTCATTTTATTACCCATTAATCCAGTGGGCACCTTTTGATTATTGCTTTAGTTCTTTTGAATACATACTGAGCAATGCGATTGCTACACTATATGCTAATTTTGTTTTGTTTTGTTATTGATTTTTGGAGACAGGGTTTCTCTGTAACCCTAGCTGTTCTGGAATGTACTCTGTAGTCTGCTACCTTTACTCACGGAGCCTCTGGCTCCTCTGCAGTTCTTTTTATTTTTTAAAGATTTATTTATTTATTTATTATGTATACAGTATTCTCAGTATTCTGTCTGCATGTATGCCTGCAGGCCAGAAGAGGGTACCAGACCCCATTACAGATGGTTGTGAGTCACCATGCGGTTTCTGGGAATTGAACTCAGGACCTTTGGAAGAACAGACAGTGCTCTTAACCACTGAGCCATCTCTCCAGCCCCCTCCTCTGCAGTTCTTAAGTAACATTTTCCCACCTTTCACTATGAGAAAGGATGTGTGTCTCCCTTTCCAGTGAGAAATCACTCTGGCTACTTCAGAGAGCATATAAATAAAAGATTATATAAAGGAAAAACTCTTTAATAATAGCACTCAAGGGCTGGAGAGATGGCTCAGAGGTAAAGAGCATTGCCTGCTCTTCCAAAGGTCCTGAGTTCAATTCCCAGCAACCACATGGTGGCTCACAACCATCTGTAATGGGGTCTGGTGCCCTCTTCTGGCCTGTAAGCATACTCAAAGACAGAATATTGTGTACATAATAAATAAATAAATATTTTAAAAAATAATAGCACTCAACTGGTTCTGGCTAACACTCTAAAGGGGAGCCAGCCTCCTACAAAAAAAAATTATTTATAGGCCTTAAGCTCATACATTTCACATTGGCTGTCACCTGTAATTTCTTTTCAGGTTTCTCACAATGTTTAATGTACTACTCAGTCTTGAATTATATTCGAGGCTGTGCTCTTTTAGTTGAATTCTACTTTGTATAACTTCGCATCCCCTAGTCAAGTTAGTATTTCCTTACTGACATCATTTTCTTATCCCAGTTTTCTGTGTCAGAAGGACAAGTGCCTAAATTACTTTGAGTTACTTTTCCAGCCCACAGCAGCCTCTTGTACGACGTGGTAAGTGGGAAGATTGGGAGGAAGTGTGGACTGTCTGCTCTCAGCAGATAAGATCCCAGGAGGCCCCTCCCTTAGGGAGGAAGTGCTCTACATTTTTTTCAGGCCTTTGATATGACACTGGACAACAGGACTAAGCACTGTCTTGGCCTGCACCTGCCAGGGGGGAGCCCTTTGACCTTTAGCACCTGTCCCTTGGTGTCTCCCAGCAGTCTGTGACTGGTCCTTCAGTGAGCTCCTCCTGGGTGGGTTGTTTGCTCCAATCAATTTCTCTCCCTCTGCAACTATAAGCTCACAATCAATGGTATTGGTTTTGAAGTGGTCCTGAGATTGAGGGGAGAGAAGACAGACAAGATTTAGTCACCCTGGTTTTGTGTATTGTTAGGCACACAGCTCTGTGTGGAAGACAGGCTGCTTCCTGGTGAGCCAACCTGCTGTGACAGGTTTGTGAGGGCCATAGCAGAGAAGCTCAGGTGCTGGATTACCAGGGTCCTGGAGGGAAGTGATGCTGCCAGATTCTAGTACGTGCATGTCCTGTGGTGAGGTGGATGCCAGAGAGGTCACAGTGCTGGCTAAAGCAGTGTTTTGTGGTCAGCCAGCCCTGTTGGACAGTTGAGAAGTCCAAGCATAGTGTTGTTTTCAGGTAGGGTCAGGTTGGGGCTGAGGCACCTTAATGTAAGGAAGAGGTGAGCTATGAGTGGGAGGTGGTAAGTGACAGGGGAGCTGGAGAGGAGGGGGAGCATTCAGGGACACAGTTTGTTCCTGAAAGTGCTGGGTGATTTGGTGACCCAATCCTGCTGGAGCCAGGATTTCCAGCTGGGAGGGCAGCCAGCTTGGGCACTTTCCTCTATTGTAGTTGATTTTTTTTTTTTGTCTTGTTTGTTTTGTTTTCTGGCATTCTTCCAGAAGTTCCAAGCAAATAGACAGGTGAGCAGCTTCAGGGCTGTGTGGATGGATCTCTGTAGTTCCCTTTCAGTGCCGTGCTGTCCAGCAGGGCGGTATGAGGCCACTTTGTCCTCTCGCGACCCCTTCCTCAGTGTGCCAGTGTAGTCACTGTGAAAGTGATGAACTTCACACAAGCACCCATGGCTGCTGGCTTCCTGGAGCACTGGGCCGGAGTGGGCTGCCTCTTGCTGCCGGTGCTCACCATCAGGAGCCCACACGACAGCTCCTAGACTAGCAGCTGTAGGGCAGAGCAGGGCTGTGCAGTAGGACTTTATGGGGTGTTGGCTGTCTGTAGTCCCCACTGTCTGAACCCTTGACCACTAGCCCCATGTGGATTTTAGCCCTTGCCGAGTGGCTAGTGTGAAATTTGGTTTTAGTTAGTTTACGTTTAAGTAGCCACCTGTGACCCCTGGTTCTCAAACAGTGCATCCCCGGGGCTCTAGCTCAGTGCATAAGAACCGTGTTTCTACCTGAACCCCGTTTACTAAGATAATGAGGGCAAGAGAGAGGGTAGACGCTCAGAAGGTCCCCCAGGCCAACATTTGGGAGCCAAGGGTTGGGCAGAAGCCTTGAATTAACATGTCCATCTGCATGGCTGGTACACCTCTAGCAGATGACAGTCTCGGGCCTCCTTTATGAACACCCTGAGAGTGGAGTACTGTGACTGTGCTCTGTACTCTTAGAAGACTCACAGCACGGAGAGAGGGAACAGTGCCCTGGTAGAAAGCACCTTCTGACCTGTGAGTAGCGAGGAGTGCCCCTGGCTGGCAGGGGGCTGGGGTGGGGAAAGGAGCAGGAGGGAAGAGCTATCAAATGTTGGTTATAGGGAGAGCAGTCGGGTAGAGAGCAGCGTGTGACATATGCAGAGCCTCTCAGCCTGCATGGCCACATCCTCATGCCCAATAGCCTAGTTGCAAAACAGCCCAAGGAGGTTGTCCTGAGTTTACAACCTCTTACAGTTTGGTAGGCATAACATTTGCTTAGCCATTTCAGGCGCGTCTCACCTTGTATTGTCCCAGAGTTGCATATTCACTCTTTTTTTTTTTTCAGACAGGGTTTCTCTGTAGTTTTGGAGCTTGTCCTGGAACTAGCTCTTGTAGATCAGGCTGACCTCAAACTCACAGAGATCCACCTGCCTCTGCCTCCCAAGTACTGGGATTAAAGGTGTGCGCCACCACCTGGCCCAGTTCACTCTTATTTACCAGACTGAGAAATCTGGGGCTTAAGGAACCTGCCTCAGAAATGCTTTGAGTTATTGCTATCCCTGTATTGTACTTAGGACCTGGCTTCATATTCTTTTCCACTCCTCACCTCAATGCTTAGGGATCTACAGTCTGCAGTCCCTGTGAAGGAATGTCTTGCCCTTGTGAGCAGAGATTGTCATCAGGCTGCCTGGTGTGGCATGGGCCCAGTGTTGTAGTGGAGATCGCATGGGTATCAGTGCTTGGCAGATCTGGGTTAAACCTCAGCTCCGTTCATCATAGCTCTGAGACCTTGAGCCAATCTTTAAGCTCTGCCCTCCTCCCTTGTCTGTAGAATTGAGATGTGGCTTCTACTCTCACTGGTAGCTGGGAGATAGAGACCGTGGAGGCTACAAGTGTCTGGCACAGGGCCTCTCGTAAACACGGGTGTGTATATTTTCTTCCTAGCCTCCTGAAAGGGGGAAGCCCAGGTAGTCCTCAAGCCTTTGCTAGGTGCTGGTTGTGGAGCTGGCTTTGTTATGATGGGAGCAAAGAGGTTATTCTCCAGACCTTGACTTTACTCATCCTAGACCTAGTTGCTTGAAGGTAGTTCATTTTGAGGGCGACATGTCAATTAAGAAGAAAATAAGGACTGGGGACATGGCTCCATGGTTAGGAACTTGTACTGATTTTACAGAAGGCCAGAGTTCCATTCCTAGCACTCACATTGGTAGCTCACAACTGCCTCTAACGTTGGTTCCTGGAGATCTGTTACGCATTTCTGTCCTCCACAGGCATTGTATACGCATGCTGGCATGTGCGCACTCACAGACACACAATTTAAAAATAAAAGTTTTTCAAGGAGAAGGAGGAAGAGGAGAAAGGAAACCCCGGTGTCTCATCTCCGTTCTTGCTAAGTCTGTTCTTGTCTGTGAGCTTCTCAAACCTGAGATCAAGGAAACAGGGAGAACCTTGTGGGTGTGAGGTTTGGGCTCCATCAGCACCTGTTGATGAGCCATCATTGACAGTTTGGATAGACTCATCCTCCCAAGGGTGGTTATGTGTGAAAGCAAAGTACCGGATGAGTCAGAGGTCAGACTACCTGTGTGTCAGGACCATCAGGGAAGACAGTTCGCAGCTCTTCCCTGTTCTGCCCTGGTGCACACTTGGGACACCTGGCATGTTTGTTCCCCAGGTGGCCTCAGAGCTGCCTTTTTCTAGGACTCTGATAGCTCCCTGGCATTCTGTTATGGAAGTAAAATGGCTTCTCTTTCTGGAACAATAGCTTTCCATCCTCACAGCAGCCACTGCCTGGTGTTTATGTACCAGCTGTATGCTCGGCCTTGGGCTTGCATTGCAGACCAAATGGTCTCCCTGACTCAAGGGTTTCTTTTGGGAGGTTTGGACAGATTGTCAGCAGGGAAGGTGGTAATGTCACTCATCTGAGATGCTCCTCCCTTGGCCCACACCCATGCCTGTCTCAGAGGCACAGAGGTCGTTGAAGCCTGGAAGCAGCATGCAGTCTCTCCTACAATGTGGCCAATTGCCCTAAGTCTCTGACATTCATCGTTATATGTTAGATATTGAGAGTTTAGTTCACTTATTCATTTAGGGGCATGGGCAGTGAGATGGACCTTGTTTGTAGTTCAGACTTA
>NC_022012.1:83004278-83022507 GCF_000317375.1 Microtus ochrogaster
GGGAGGTTTGGACAGATTGTCAGCAGGGAAGGTGGTAATGTCAGAGACTTAGGGCAATTGGCCACATTGTAGGAGAGACTGCATGCTGCTTCCAGGCTTCAACGACCTCTGTGCCTCTGAGACAGGCATGGGTGTGGGCCAAGGGAGGAGCATCTCAGATGAGTGAGAACTTATTGGCTTGTCTGGGGGGCAGAAAAGTCCCCAGGAGGCTGGGGTTGTAGCTCAGTTGGTAGAGTGCCTGTCTAAGACTAATAACATCCTGAATCCAGTCTGAAGCTCTACATAAAATCGGGTGTGTTAGCACACTTCTTAGCTTGGCTTTGGGGAGAGAGAGGCAGGAGGACCAGATAGGGAGGGCCAGCAGGTTCTTGGGTGCCACAGAGTCAGGGGAAGTTTGGGAATGGATTTAGCAGGACATAGTGGTAGGGGAGCTCTGTCCTGAGTTTTTTTCAGAGTATGTGGGGAATGTAGTGTCCAGGTCCTGAAGGTTGCATGTAGCAGAGAGGTCGGAGCCCCACTAAGAAGTGAGCATCCTTTCCACTTTGTGAAGGCCTTATTGGCCCCAGCTTGTGAGAGCCACTGGTCCTCAGGATATGTAAGACCATATTATGCCCTTGTAACCTGACTCTTGGCTTCCCAAGTGTTAAGATGGTAGTAGCCTCATGTCCTTTTATGTCTGGCTTTTCATTCATCGTTATATGTTAGATATTGAGAGTTTAGTTCACTTATTCATTTAGGGGCATGGGCAGTGAGATGGACCTTGTTTGTAGTTCAGACTTAACCTTGAACTCACTTTATAGCCCAGGCTGGCCTCAAAGTCAAGCTGATCCTCCTGTGTGAGCCACGGTGCCTGTGGAGTCAGTTCCTACTGCTCGGGATTTCCAGGTTGCAGTAATTACGGAATATGCCTGTATTCCCACTTTTTTGCTATAGCTGTATAGTCCAGGCTGACCTCACACTCAACATCTTTCTGTCTTGGCCTCCTACATGTTGGGATTATAGATGTGTATTACCACACCCACTTTATTCCCAGTCTTGTACTGCCAGCGGGGTGTGGGGCTGTCATCGTGTTTACTGTTGAGTGCCACTGTCCACTGTGCTGGGACTAGCGGTCGGGGAGGAGGCTCACTCTTATCTCCAGCGGGGGCAGGCTGGACCCTCACACCACGAGTTACCATCTAGTATTCTACCCAATAGCCATCAGCATCCTGGAAGAAGGGTGCCACTTACATGCAAGGGCTACATGGAAGTAGAAGCTTCTGAAACAGTGTGGGTGCATGTGCCCCACTTTTTCTCACCATCTTGGGGTCCACTTCTGGGGTCTTTGTTCCAGGCTGTATAACTCACAGCTTTACCTGGCCAAGGGACTAGAAGACACTTGAGAGACTGAGTGGAAGACATGGAAGAGGAGGAAGGACTTTAGGCTGAGGAGGGGCAAGAACTGAGCAGTTGGAGTGGGGGTCTCTAGATTCAGGAAGTCCCTTCCGACCTCCTTGTCCCTTGTGTGCTGTGACTTTTCCTGGCTTGCACTCAGGTTCTGGGTATGCAGTTAGAATCTGCAGATCTGTGTCATCTCAGGACAAGGGCACGTCTTTCTCTGTATGACACTATGAAGGGATGAGGCATACATGCTGGAATGTACTTAGGGGTTTGCTTTTAAAGATACATATTTAATAAATTAATTTACTTATTTTTGTGTGTGCATGCATGCACACTCACACTTGTGTACATACATGTCAGTGGACAACCTGTAGGATTTGGTTCTCTATCCTGTTATATGGGATTAAACACAGGTGATGGTTTGACAGTAAACACCTTTGCCACTGACCTTTTTTGGGAAGTGGGAGGAGCCTAGATGATGTGCAGGTTGACTTTGAACTCATTATATATCAAGAATAACCTTGAACTCCTGATCCTCCTGCCTGCTGAGGTTACAGATGTGTGCCACCAAGCCTGGCCTTAAATGGAGAGGTTAGGTGACCTTGGGACAAGTTTAGGAGGGTGCCACTTTGAAGACATAGGCAAGAGTGTCAGCCTCTGCTCTCTCTATACCTAGGAGTTGGTGCCTATTGATTAGGTGACTTGTTCTGTGCCAGCCACAGAGTGGTCACATCACAGACGTTCCCTCATCCTTCCCTCAGAGTTGGTTGTCACTTCGCAGGTCAAGAAATTGCAACTCTGAACCAAAAACTCGGCCAAGGTCCCACAGTAGACAGTTGTCAGAGCCATGTCAAGTCCACTTGTGGTCTGACTTTCTCCACGTTTCCGCTGAGCACGTGAATTAAAGCTGTGCTTCCCAAGGAAGCCTGAGTGTAGGTGAGGATTATCGGACCTTGTTTAAGTAGTGCTTCCCTCAAATAAATGTGCCAGTTCTGACTTGTGGTTCAAATGGCTTTAATTAGGGTTTTATCACTTGTAGATCACACCAAAGAAGAGACAGCTGTCTTCCTGTCTCAGACTGTGACACTGAGAAGCAGCTGATCAGACCCGAGGTTAAAATAGCTTGTAGTCTCCTAGGGTTCTCAGCACATTTTGTTGCTCCACAACCTCTGACTTGCCTGGAAATTGCCATGAATTTCGCTTTTTGAATTCTGGGTTCTGAGAGTGTTCCACAGCGTCTGTCATCCCGCTGATCACAGGGTTGATTGGGTTGACCTGGCTAGCTACTTGGATATCCCCTTCCTCCTGGAGCACAGCATTCCCAATAGAGGTGAACTAACTATTCTTTGGTGAAGGGTATATAGGTGGCTGTGTGCCCTGCCCTCTGCTGCCCCCAGTACCCAAATATCCCAATCTCCAGATAAGCTCAGAAACTCGGATGCCTGGTGTTGGGGCTTGTTCTGAACACGGTTTCGTGCTAAAACGGAGGGAATGGAGTGACAGCCTACAGGCCGGTAAGGGTGTTGACTTGCTTGTGTTGACGACCAGCCTCTGTGGTAGTCACAGAACACTGCACTGTCAACTCCCAGCACAGCACCTCCATTTGTAAGTCGGCTCTGGACACAGAATCTTGCCCTATGGAAAACAAGGTGGCTTTTCACCCTCACACTTCATTAGGTCATTGCCATCACTGCCATGTGTAGACAAAGCACTTTGCTCCAAGCAACAGAAATCAATGCCGGCTGGTTTTAAATGAAAACTGAGGATAGTGTATTTTTGTTTAAAGGTTTATTTTTACTGGCTTTGGTGGCACATGCCTTTAATCCCAGCACTCGGAAGACAGAGGCAGGCAGATCTTTGTGAATTCAAGAGTAGGCTGGTCTACATAGTGAATCCCAGACTAACTAGGTCTACAAAGTGAGACCTTATCTTTAAGGGGGCGGGGTGTCACTGTGTAGCCTTTGGGTAGCCTGGAACTCACTGGTACACCAGGCTGGTATTGAACTTGAAGTCACAGTGATCTGCCTGCCTTTGCTTCAGTTTTTATTTTTTAGTTATGTGCATTTCCATGGGTGGGGAGGGGCAGTATGTGCACGTGAGTGAAGTTGCCCTCCAAAACCAAAGAAAAGGCATCAAGGCCCCCAGAGCTGGAATGATAGGCTATGAGCCACCTGATCTGGGTGCCAAGAAATAAGTTCAGGATCTATGGAAGTAGTGTGTACTCTTAACCTCTGTGCCATCTCTCCAGCTCCTGTGTTTAAAAAGAGAACTTAGTCTTGCAAGTCTTCAATCCCAGTACTTTTGGTAGCCCAGGTTAACCCCTTGACCGCCTGAGCCTCTTGCCTCCACCTTCCGAGTGCTGGGATTACAGATACTTGGCCACTATTTCCAACTCTCGGAATCAATCTTGAGTCCACTTTGTTGTCACCAGAGGGGTGTCTGTGCCCTCCCTCTTTGCAGGACATCATTCACAGTTCCCGGTGTTGTATGGTTTGTAGATCAGCAGGGCCAGAGTCACTTTTCTGCTACAAGATTTGCTGGGAAAGTGAGTGTGGGACCCTTTAGGCTTCTGTAGTATATAATGGCCCTTCTTTTCCTCTCTGCTCCTAGTGACATGGTAAGGTAGATGGAATGAGACTAAGGTCCAGCCTGCTTTCTGCACTTTCTTTGCTGTGTACTTTATCTGAGTCTACTGTAGCTCAGGAGGAGACATTACATCACTCCAGTGGTTTCTCGCTTTCTTCTTGTCCTACCTGCTTTGTGTCCAGAACCCACTGTGGTGACCACAGTAGCCCTTAGATAGTTGGCCACTTCCTCCTGGTTCAGCGTCTTGATGAGGGATGTACTCTGTCTTTGCTTCTTAGCTGGTCTGTGTGCTAGAGTTAGGTCCTGAGAGTAGGCGGGCCATTGAACATGCCAGTTTCCAGCTCTTGCCCGGAACCTTCTAATTTGGTAGGTGCTGTTTATTACACGTTCTCCTAGCTGCTGGGTCTAGTTCCTCCTGAGCTAGATAATATCTGAGGCCTTTGCAGTGCCACAAGTTGGTGGTTTTCTTTTTATTTGATCTAAGAATGATCCGTGTTGTGACTCTCTTGCTATAGAAAGAGACCCAAGCTGTGGGCCTTTTGAGAATCTGAGAATTTTGAAAGTGTGATGCAGCCAGGAAACAGCAGTATACAGGCTGATGTAGCCTTTATCTGCTGAGTTAACAACCGGCTACCTTAGTTGTCCTGAACCAGACTATTGGAATAGGATAACCGGAGCCTGTCGTGTCCACAAGAGAAGTGTGAGCAGCTGTGCCAGCAGTCCATGGCACTGTGCAGCATCTGTCCAGACACACTTGGAGACCTCACTCTGCTATCCTTGAGTGGCTCTCCTGATCCACATTGAGCTTGCTGCTTAAGTGGCTTCCACCAGTGACCTTTGTCCTTTCCTTCCTGGATGATTGTTTACATCGTTGCCTGTCTGTCTTCCCTCTTCAGCTTACTTCTGCATCCTGTCCAGCAGGACCTTCCCACTACACCGTTGGAAGTTGCCCTGTTCCCTCTGCCTGGATATAGGATCCAGCCTTATCATACTGTTCTTTCCTATGACCTAGTGATCCTTGCCATGCCCACTTGGGCTCCAGGTGGGTGCAGGCTTCATCCTTTCTGGTTCCCACCGTCTCAGTCCCTTGTGGTATTGATGCCGTGTGATGATTATACACTTGCTGTCTCCTCGCCTGCCCCCACTGCCCTGCGAGACTTTTCTTAAGGAAAAGCAAACTTGACTTTTGGATAAGTCCAGTACCTATTTAAAAGTCTACAGGCTGGCTGGGCAGTGGTGGTGCACACCTTTATTCCTAGCACTTGGGAGGCAGAGGCAGGACGATCTCAGTGAGTTCAAGGCCAGCCTGTTCTACAAAGCGAGTTCCAGGGCAGCCAGGACTGTTACACAGAGAAACTGTTCTCGAGAAACCAAAAAAGAAAAGAAAAGAAAAAAGTCTGCAGGCTGAGTGATTGAAGGGCTGTAGCCGGCCTGAGCATGGCAAACATGGCACTGGCAGGTCTTACCCTCCCCCAGCCCCTCTCCTTGCTAAACTGTTAGATTACATTCTAAAGCTAGCCACCACGGTCTATTCCCTTATTTGGCCACTTCCTCATCCTGAGGCTGACCACCAAAGTCCAGCTATCACAGTATTAAAATCTAGCAATCAAAACCCCCCTTTTGGCCCTAATTAACCTGTCCAGTCAAAATTAACCAACTTATCCTAATATAGGGTTTCCCCTTTTCATTTATAAACTGTCCTTTGCCTATGGGCCACATCTGTCTCCTCTAGCCAGAGGCAGTCATCCTTTGTCCCCTAGGACAAATATCCCTTCCCTTTCTCCTTTGTTCCCTTCCCCTTCTTCCTCATCCTCTGTCTCTTATTCCCTTGCCCTTTGTCCCCCTGGGGCAAATATATCTCCTCTGTGCTAAGAACTTGGTCTTGGTGTGTCCTGTGCCAACTCTGGTCTTTTCAGTGGTAGCAAGCGCGATGAACTTCATGGGGCTCATGAGTCAGACGTGAGGTTGCCAGTCTCACACAGCATGGATTGGCAGGGCCTTGTCAGTGGTACACAGGGGATGAAGCTGGGGGTTTGAGTTCGTGCTAGGCGTTGAAGCTGGAGACATGCTGTGGACACCAAGAGTCCTACTGTCCTCGCTCTGGTGCTGGCTGATGGGTGGGGTGCCAATACTCATGTGTGAGGTCAGAGTCAGTTCTCTCCTTCATAGGATGATGAAACTCAGGTCAGCAGATTTGTGTGGCATGTTCTTTTCACCTCCTGAGCCATCTCGCCCTATTTTTGTTTGTTTGTTTGTTTGTTTTGTTTTGAGACAGAGTCTCTTGTAGCAAAAGATGATCTTTATTCTTGATGCTCCTGCTTCTGCCTACCTATTTCTGAGATTACAGGCATGTGCCATTCATGTCTGGTTATATGGTACTTGGTATCAAACCCAGGACTTCTCCCTTGTTAGAAGCACTTTGCCAACTAATCTACATCCTGTTTAAGAAAAAAAAGTATTTGAAAGGGGACTTGTTCTACCTCATGCATATGGAAGTCAGAGGAGAACTTGGGCAAGTAGCTTTACTGTATATATCCTTTTATGCCCCTACTTCAGCAGTTGATTCTGACCAGGTCATTGATGCTTCTGTTGTCTGACAAGTGAAAGCTGTTGGCACCTGTCAAGGAACTGTCTGGGAGGACCCAGGCATGGTACAAACAAGCAGAGCTGGCTTGGATGTGTGTGGGAGGTACATGGGTTCATCCACAGGGCCATGAGGTTTCTGGGTCCTTATTATTAGCACAGGATCCCAGGATGGTGAGAACCGGGAAGATGGACCTTCCCTCCTTCCTGGCTCAGCCTGGATCCCTGGCACTAGCTGGGGCTTGTGGAGGAGGGAAGCCCATGTGCTCTTCAAGTCTGGCCTCAGAATTGGCTTATGTTATCAGGGACAGAGAATCTAACTGACTGACTAGCTGACCTTTCCTGGTAACCCTGACTGTCTACCATCAAGAAGGTACCAGGTACCTTCTCTATTGTCACATGAAACTGTCACACAATCCAGAAGTCTTGCAAGCTGCAGCCTCTTCTGGGCTTTGTGATTGGTTGCTAGCACTCAGGCTGAGAGAGGGTGAGGAAGTCCTGACAGGAGCTCTGCTCTGCAGAAGAGGCAGCTTTTCCCCTTCTAGAAAAGGGGGAAGTGAGGCCAGGTGAGAAGGCGGGAGAAATGACCTCATTGTTTAGCATCAGTTAGCATCTTAGCTGAAAATTTTAGCCTTGTATAATGGAGGTGTTCATGCTAATTTAAGAGATCAGGCGTGCAGCGTGGCTGCTGGATCTGCTGCTGTGTATAGTCCAGGTTACTAAGGATCTGTGCAGGCCTCAGCAATGCTGGGGGGGGGTGCTATTGAACTTGTAAAAGGCCCTAAGACACTGACTAGGCTTTTGGGGGGTCTGTGCACCAGCCATGGTCAGGAAGCAGTTTAGGGTTAGTATGGTCAAGATAACACCTTACAGCTGGATTTCCTGATTGCTTTTGTTTCTTGGTAAACTGTTTTGACAGCAGAATTAAAATGGAAAAATGTTACACACAGTCATGTTGGGTAGCTCCAGCTCATAAAGTCTGTAGCCATTTGTAAGCATGGTTGCCGTGGTAGCAACCTTGGCTCTGTATTGTGGGACTCAGCTGTGTGCTCACATTCTTATGTCTGTTTCACTGAGCGACTGGCTCTCCGGATGTGCCCAGCAGACTGAATGATGTCAGCGTTCCGATTTTCCGCTGTGAGAAGCACTGTTCTGAACACCTACATGAATTGTTGTAGCTACTTCTGGTTTTCAGAATTGGAGTTTCTGGTCCAGAAGTAGTCTTGTCTTTTGGTAGTTTGCTTCTATCTCTCTGGAATGGCATCAGAAGAGCTCTCAACCCTGTGATAGGTCCTAAGAGTGCTTTAGAGTCTAATAGAGAGGCTAGGCATAGTGGGTTCTGTGAGTTGAGGCCACCTTGGTCTACATTAAGAGTTCTAGGACAGTTGGGGATATCTTTATCTATCTATCTGTCTGTACATACATACACGCATACATGTATAAAGAGAGAGAGAGAAACTAAGGCTCTAATAGACGAGCTCTGTATGCTACATCAGGGCAGAAATTGGTCCAGAACAAGTAGTAGATGTTCAGAGGGGAGCAGCCAAGGCTTGAAGGCCACCCTCCTGCTGGGGTCCTGGCCATTCCTGGCCATGTTACTCTGGATGAGTTACTTAATCACACCGTGTCTCTGATTTGTTCATCTGCGAAAACAGGAATGCTGACCTTATAAAATGTTTACAGTGCTTAATTGGCTAGAATTGATTACATTAATAATGTCAGTGGTGTAAGTTTCCTCCGTACTGTTATCACTCATAAGGAGGAAGACAGGACGGAATGAATGTTTGCATCCAGCTCTCAGTAGTGCCCACCTCCTAATCACTAGGACCTAGTGTGATGCCTTCTGGTTTTTTTGAACCTACTTGTGTTTTATGTCTCCTGCTCTCTCCAGAAATAAGCAAGATTGAGCCGGGATGGGGCTCGGTTGGTAGAGTGCTTGCCTAGCTTTCAAAAGCCCTAGGTTCACCCTCCAGTTAAGGCTTAAAACCAGGTGTGGTGGTGCAGGCCTGTAGTCCTAGCACTCTAGACCATCTTGGGATACATGTCTAAAGGTTGGGCAAATCAGTCAGTAAAGTGCTAGCCATGCAAGCATAGGGAACAATGTTTTATCCCCAAAAACCATATAAAAAGTCAGCATGCTTAAAAAAAAAAACTGAAGCCAGGTAATGGTGGCATAAACTTTTAACCCCAGCACTCAGGAGGCAGAAGCAGGTGGATCTCTGAATTCAAGGCCAGCCTGGTCTGCAGAGCAAGTTCTATGATAGCCAGGGCTACACAGAAAAACCTGTCTCAGCTGCCCCCACCCCACAAAAAAAGCCATTGTAGTGGCACATCTTTGAATCCTGGCATCAAAGAAGCAGAAACAGGAGGATCCTGGGGCTCATGGTTAGTAGTCTAGTTTAGTTGGTGTGAGTCCCAGGTCAATGAGAGATGGTTGGCATTCATGAGGAAAGCACCCAAGGTTGTCATCTGGACTTTACACACACAGCTTGCAAGCACATATACATAACAGTTTTTTAGAGGCAGGAAAGGTTAGTTTTGCATGAGAGAAGGAGAGCCTTTGAGTGAGAGCATAGAATAGACAAGATGAAGGGGCAGATGTGTATGGCAGAAAGACCTAATGTGCAGATAGACACCTAGAAGCACAGCCCCTTGCTTTGCCCTCTGCACAGTGGGATAGGTGGGAGGCATCTCTAAGCCTCAGCTCATCTATGCAGTGAGACTAATGCAGGGGCAGTGGTGGAAGCCCCGCCAGCGCTGTCCTGGTTCTTCCCTTCCCCAGTGGTTCATTCTCTTAGTGTTGGTTCTGCTGTTGTTGTATGCCACCCTTGACTACATGTAACTATCACACACACACACACACACACTTGCATGTACACCCCGAGACAAACAAAAGAGTATATTGTTTAAGCCATGACAAGTGAGAGTGAGTTTCCATTTCTAGGATCAGGTCATAAATACTTAAAGTCTGTGTGGTTCCAGTAATTCAGTTGGCTGTTAGCTTTCTTGGGTTTCTTTGAGATGCAGTGTTGGCTGGGTGAGAATGAGGGAACAGCTGATTCTCTAGGAAGAATGCCACAGAGTCAGGTATGAGCCTGGCCCACCACTGTTGGACATCAGGATTTGGGCCTTGCCTGGATGCCAGTAAACAAAGCAAGCATTCCTACGGTGGGTCTCATGGAGCAGAAGAGCTGCATTGTACATTGGACCCAGGTTCCCCACTGAAGTACCACCAGGGCCACTTGTCTTAAGGAGGCCCTGCAGTTTGCTTATAGCCCCACCATGGGTGTGGATCGATAACAGGATTTCCTGCCCTCTGCCCAGTCTAAGCACATGGTGTAGGCTTCCTGTACACCTCAGGGCTTCCTATAGGGAGAACCCAGGTGGGAGTTTGGAGCCTTTCAAAGTACTGGGCTGCCCAGATGAACCGGTCTAGTCTGGCTCTCTGGAAAGGGAAGGGGAGGGGGGCTGTGGTTTTTTGCTGTGCCCTCTGCCTAACCTTCTAGTCAGTTACTTCCTGCTGCTGCTGGTGAGGGTGAAGCCCTGGGCACTGGGAGGGACCTGTGCTCACTCATCTGTATCAGTTGTTCCCTGTTCTGCCCTTCTCTGCCCTCTCCCATTCGTCCTTTAATGGGAAGACAGGTGAGGTTACTTTGGAGACTGTCCCCAGCCACCTAGAGAGCCTCTACCCTCTTTCCATGCTGTTGGTGCCATCCCTTCCCCTTCTGGGTCCAAGTTCTCCCCTTCCTCCGAGAATCCAAAGAGTTCTGGATTTTTCTCAGAAAGTTGTACCTTCTAAAACCTGACCTGTGCACATGTGTGGTCCTTGGCCTTGGAGTCCAGTCAAGAATCCCCATTGCACTGAATTCTTGGTGCGTACATGTCCTTTTACTCCTTGGCTCCCAGCTTGCAGTGCAGTTCCTAGCACCAGGGGTCTGGTCAATATTTGTGGACTAATAAAGGAAATATACTGGAGGAGTTACCTGTTACCTCCTTTGCACTGTGGCAGGATGCTCAGTTGCACTTTGGCAAGAACAAGAGCTGACTTGGCCTGAGGCCAGCTCCCTGTGTTTCTCCAGCAAGCATAGGATAGCAGTGGTCCCAGGCCCAAGGCCTTGCTATGCCAGTAGGGGCTGCATTGGCCCTGCGTGTTGCTGCCCTGATCTCAGTGGACAGTGGGGCTAGTCTCGCCTTTCTTCTGTGACCAGGGCCCTCTTTCCTACTGCTGAGGATATCTGAGCAAGCAAGACCTTCCTCAGCTACTGCACACATCGGTCCTCAGCTCTAGTCTGCCCGAAAGCGGCCCCACCCTTTCTCCTGTCCCCTCAGCGCTGCCACCTCCTTTGTCCAAGGCACCTTCACATTCCCAGTGAGTCATTAGCAGAATCTCAGCCTCGCTGCCTCCTCCAGTCTCTGAGCAGCCTGTCCTACCTGACTCCCGACCTAGTTCCAGCTCTTATCCTGGGCCTTATCTTGGCTTTCTTGCTGCTCTCCCAGCTGCTAGCCAGACCACTTTGTTCTTTTCTCTTTTCACAAGCCTCTAGAGACTCGCTGTGCCCACAAGGTAGCTATGGCCTCTGCTGTGTGTGACCCATCTCTGGCCTGATTATCCCCAACCTGCCATGCCATACTCTCTGAGCTCTGAGTGAGGGGCACAAAGACCCATGCCCATGTCTGGTGCCCATATGGAGGCCAGAAGAGGGTTCCTGATCCTCTGGAGTTATAGTTTTGAGTCACCAGGTGGGTGCTGGGAATTGAACCTAAGTTCTCTAGAAGAACAGCCAGTGCTCTTAACTGCTGAGCCATCTCTCCAACCCCTCCAAGGCATCATCTAACATATCTTCTCGTGGCCTGGATGAAGCAGGTGTTATATCTTCTCTGCTCAGAGGTTTGCTGAGAACATCACAGAAGACCCATGGGAATAGAAGCCCACTGTGACTTATGCAGATGCAAGCTTTCGGGACCTGTAGCCCTGTGCTCTTTCTACAGTTCTCCCCTCCCTGCCCTTTGGGAGCCACTGCCCGCCCACCCAAACTGCAGGTTTTTTCCTTTCTCCCTCGTCATTTCCTTCTTGTAATAGTGTGATGATGTCACCATGATTGCCCTTGTTTTCATAGATGAGGAAACCAAGGCCAGACCTTCCCAAAGCCACACAGTCAGTGAGAAACAGCCTGATTTCCCCTGGGTTGTGACCTGCAGCACACAGTCGGTAGGAAACAGCCTGATTTCCCCTGGGTTGTGACCTGCAGCACACATGCTCCACCAGTTGCAGGCACCAGGCCCGTGGGTACAGACTGGTGCGACAAGTGTCAGAGGAGACCCTCAGACAGGAGCTCCCAGCAGCAGGTTGCCTTTGGGAACCCCAAAAGAAGAGCACAAGAGCCCAGTAGAATCAGTCCGCCTAGAAAAGTTAGAGCCTCTGTTGTGTACCCTGCACTCTCCTGCCAGTCTCTGGGCACTAAAGAGCCTACGGTTTCTGGTCCCGAGCATGGTGATGTTCAGTCCAGGGCTTATCGCTCCATCTTCAGGGTGAGTCAGACTCCAGAGCTGCCCTACCCCATTAAATACCTTTATAACTCAGCTCCCAGGGCCACCACACCCAACAGGAAGTCCCTCCACCCCATTATGAGGTGGCTCTGGCTCTAGGGACAGGCAAGAGGTGCTGCTGTGGGACCTACCAGGTTTGCCTGGCATTGTCAGCCTCTTCCTGCCCCTGCCTTGAGCACTGCATGACCATCTGCCTCTGTTTCCTTACCCTGACCTGAATTAGAACTGCAGAGGCCCAAGCTCTCCTCTGAGGGGTGTTTGTTTTCATAGGAAGGGGAAGGATTTTGAGGCCTTGTTTTCTAATGTCTTTAAATTTTTATTTATGCACTTTTTTATTATGGAATAGGGTGAGGGGTTGGTGTGTTCATGCCACCACATGTGTGTGGAGGTCAGAGGACAACTTGCAGGAGCTTGTTCTCTCCTTCCACCAAGGATCTAACTCAGGACATCAGGCTTGTCCAGAAGCACCTTTACCCACTAAGCCATGTTGCTAGCCCAAGGCCTTGTTTTTCTTGGTTGATACACAGAGGGCTGGTTCCCACGGAAATATACTGGGCTGATGAAGCATATCTGTCTGTATATTGAGAAGTGGTCTGCACTGTGAGCTGTTGCTGGTCTCCAGCTGCTTTGGGAATGGGGTAAGGGTGATGAGACATTCCATCAGCAGCTGGCACATCTCCCTCCAGGAAGTCAGAATCCCAGGCTTCTAAAAGCTGGGTTCTTGGGACATCTCAGGATGCCCTTGTTCTTGACTATTCAGTTCAGATCCTTCATCTTGGGTGCACTGGCTCTGAGCACAGGTCCCAGCTCTCACTTTAACCTTCACCACCCTTTCAACTCACACCCTCAAGTAGCAGCTGGTTGGGGCAAGTCCAGGCTGGGAGTGGAGCGCTCACCTGATGCTGGTGTCCTCTCCCTGCCAGTGTCCTCAGAGACCTTGTCACCCCCTCCTGACCTCCTTAGGTCCCAGCAGGGCCAGCCATGGGGGTCTGCCCTACAGGCCATGACTGCTTTGCCACTCCCAGGGATGCTTGCTCTCTTTAACTGTTTGGTACCTTGCACCACGAGACATCTAGAATCAGGTTGAAGGGTCACCTCCCTCTCTGACAACACCTTGCCCGTTCCCCAATATACAAAACCCTTAGCAAAGCCTTCCTCACCAGGTCTGCACTTTGAGTACACTGGAGATCCGTAATCCTTTTCCTTAATCCATGACCCACCCAGCACACACAAAGAACTGGGGTTACAGAGATGGACTCTGTCTTAATAATCTGGGGGAAGGGATAGCAAGAAAAAAAATGTATCTCCCCTCTCCTGTCTCCTGTGTGTCTGGTTGAGGCTTGAACCTGAGGTCGTCAGACAGCAGCATGGATGGAGCAGGAGTGCTCAGCTAATGAAGGCTCCTTCCAGCAAGAGGAAATGACAAACCCATCAGGTGTGAGGAGCTCAGGTAGAGACGAACCCAAGGCTCAATAAAGCTCTTGCTGTCTGGCATAGAGAAGAAGTCAGAGCAAGGCGGCAAAAGCCTGCAATCCCAGCACTCGTGATTACTTACTCAACTAAATATCAACACCCTGTTTGTTGCCGCCTGCTCCCTGAGACAGAGACCAATAGAGACAACATAGTTCTTAACAGATTTGACATCACTACAGGTCTCACGGATGCTGAAAGTGTGGGATTGGAGGGCGGGCGGTATTATAAGCTACTTTATACCAGAAATTCAGTAATTTAGATGAACTGTCTAGTTGGTTTTGTTTCTCTTTCGACTTGAGAAATAGAGCAGTTGGGGAGAGGGGTCATCAGTAAACTGCTTGCTGCATAAAGACCTTAGTTTGGTCCCCAGCACTTGTATAAAAAGCCGGACCTGAGCCAGCAACATGGCTCCATGGGTAAAGTCAGTTGCCACTAAGCCTGATGACTTGAATTCAATTCCTGGGGCCCATATGGTGTAAGGAAAGAAGAAATTCCCAGAAGGTTTCTTCCACACATGCATGTACCCAGTAAATAAATAAATAAATAAATAGTGCTGATAAATAAAACTAAAAAGCTAGACATGCTCGTGTGTATCTATAATCTTAGTGCTGAGGAAGCAAACACAGTTGACTACTTGGACTTGCTGGCTAGCTAGCCTAGCATATTTGGCAACAAGTTCCAGGCTTCTGAGAGATGTGTTTCAATAAAATAAGATTGACGGGGCTGCCAAAATGACTCAGCAGTTAAGAGCACTTGCTGTTCTAGCGGATCCCAGTTTGATTCCTAGAGCCATGTGGTAGCTCACAACTATCTGTAGCTGCATTAATAAATACTAAAACAAAACAAAACCCCAAGGTGATACCCCTGAGCAATGATACCCAAGGTGATACCCCTGAGCAATGATACCCAAGGTGATAACCCCTGAGCAATGATACCCCAAGGTGAAAACCGCTGAGCAATGATACCCAAGGTTGACATCTAGCTTCCATATATGTACACAAAATCATGTGCATTTACAGAAACACACGCAAACACACACACACAATTGTTTTTAAAATTGAACATCCTAACAGTCTAATCCAGAAATAATTTGACACATGATAATGAATGATGGTAGAAAAATATTAATATATTTTTTTTTGTAATTAAGTTTTCCTAAGAGCAGAAACATAAAACAAAAACGCTCTGGTTCATAACCTAGGGTAGTTTTTAAATTTTAAAATTCAGGGGTCATCCACCTTGGGTTTTGTTTTGTTTTGGTGTTTGTTTGTTTGTTTAATGTGTGTGCCCCAGTGTATTAGCTACTCTAGGAGCCTGCAGAAGTCAGAAGAGACTTTGGGATCCCCAGGAAATGGAGCTGCAGATGGTTGTGAGCTATTACGTGGCTGCTAGGAATCAAACCAGGATCCTCTAGAATTTTAAAATTGTAAAAGTTATGAATTCAGGGCTGGGTGTTTCTGATAACATTGGCACTTGTAACAAAGGCCCGAGTGTACAAGCTGTGTGCTTAGTTAGCTCCAAGGCCACCGTGAAGCCCCTCCAGGCAGCACAGGTGGGCAGTGCCAGAGAATTCAGTGCATTTAATTTTGAATTACTTCTTAGTTATTGTGTATTTGCTAAATTTCCCATGTTTCCCACATTCGGTTATATGACCCCATATGGAGTCCTGATCCAGTTTAAGAAACTGGATTCTAGAGGAGAACGTTGTCTACTAGTGAGGGTGGAGGAGAATGGCTGGGGACTTGGTTTTAAGGACCTGAGAGGGAGTGAGAATGGCTCCTAGGAGGGCTAGAGAGATGGCTCAGTGGTTAAGAGCACTTGCTACACTTCCAGAAGATCAGAGTTCGATTCCCAGCCCCCACATGGCTCACAATTATCTGAAACTCCAGTTCTAGGGGATCCAGTGCCCTCTTCTTGCTTCTGTGGGCATCAGGCACATACGTGCTGCACAGACATACATGTAGACAAACACACACATGGGGTGGGGCTGGGCTAGACAGATGCCTCAGCAGGTAAGAGCTCTTGTTCTTGCAGGGACCCACATGGCTGCTCACAACTATCTGTAAGTCCAGGTCCAGGGGGATGTGACTTCCTCTTCTGATCTCTATGGGCACTAGGCACATATGTGTTGTACAAACATACATGTAAGCAAAAGCTCATAAGTTGGAAGAAAAAAAACAGAATGGAAAATGGGGCTTGGGAAGAAGGGGAAAGGTGGAGAAACTTGGGGAGAGTATGGGGCCCAGGGTTAGGACACTGAGCTTGATTTAGGGAGTCTCATCATGGTATGTCTGGATGTGAAACTCCAAGGCCTCCTGTATTTCTGGGTGTCCACTGGTGCCTTGGCCTGGACTTGGGCTGGCTATGGCTGGATCTGTGCACGTGGCTGTGCCTGAACCATGTGGGGATACAGGAAAGGTGGCTGAGGTCAGAGTCATTCATTAGGAAGTCAGTCCTGCTCTTGCTAGGCTGCCTATCATTCTTGGCAAGAACTCGGGCCAGACCTGGAGGGCCATGATCCAGATCTGCTACATCACAGGCAGGTTCTGTGACCTTGGGCATCTCCTCACTTTTTTTCTTACCTCTGATAGCCATTTAGGAGTTATATGTGTATCGTCCCCCATGATGAACTGAGAACCTAAGATGAGCGCTCCTGTGATAACTCCAGTTCTGAACCCACTGCGTCTCTCAGGCTGGGGGTGATCTAGGCCAGGGGAGGGGGAATTCTGGCATCCCGGCAGGGGAGTGGGGTAGGGTGGGGCAGCAATGCCTGTGACCTAAGCCAGTATTAGCCATTATCCTTCTCAGGAATGCTTGCTGTCCCACCAGAGAGTCACTCTTTAACGGGGAGGCCAGAGTACACCTGTCCCCCACCTCTGTGCCCTATTTCTTGGTTCACCCACTGCTGTCACCCGTGTGTTTGTCCTCGGCCTGTGCTCTCTGCTCTACTCAACACCCCAGATGGGGGTTAACTGGTTGTCTGTAGACCACTGCTGCTCCTACTCACCAGATGGCTGGGGGTTTAAATGCCCCGTGGATATATGGCTGTTTTCTCACTTGTTAATGAATAACTTGGCCCTTGCCAAGGCTCTTGAGTGTTTCTGGGGCTCTGGGAGGTGGCCTGTCTGACTGAGTGTAACCTTCCCCTTTTGGTTAGAAAGGGGCATGGTATGGGCAAGACACTCCTCCCAGAGGCAGGTCCTTCCTACAGAGACGGTGCCCTCTTCTGTCAGCTGCACGGAACCCTTCCAGAAAGGGGGTGGGGGTGGAGACTGAGCTCTCTGTTCTACTACTTCTATCCCGGGGAGTGGTTTGCTGGCCTCTTCCCTGGAGGCAAGCATTTCTGGGATTTGCTGTTAGGATGGAGCTCTTAGAATATCTACACACATTTACTCCCAACACTCAGGTGACTTGAAGCAGGTGGACCTTGATGAGTTTGGTGCCAGCCTGGTCTACATAGTGAGCTCCAGGCCAGCCAAGGCTACATAGTGAGACCTCGTCTCAAAAACAAAAAAGAAAGAAAGATCTCAAAAAAGAAAAGAAAAGAAAAGAAAAGAAAGAAAGAATATCTGCACCTCTGGCTGCTTTGTGGGCAAGCCATTAGTCAGGGAGGGAGCCCATGCCAGCTTAGCTTCTGGAGGCCATCCTGCCCTCTGAGCCACTCGGAGAATGCTAGCTTGTTTCTCAAGCCTGAACCTCTGTCTGTTCTTCAGTCCACATGCTACCTTTGTTCAGGTTTTACCCTGGGAATGCTTCTCCCATCTTGCCTCTTTGTCCAAGGAAACCCAGATTCTTCCCTCCTTATGCCCAGAAAATCATGTTGTTTGTCTCATTTTCTTCCCACTGCCCCATCCCTAGGAGACCAAGCTGCTTGGGTTGAGGGCAGAAATTATCTTGATGTGTTCTATTGTGGAAGGTTTTCAGTGAGCCGGACCCCATAGGTCAAATGGCCAAGGAATGGCAGTGTCTGCCATTGCCTGGATCTCCAGGGTGAGCACTGGTAGACAGTAACATGAAGCAGATGTTACCCAGAGGGAGGCAGCTGTTGGTGGCATACAGCATTTTCTAGGAGAGGAATCTAATGTCAGCTCTGGCATCTTCTCAGCCATCATAACATGTTGCAGGTAGAAACTTCCAGGTTCCTTCTCAGAACACCACTCCAGCAGAGTTCACTGCCAGTAACAAAGTAAGTTTGGCATCTTCTAGTGGGCTAGCCTTAGCGCGCAGGGCTTCTTCCTGGGCCTTGGTTCAAGCCCTAGGCCTGTGGCTTCATTCATTTGCTTCTGTCCATGTGTACACACACCTGTGGTCAGTTTGTCCAACCATAGTGATACTGGGAAGAGAGGACCCAGGGGGTACTTCCTTCTGCAATAGGCAGAAGCAGCCTGGTGGTGCCCTTAAGTTGTGGTCCTCGGAGCACTTGGAGATAAACATGTCTTACGTGAATGGGGGCTGGGCAGATTTGTGGGCTGGTAAGGTGGCTCAGTGGGTCAAGGTGTTTGCCATCAAGATTGGCAACCTGAGCAGTCCTGGAACCCACACCATAGAGGAAGAGAACCAACCCCTGAAAATTGTCCTAACCTCTTGAGACTCCTGGAAGTTGTCTTCTGACCTCCATGTGCTCTGTGGCATATATGTGCCTGTCTCTGTCTCTGTCTCT
>NC_022012.1:83023467-83044692 GCF_000317375.1 Microtus ochrogaster
GCCCGGCCGGGTTGTGGAGTTTTAAGTTCTGCCCAGGGAGGGAGCAGGGAAGAGCAAGTCTCCTGTACCCACACCTGGCCCTGATTGTCATCCTTACCAGCTCCCCAGGTGACCTGGGCCACAGTAGGAGTGTTCTCCTTGAGCACTGGTTTTTTCTTTCTTTTGTAGGACAGGGACGATGGGGAGCCACAGACCAAGCAGCTCCGAGAAGAGGAAGAAGAAGATGGGAAGCACAGGTAGGCCTATGGGCTCTGGCCATGCCACACTGCCCTGCACTCCCCACCAGCATTTCCCCAGTGCTGAATTCAGAGCTGGACACCACTCTCTTGGGTGTCTTGTTCAGACCTGAAAAGATCAACTCTATCACTAGTTAGGACTGTCCCTATATATTCTGTATATGTCCCTATATATAAGATTTTTTCGTTTACTGTCTAGTTCAATTTTGGTTCTCAACCTTCTTAACACTGTGAATCTTTAATCCAGTTCCTCATGTTGTGGTGATCTCCCAACCATAAAATTATTTTTATTGCTACTTCATAACTGTAATTTTGCTACTTTACAAATTATAATGCAAAATGCAAATATCTGTAATTGCTGGTGGACTTAGGTGACCCCTGTGAAAGGATCGGTCAACCCCAAACAACCCACAAGCAACCCAGAGGTTGAGAAATCTGGTCTAGCTCTTAGCTTGTATTACATTCTAACTGTATATTACATCTTTTAGTCTTGTCACTTTTAGCTTGTAAAGCTCTGGGCCACGTGGTCTACTCACATCTGCCTTTCCAGCCTGGATTTACCCTGTTTGTTTGTTTGTTGGCACAGGGGCTTCTATAGTCCCAGCTGGTCTCAGCTGTGTAGCCGAGGCAGGTCATAAACTCCCGATCCTTCTGTTTTCCCTTCCAGGTGCCGGGATTGCAGGTGTGCACCACCCTTCCCAGCTTGGAATCACTCTGTGACACTAGTTTACACGTGGAGCTTAGCTTAGAGGCCACTTTTTCCTTCTTTTTGTTGTACTTCCCTTATAGTTAGAACATTTTTCTTGCTTTGTGAAATACTGTTGTCTGGTTGAACTGGTTTGACTATGCTCAACCTATGTGGGGGCTTGGCCAGCCTTCTCTCATGGTGGCAGGCATGAGGTCTTTCTTCATCTTTCAGAAAGATGCAGGGAATTCTGCAGGAACCAGCATGTAGAGGAGGGAATAGCTTTGAAGCTGATCTTCCATGGCAGAACAGCCTAATGTCCCAGAAGTCATGTTCACCCTGTCCTGCTCAGTTCTCAGCTAGGATATGGCTGTGGTTAGACTTTGCATCTTTATAAGTAGATGGCTTGGATTTCCTCTGTCCTGGCCAGCGTTTTTTTTGTGCACAGGTCCTGCTGCTCAGAAGGTAGGCCTTGGTATAGAAGGTAGGATGGCCCTGTGGGGAGGCAGAGCTCCCCAGAGGAAGTTGGACTGTCAATACTGGAACAAGCCTCGCTGGGGTGAAGGAATGTCTCCGAGAGCAGGCCCTCTTCTCTGTCTTCATCTCCTACAGCAATCAGGAAGCCTTTCATTTTGTCTTCTTGACAATCCTTCAAGGTCTTTGCCATCTCTCTTGGGTTCAGAATACGGCCACATCACAAGAGCCTTGTGATGGTGGTCTTCTCCACACTGAGCTATGTGGTTTTGAGAGCCCTTAGCACCTTGGGGCGTCTTTGCCAAGTGCTCCCAGACTTGTATGATTTGGGGGTAGATACCTACATGGTCTCCCTCATTCTTAGTCATGGGTTCTCAGTTGCTGGCTGGAGCCTTGAGTCTTTCTTCTGGGCTGCCTCTGATAACACTAGATAGTCTCCCTTCATCTCCGTCCTTGCTGAGAAAGAAGGGTCACTGGTGAGTGGTAAGCGGGTCAGTTAGCATGAGACTCTGCTGTTAGACCGTCACGCTGCTGAATCTCAGAGGTGGTGCTGCAGTAAAGCAAAGGCAAGTTCAGAATTGAGACTAAATATAGAAATGATACATGCATGCATGCTATTCAGTCTGAGGCAACTTCACAGCCTATCTGCAGGGTGCTATGTGGGGTGCTACCGTAGACACCTGGGAGGCAGCAGTAGGTGATGGTGTACTCTAAAGGGACACAGGCTGTTTAGAAGAGGAAGTGTGATAAGCTGCTAGGTACCGTGAAAAAACAGTGTGAACACGGGGGGAGAGATGGTGTGGATTAACACTAGTGAAGAGGCAAGGAAACTGAGTCCAAGATGGCTTTAGCTGTTTGTAAGTGTGGTTTTATTTTTAAACAAAGATCAAAGGGGAGGGGCAGCCCATCTCACTGTACAGAGAAGTGGCTTTTCTTGACTGAAGGAGGGTGAGCACATGTGTTATGACCCTCTACCCTAACCGAGAAAGAAGAGGCGGGAGTGCTTAGTTCCAGGCTCCTGTGGGTAAAAGGTCCACCCTGTGAGGCCAGATCAAGGCCCCGCTCACTCGCTAGGTTTGCAGAGGTTGTGCGTGTTAGAGCACTGGACGTCTGTCCTTTTGTCCTGACAGCTAAGGACCAAGCTTGAGCTCATTGTGATCGTGTTCTGCTTAGTGAATACCGTGCTGCTCGTCTGACTTGGGAATGGGGGGCAGTGGTTAGCAAGGAATTGCACTTTCCTTTGCGGCTCCCAGAGAAAAGCAGACCCTTAGGTCTCGAATGCCTTCAGAGAGCACAGGGCTTGACCCAGGAAGGCAAGCTTGGGTCTTAGCCAGAGTAACAGGAGCCAGACCCTTGGCCTTGGCCCTAGACTACCGTGTTCGGGGCCTGAGCCTGTACTCGAGGCTGAAAGGGGCTCCAGCAGAGGCCTGTGGATTCCAGCAGACCAGATAGCCACAGTCTCTTTGGGGAGAAAGGGTGATCCTCAGCTTCATTGGAGGGCTGGCCTCTGAGACTGATCACTAGTGAACACGTTAACTTCTTGGGCCCCTTGGAAGTGAACAGTCTGCTTCTGTCCAGGTGAGCTGGAGGGCAAGCCTGGGGGACAGTATCCCTGGGTGTCCTTAAGTGTATCCCTAAGTGTCTGCTTAGGCTCTCTTCAGCTGAGGGACAGGACAAGGCCTTGTGGAGAGTGTGCCTTGAGTTAGACATGGAATTCAGAGGGTAGAATTTGGGTAGTTGGGCCCAGAGTCCTGAACCTGCACTATGAGAGGGTGGGTAGCGCAAGCCCTGGCTGGGCAGGCATAGCTCGCTCTTCAACGCTTAGGATCTTTACTCGTGCGCTGTGGCCCCAGGTTTACACGCTGTCATGGAGGTCCACCCTGGGAATGATGCTGAAGGACTCAGGTTCTGCGCCTGAGCTCCAGGCTGGATGTACAAGGCTGAGCTGTGCCTGGCACCTCCTCACGCAGACTCTCTCAGTGAGAAGGCCGTCTCTCTCTCACCTTCCTCCCTCACTGCTCTTTCTTCCTAACCCGGGCCTCCTCCTCAGCCATTCCATCACACACTGCCACCCAGCTCTGAACTCTGACCACCGGATGACCCCAGGGACCTGCTGTCTGTGAGCACCTGTGTGCTGGCAAGAGCACAAGATCCGCCTGGCCCAGTTCCCCTGCAGTTCACTTGGCACTGCTTGCCCAGGTCTGCTTGCCTTGACACTGCACAGACACTTGGCTCGTGGCCATTTCAGGTGATTCATATAATTAGATCATCATGCACTTTAAAAAAAATTTTTTTTCAGCAATAGGCCCTGAAAGAGTAGGACCCCAGCAGATAGAGTGGACTTGGGGTCAGGGCCTGCAAATTACTAGTTCTTTGACCCTGGGGTGAGTCCCATTGCCTCATTGAGCCTCTGTATCGTCAGCTGAACAACCGGGAATGAAAGAAAACTGATGGGGAACTAACACCAGTGTGGGGCTCTGAAGAGCAAGAAGACACTTGGAGGCCCTCCCTCCCAACAGGGTTACCTACAAACACAGCTCAAATCTGCTTAACCCTTAGAGAACACATGTGCTAACGTTACGGCTAGGACAGTCCTGGGGAAACAGCGAGGTGGGTGCATGGGAGTAGAAGTGAGCATGTGTGGCCCAGAGAGGAAGGGGTAGGGGCTGGAGCAGATCTTCACTTGCTCAGTAGATTATTTAGTCCTGGAAGTAAGCCATGTGGCCTCATTCCACAGCTAGAAACATTGCAAGGCCAGGGTTATGAAGCTGAGGAGCACTGGGGCAGGTACTCTAGGGTCTCTGTCCTCACTTCCTGAGCCAGTTTGGTGTTCATGGCCTGCCCATAGGTGGACTCCTAGCTCAAGTCGCTGCTCAGTCACCCCATAAGACTTTTCCAGAATTGTTTTGGCTGTTCTAGTCCTTTCTTTCCTTATAAACTTAACAGTCTAGCTGGACGTTGGTGGCTCACACCCAGCATTCCAGCACTTGCAAGGGCTGAGGCAGAAGGATTGTTGTGGCTACAGTATGATACTGTCTCTGAGTTCTTCTCTGCTCCTGCCCCCTACAAGCAGCTTGTGGATGTCTACAAAGAAAAGAAAACAACTTGCTGGCATTTTTTATTAGAATTTCGTTGACTCAGTGGATCAAAAATTCTTTTTATTTCTTTTCTAGAATAACTCTTGTCTAATCCCCCCTACAAACAAACCTCTAGCAGGAAAGAGTGAACCCCAAGGTCATCAGGCTCAGGCCAGGCTTGTGGGGGCAGTGGGGGGGCGCCTCTGGCCCCCAGAGGTCACTGTGCTTTCTCTCCTGTCCCAGCCAGCCTCCTTGTGGCTAACCCTGCTGGGACATCTGGGGTTTAACATGGAGGCAGTCATCCCCAGGGCCCCTACTTACTGCAGAGGTTTTGCTGGAAAACTGGCCTGAAAAAAGTGGTCTCTTGTCAGCTACCTTTGCTTCCTGAAGGCAAGCCCTCCCTGCTAGGCGCCTCCAGGCTCCACCTTGTAGAGGGTCTGTTGCAGTGGTTCCTAACCTGTGGGTCATGAACCCATTGGGGAAGGGGTGTCAAAGACCCTTTCACTGAGGTCATATATCAGATATTTCCTTACAGTTCATAAATAGTAGCAGTAGTCATGAAGTAGCAGTTGAAATAATTTTATGGCTAGGTCACCACAACATGAGGAACTGTATTAAAGGGTCACAGCATTAGGAAGGTTGAGAACCGTTGGTCTATGAAGTAGGATAGGGGAGGCACAAAATACTATATCTGACACAGGAGTACACCATGCCGAATGCCTAAACAAGTAAGTCCCAACAGCTTCCCAGCACCTTTGGATTCTGGTCCTTGTTGGATGCTGTGCTAGGACTCAAATCCCCGGCTCTGCTCCCTCTACCGTTGAACTGTATTCCCCACCCCTGGATTCAGGTCCCTAGATCCAACAGACCTCACTGGTTTTCCCCTTGGAGTTAGTGATCCACATTAGGGAGGACACTAGCCCGCTGCTCTGCCTTCCCCAGGGTGGAAAAGGTGGTCCCCAGTTCCATGTGTGTTTGACTCTTGAAGACAGTGATCCTGCCCTGCTGAGACCCAGCCCCAGGCTAGGTGCCTTTAGTCTGGCAAATGCTTTTGCATGTCAGTCCCAGGGTCCTTGCACCAAGGTGTGTCTTGGTGACCACAAGGGCTACTCCCACCTTCAGACTACAGGTACCCTGTCACTAGGCAATGGGATGGCTCTGGTTCTCTTCTCTCACCAAAGCTACAACCTGGAAACAGCATGCAGTATCCCATTTTCTGACTTAATTCTCAGGAGCAGGCTGGGAATTGGGAAGAATAAATTAAGAAAGGACTTGTTTAAGACCAGCGGTGAATCTGACTCACCTGTGACCTGCAGTGGGCATGTGTAGGAAGAGTGTGGGAGCTTCGCTGGGGCCTTCCCTTTCTGTTCGGAAAAAAAAAAAAAAATCCTATCTTATGTGTCACGATCTTCGGTGTTTTCAGAGTCGCTGAGATCTTCTGGCCTCTCCTGCTGGGTGTGGTGTATAGGTGGGGTAACCGCAGTCAGGCAGGTGAAGTCACTTGGCTAAAACCTCCCAACTGAAAGGCAGTAGGACTGACTCTGGGCCCCTCCCTGCATCCTATCTCATGCATAGGGTGGGAACAGTGAGCTCATGCAGGCTTCTGTGTCACCAGTGAGAAAATGAAGCCGCCCTGCCCTCTGCCTAGTCCCCATGTTGGACATGATCCTGCCCCGCCCTCTTGACTTTCAGTGCTACTCCGCATAGCAACAAATCCAGACCCTGTTCCGCATCCTCTTGGTTCAGGTCAAGGGTGGACTAAAGGATGCAACAGTCCTATAAAGAATCAGTCATCAGTCAGGCATCTGCAGGCCAGGGCAGCCTGCTGGGTGAGCACCACTTCCTCCCGCAGTGTTCTGTGGAGTAAGGAGCACTGGACTTTGCAGGTTTTTCCTTGTATTCCTGTTGCCTAACTTCTTTTAGGGGAGACCTGATTAAACAGATAAGGCACCAGTGACAACAGAGCAAGTGTTCAATCCTAGCCCAGCGTGCTGAACCTGCCCCTTTGTTGGACTTACTTAGATAAGAATGTGGGTGAGAGAGTACTTAAAGGAGCCTGGGTGACCCCACAACAATTGTGTCACTGACTAGGCCCACCCCAGCATGGTGGCCTCCCCATAGCTGCACAGATGAAGTTTCCCATCCACCTTTTGTGCACTGTAGCACTATCAGGACTGTGTGCTGCTGGCCGGAGTATATCCAGCTGGGAGGGGACTCAGGAAGTGTTGTTTGGACTCTCAGGTGAGAGAATAGTGACCCTCCCCATGAGGACCATCAACAGGTACCATCTTAAGGGCTTCTTGGGGGTAGTCACAACTGCTCTGCTTAAGATATAATGGCTGTTATGGGAGACAGCATATCCACAATAGCTCCAACCATCTGGGCTTCAAGTAGCCCTTGTGCCAGCTCTCATCTGTGAGCCCTCTGCAAAATAAGCCCTCAACCTTATTTCTCTTCATCTTTGTCTTCATCTTCCTCCTCCTCCTCTTCCTCCTTCTTTTTGTTTGTTTGTTTGTTAGCTTTTTGTTTTGGAGATGTTCTGGAACTTGCTGTGTTTAGTCCTAGACCAGGCTGGTCTTGAACTCAGAGATTGCCTGCCTCTGCCTCCCACATCCAGCCTTATTTCTCCTCTTAAATTTAAATATATGTGTGTGTGTTCTCTCTCTCTCTCTCTCTCTCTCTCTCTCTCTCTCTCTCTCTCGCTTTGTTTTGGGGTTTTTGAGACATTTCGTAGCCTTGGCTTGTTCTTGCTATGTAATCACAGTGACCTCAGACTCCAAGAGTCCTCTTGTGTGAACTTACAGGTGTGTGCCATCTTACCTGGATTTAAATTTAAATTGCTGTTCAAGTATACATACAATTTTTTTAATTGTAGAAAATACAGATTAATGGGCAACTTATCGCGTCTCTCAATACAAAAGGGCTGAGTATGTAGCTTAGTGAGCTCTTACATAGCCAAGCTGTAGTTTGATCCCAGCACTGAAAAATAAAGAGAAGGACAGATTGATACATTTGTGCATATCCTATTGTTTTATAAATGTTTATATAGAATATTTTGACTATTGATACAGAAAAATAAATTTCCTATAATGCCTTAATACTTCTAAGTACTGATTTATTTGTTAGCCCTTGATTTTAATATATCTGCTGTTTCAGAGAAACTATGAATGTATAAATGCGTGTGTCTGGGGATCAGACTTTATACTATCCTGTTAGGTAAGAAGACTCTCACTGAACAACATCTCCAACCTGTTTTTCTTTTTTTTTTAAGATTTATTTTTATTTTATGTGATGAAGATTTTGCCTACATACATGTATATATGTATATGCACCACATGCATGCAGTTCCAAGAAGGTCAGACGAGGACTTCAGATTCTCCTAGAACTGGAGTTACAACAGTTGTGGGTGCTGGGAACCAAGCCTGGGTCTTCTGTAAGGGTGGCAAGTGTTCTTATCCACTAACCCATCTCTTGTACCTCTTTCTAATTCTTTTTTTTTTTTTAAGATTTATTTATTTTGTATACAATGTTCTGTCTGCATGTCTGCCTACACTCCAGATCTCATTACAGATGGTTATGAGCCACCATGTGGTTGCTGGGAATTGAACTCAGGACCTCTGGAAGGAAAGTCAGTGCTCCTAACCTCTGAGCCATATCTCCAGCCCTCTTTCTAATTCTTTAAATACCCGTTAGCTGTGGGCTTTCAGTGAGATGGGTAGAGGATTCAGCTAGTCAGTGAGAGAATGAGGGTGGGGTTCTGTATGGTGGTGCTCACTGGGCAGAGTCTGGCTGAACCAGTGACTAGCCTGGAATAGCTGCTGGCTCTTTATAAACCATCCTTGAGTACGGTGTGCACACCTGTAATCCTAGCACTCAGGGGGCTAAGGCAGAAGGTTGGGAGATTTCAAAGCCTGTAATTTGGGAAGACAGCTGTAGGCTGTCTCCTCTGCCTAGGAGTGACAGACACCACCACTGGCTCTTGTAAAGTTCCATTGCCTATCATGTAGCCACTTAATGTTCTGAAGGAAAGCAATAAGCACCAGTGGCAGAAAACATCCCTTTGTTTCTTGTTTGCTGTGTCCATGTTCTGCTCTCATCTTGTATGTCACCTGTTCTGATTTTGGGGGGCCCTTTACAAGCGGCACTGTGATCACACCATCCTGAACTGGTCCCCTTCTCTGGGAGGGTGGTGGTCTGCCTCCCAGCTGTTGCTTCTATTGCTTCCAGACACATCTGTGGAGGACATTTTGTTCCACTTGCCACTGTGGATTACTGTTTGAATAGTGACCTTCCTAGGGTGGGATCGTGGGTCAAGGGTTTGGATACTCTCAGTCAGCCTTGAGAGTACTATCTAAGATCGTTGCCTCTGCCTGTATTTCTGTGGTTCAGCAGGGTCTGTGGTCTCCAAGGCTTTGTTATTTATTTATATAGAGATGGGTGTGAGGGGGCCTTGGAGCTGGGGGTGTCTCTATACTTTAGAGATTAAAAACGAGAGCCTTGAAGCTGGAGAGATGGCGCAGCAGGTCAGAGCACTTGTTGCTTTTCCGGGTGACTGGAGTTCTGTCCCCAGCACTTAGGCCGAGAAACTCACAACCCTCTGTAACTTCTGCTCTCGGTGTCCAAGCGCGATCCTCTGACTCCTGAAGACATCCTCACTTACATTACATACATTCACATGCACGCGCACACACACACACACACACACATTCAGCGTGTGCGTGTGCACGCACATACATACACACACACACAAGTTAAATTTTTTTTTTTTTTTAACGAAAGCTTTCTGTGGTCTGAATTGCTCTGTTGTCTCTGGGCATTGCTGACCTCTGGAACCCTGCAGGCTCATCCAGGCTTTGCCGTTCCTATTACCATTTCTATTACTTTCTATTATTGTGAGCAGAAATTTATCCTGTTTCTTACTGGCTTCTGAGGGGAACTGGATGATAAGGGGGACCAAGGTGGCCTACTGAGGGCAGCCTTGACCTGTAAGCTTGCCATGAGGATTGGCTGACCCCGTCTTGGCCTCCTTCTACAAGGGTCATGGCAGTGGGTAAGTGTGAAGTACCCTCAGGACCTGTGGGGAGAGAAGAGGGACTAATGCCCAACGGTAGGCAGAAAGCATGGATGCTTGTTTGCCAATGGTAAGATTGGATCAGGTACATAATCTCAAAGTTTCCTTTCATTTTTGAGTTTACAGTCTACAAAGAACATTGACCTTCTCTAACTGCTTTCTGGCACATAGGAAGCTGTGAAAATAAAACACCCTGGGGTGTTTTAGGAGTGATTTCCCTTGAATCTCCAGGCTAGCCCCTGCAACTGGCCTGGAGGAAGAGCTTGCTGTGGTCACTGAGCCTGCCTTAGCACCATTCAGATCTTCTAGATACCGGGGGAGGAGATAGAGAAAGTGGATACAAATGCTGCCTGTTTTAGAAATGGACTCGATAGCTTGGACATTGCCCTGTGGCTTGGCCATAAAGATTTGTAGACATTACTTAGAAGTAGGCCGTTGTGACCTAGCCACATTCCTACTTTGTATCTATGGGATACAGTGGCTTCTTAACTTACTTCCTTCTGGTTGTACTCTTCCTTGGTTATTAAGTGCCTCTTAAAAGGTAAAGCTCTTCCCCAAGCACCCCATGGATTCCTTTTTCCTCCTGGAGGCAGCATAGGCTGAGTGCCAGAGCTTGTCGGGCAGAGCCTAAAGCCACATGGGTATAGCATGGCTACCACTGTGAAGGGAGGGGAACACATGTAGGGCAAAGAGGAACTCAGAGAGGAGGTGGTTAGTGTCACCTTAGGGTAGGGACATTAGGGGAAGGAGCTAGAGACCAAGGGGGGTTGTTAAGGGAGACTTGAACCATGTGAAACTTAGGGAAACTTAGGCTTAGGGGAAGAACCAGAACCCCTGGACCAGAGAGAGTGGAGAGGCACTGGGGTGGCCTTTTTGTCTGTTTTGCCTGTAGGGAAATTATCAAGGCTCAGCTCAGGCACAGGCTGCCAAAGGAGAGGGGCCTTGTGGGAAGTTGAGTGCATGTGGCGCAGGGACGTTAGAAGCTCGGGGCTCACTGGTCTCTTGCCGTGCACCTCAAACCGACTGCTGTGGACCGTCCCTGCCATGGTCCGCCGTCCTGGACCAGCCTCACCTCACTCCTGCTGCCTCTTCCTTTCTTGTGTCCTGTAATCCGCTTACTTGGCTGGTTGTCTAAAGTAACCAGGTTACTGATTACTTCAGAAATTTTGGAAATTATAGAAAAGCAAGAATAGTTTTAAGAATCTCACACAGATGTAAGCATGTGATCCTGTGCATTTCCCATCCCACAGGCAGCCCTCCTTTGCAGCCGTCCTTCCCAGTGCTGATGGAATGACCGACCTCAGTACTGCAGCTCTCTGGGTACAGCTTTAGACATTGCTCTGAGGGATTCTTGCGTTTCAGCATTGGAATAGATTAAAGGAATACCAGGAAATACCCCCCTCCCCTTTCCTGGCTTCTAAGTTGAGAGTCACTTCTAGGGCTGGCAACTTAGCTCTCTCCATGGGTAGAGCATTGCTGGGTAGACACATCCTTCCCAGTAGATCTATCTCTACACACCATTATCCCTTACACCGTTGGCCAGTTTATAGCCTTCCTTTACTTTGCTCTTTGTGTGGTGTGTCTTGGCATTCATTCTAAAAAGGCCATAGAGAGTATCCTCATTGTTCCTTTGACCTTGTGACATTCTTCCATTGGTCCAGTGTGGGGATCTGAGGAAGCTTTAAGAGAATGTGTAAAGAGCCAGTGAAGCTCAGATTGTTGACATGGGTGTGACCATGGCAAGGATCAAAGCCTCAGACCCATAGGCATGGCAGAGCCTTCTCCAGGTGAGGCTGAGAGGGATAGCAAAGCTTTTCTCTGATCCCAACTGGGACTACAAATGTAGGCAGCTGTATACAAACTAGGAGCTGCAGCTCCCTCCTCCCTGATGTCTACAGCAGCCCCACCTCACTAGCTCACTGCTCCCCACCAGCTGTGCGCAATAAGCACACAGGTTCTAGGCTGTGCAGTGCGAGTATGCACAGTCCACCTTTCCCAGCTTTTCTGTGTCTGTCCTTCCTTCATTCCCTGATACCCCTAGTCAGGTCACACCCCGGTTATATGGGACATGGCAGCACAGAGCCAGGATTTGTGTGACACACTTCCTCCCCTAGAAGCGGAGGTGGCTCCAGCAAGGGGCTCTAACAGGACTCTGGCTTCTTCTGTTCTCTTCAAACAGAGGCTGGCTCTCCTCTGGCCTGGCTCTCCCACACCTTTACCTTCTGCTACGTGAAAGCTGGGATTTGGGGATCACCCCACACTTCCTGTGAACTCTTGCCCTGATAATTTGTCTCAGGAGTAGGAAGGATCCATGGAGCTGGACCCATCTTCTCCTTTTCCTGTGCAGGCTCCAGTCCTAGGCAGCTTCATACCCAGGTCCCAGCAGAAAGGGCTGTGGTGACCAGGAAGATAAGCCCGGCTCCTACTGGCCCAGTTTCCAGAGCTCACTAACTGGTAGCAAGCTGGTGGAGACTAGGCAAACGGGAGCCGCGCACGGGTAGAAAGGGGAAGGAGGCCCTAAGAGGCCCTTTGATTGTCCTCAGCTCCTAGGAAAGTGTCCTGGTGACCCTGCTACCCTGTGGGCAGCACAAAGACCATTTTCTGTCTGCTGCGTTCGCCAGCTGGGAGGGATACTAAGAGGCCTCAGCAGGCCAGGCCTATGTGTGCTGGGTGGCCTGTTGCCAGCTGCATACAAGGCTTTGTCCCTTGTGCTGTGGGTTTCCTTTGTTTTTGTCCCGCCAGGTGGAGCTCTCAGGGCCAAAGAGCTTCTGAGCAGAAGCATGGAGATGAGATGTCTGTTCTAGAGGACTCTGCTGTAGTCAGTTAGGATGACTTCAGCCTTTCACACCCGACCTCTGGGCATCCACGTGGATACTAATGGTTTTCCATGTCTCAAAAGCATCAAAACCAAGATTTGGGCCCAGGTCACACTATTAAGATCCAGGACTAGACCCCCACCCCCTTTCCCCAGCAGCTACTTATTCTACGGAGGGGCAAGGGAGTCAGAACCAGCAGTTGGCTCCCATGATCCCCAGAAGAATGGCCTCCCCGTGTGAGTGCAGGCAGCTCAGCATTTCCTGGCCCACTAAGAAAGTGGTAGGTGGTGGCTCGCCTTGCTAATCTGGGGGGCACGTGGTCCCACCAAACCCAGTCTTTAGAAAGAAGGTTGCTCAGCTGTCAAAGGAACTTGCTTTTGGAGAGCCTGGTCTGGCATTTTACCTGTTGTTCCTTTTCTGTCACCTACTCTGTTAATGTAGTCTCCATCCCGTGCCCTTTTGTGTGTGTGTGTGTGTGTGTGTGTGTGTGTGTGTGTGTGTGTGTCTTTCCTAGGGAGGACAGCATGCTTTCTTAACAAGTGTCCTAAAAAGTAGTTTATTAAAATGTAGTAGTTGTCTTCTATTTCCTGTCCCATGTAAGCCTCAGGACATTCAGGTACCATGCCCTTTGGACTAGCCTCTTGTATTATATTTTATTTGTTTGAGATATAATCTCACTTTGTAGCCCAGGCTAGCCTTGAACCCACAATCCATCCTTCTCTTACTAAGTCCTGGGATTATAGGTGAACAAGATCACACCTGCTTTATATTTTAATTTTGCTTTGCTTTGCTCTACTTTGGCAGGGTGGGGGTTGTTTGTTCTGTTTAAGAAAGGGGTCTTGCTGTATTGCTGAGACTTGCTAGAATTCATCTTCCCACCTCAGCCTGCTAAATGTTGAGATTACAGGCCTGCACCTCCATGCCCACACTTCATTGCCTGTGTTTCTGTTCCTCCTTGTTCCCAGTGAACCGTGGGTGTTATGCACAGTAATTCTGGAGTCATCTGAGGTTCTGGATTGCTCCTTTTCCTCCGGAGAGAATTTATGTCCTTCTCACCAGCAGCTGCTCTAGCAGTTCCCTGACCCACCCTTTGGAGACCGATGGAGTTCCAGTTCCATTGCATGCCCTGCTGAGGGGAGACCCACCTGCCCTGGTGTCTTTCAGGTTGCTTCTAGCTCTGGCAGAGTCACGTGCTGTGGGTCCACCCATTCTTAGGATGGGGTCACAACGAGAAGCCCACCCAGGGCTTTGCCAGGGCCCTGCTCGTTCTTGGCCCCACTACGTTCTTCCGTCTCCCACCTGAGATTGCAGCAGGAAGCTCATCTTTGCAGACCCCACTTAAGAGATGCCCGTGGCAGGGAGGCCCTTGTCCTGCAGTTCTTATCTCTGCCTGCAGCTCCTGCAATCCTGTCACCTTGGCGCTTCTCCAAGGCCAGTCAGTAGGTGTTTAAACTGGGTCTCCAGTCAGGTTTGTTAAGTTGTTTGTGGAAAAGGGAATTAAATCTTAGAAAAGTCTCCAGCACAGCCCAGTGCTCCTTCCCTGAGACTCCTGCCCTTGGCAGTGGGCCAGGGCAGCTAGTCAGTCTGCCTAAAGAGGGCCTCTTCCTTCGCCCTCATAGTGAGTCAGGTGAGGGCTTGAACCCAGCTTGATGGAGTCAGGCACACAGCACAGCCTCCATAGTCATTGACGTGGAATCCGAGGCCCCGAATGGGTCCTCTCACAGTGAAGGCCTAGATTGACTGCTCTCGAGTGGTGCATGTCCACACACTCAGGGCTTACTCCACGACTGGAGCTGGGAAGTAGGCACAGGGCTGCAGCTCTCTTTCTGCTGTGACTTTTCCCTCCCGTCCTGGGCACCCCATCAGCCCGGTGACCTCCTGAAGACCTGGGGCTGCAGATGGAGCTTCTTGCTGCAGACTCCCTTCTTCTGACTAATCATGGAACCTGGACCTAGTTGTGGGGTTTGGGGTTTTTGTTTCCTTCCTTTCAGTAATCCATGCCATTTTTTTTTCCCACACCCAGTTTCTCTTCCTCTTTTTCCCCACCCCATAGTGAACTAAAGCCATGGTAGCAAATAGGCTCCGCTCTCTCACTGTGTGCCTCAGTGACCTGCTGCTTACCGCAGGCTTGAGCAGGCATAGGAACAGGGACAGGGTACCCCTGCGAGTGTGGGATGGGTCTTGTGGTACTCCTCAGGGCCTTGGCAGGAGGGAGGAAGTGGTATGTTGGTATGTGAGCTAGGAGCAGGGCACAGGTGAAGCTCCAAGTTCACAGCGTTGTCCTTAGTTGTGTGACCACAGGTGTTATGCTCCTCACTGTAGAATGGCTTGCCCTTTCTGGGACCTAGGCAGAGGTCTCACAGTTGGAAGGCTGTCTGAAAACCCAGAACTTTCTGTGGGGCCAGAGTTCAAGGCCCCACAATAGAGTGGGGAAAACAGGCATTAATTCTGTGCCTCTCTGGCCTAGGGGTCTGTCTGCTATCTACATCTCCCCATCACTAAGCTCAGAGGCCCCATTGGAATTCTCACTTTGCTGTCCTGTGGGGTAGCCAGGGCCCCCTCTTCCTAGGGACAGTACTCTGTATGTGTTTGGGGCTTGATGAGCTGCTGAACTGGGAGGTGGCCTGCAGAGAGATAAAAGGCCTGGGTTTGGGCTCCTGCTGGGTGATTCTGGCCCCTGAGACTCCACACCCCTAGGTTCGGGTTTCCCTAACTGCATTCAAAAGACCTTTCAGGGCATGAGCTTCCTAGGTCTCACCAGCATGCAAAGTGAACCATGGCTTCCCATCCTTGTGTTTATTGTGCCTGTCCCCATGGCATTTGTGGGCCACTGTCATGAGGTGTGGAGGGGATCAACCTAGTGTCTTCTGCAGTCTGGTCCCATCCACTATAGCCTCAGCCCAGAAGCCACCCCTGGAATCTTTGTCTATCATACTGCCTTTGTTTGTCACACACACACATATTTAGGTCACTCAGCCACACGCCCTTGGCCCAGTACACACAAGACCCTTTCCACTAAAGGTGCTAGACTATGTGACATACCCTGGCTCTAGGACATGAAGGCTCTGCCAAAGATGGCTGGGCTTGCAGCGCTAGTGTGGAAGGCTCTCTCTTTTAGGAGTGACTCGACCCACGAGCTTTGGCATAACCTTGTTCTCAGATGTGCAGTCACTGCTGTGTGACCCCAGGACAATGGCATAGTCTCTGACCCTTAGCCCCCATAACTGTCGAATCGTAATTTCAAAGAGTAGTTCAGGAGATACTAGTGAATGTTCCTAGTCATCCTGGCCCCAGCTCCTGGAATATGGGGGGGTGGCCGGCCCTCTCTAGATAAATAGGAGGAGCACTAGAACTTGTAAGCTGTGGGAAGCAAATGAGCAGCACCCACCCCAACCACTGCTGAACTGAAGGACTGCTGTGCTCCACTCTCACAGGGGTCTCAGGCTTCGCAACTATGTCCCGGAGGATGAGGACCTGAAGAGGAGGAGGGTCCCCCAGGCCAAACCAGTTGCAGGTATGTGGGCTGCCCTTTCCTCCCTATGTCTTGTCAACCTCAGAGAAGGGCTGCCTGTCCCGGAGACAGGGCTCCTGGGACACTCGCAAACCTCAGTGCCCACAAAGGGGCCATGAGGGCAGGAAAGAGGCCCCTTGCACTTCCCATCCTGGAGGGATGACGAGTAGAAGTGACCTGGGGTCCTGTGCCCCTGGGGAGAGGAGCAGAATAAGAGACCCCAAAAGAAGCTGGTTAGACACTCGAACAGCCAGCAGCATCACAAAGGCCAGCGAGGGGCTCAGCTCAGGTTTTGCTGCTGCCATAATGCAGGGTGAGAGCCTGGTCACAGCAGCAGAATCCTCCTTTGTCCTGAAGCCTCTGCTTGTGTCTGGTTGGTTTAAGACAGGCTCTCACGGGGAGCTCACAGATCCACCTCATCAGAAACTCAGACGTTTCCATTTGTTTCTTGCTGGTCCACTTCTCACCCGGCAGAGCGGTGGCAGGGTGTGAGAGGGATGAGGAACTGCCCCTTCCCTCCGCCAGGAGGCCACCCAGGACTTCTGTCTGGCAGGAGAACGAAGGGACAGAAGGACATGTCCTTGGTGACAGGGCTGAAGGCAACCCAGTGCCGGTGGTTGTTAGTGTTTCTGGCATCTGTCCTCAGGAGCCACCCAGAGGCCTAATGACTTGGTGGAGGCAGGAGGTGCCTGTCAGTGAGTCCCCGAGGTGGGGTGGGAAGAGAGGCCACCAGACCCTGGCCAGGAGGGACCCAGAGGAAACCCTTATAGCCTTCACTTTTAATGCCACACTTCCCATGTACACAGGAACCTCCCATTCATTCCACTGTTGGGAATCTGAGTTTTGGACCTTGTCCATTTCAGCTGTAGGCCACTGCTGTCCCTTTCTGGGCCGTGAGGTCTGCCTTTAGCCTGGGAAACCAGGTCTCTTCCAGAGTTGGGACTGAGTGGGGGCCTAGGAGAGAGGGAAGAGCAAGAAACTGGGGTTCTTCCCCCTCCCTGGGGCCACTTAGGCTGATCACTGCCGAACAGCAGTTCCTTTCCAGCAGATCTGTGTTGTTCTTGCACCCTCTAGTGGAAGAGAAGGTGAAGGAGCAACTAGAGGCTGCCAAGCCAGAGCCTGTCATTGAGGAAGTGGTGAGTACCTGGGTGGCCCCCTCCCTGGCTGTGTAGCTTCCTCCTCTAGACGGCTCTATTCCCACCCTGCTTCCTTCCTTGCCTGTCTTCATTTTTCCACCTCTGTGCCCTGTCTCTCCACTCCCCTGAGGGTGGGCCTTGATCCTGATGAGTTGTCTCCTGTCTCCCTAGGATCTGGCTAACCTGGCACCCCGGAAACCTGATTGGTAAGTGTTATCCATGCAGGCTCTTTGGGGGATAGTGGTGCTTGTTGCATGTCATAGGCCCCTACTGGGAGGACAGCCAAGGACAGGCAAGGGGAAAAGCAGTGCAGGCCTAGATCTGTACAAATCAGACATACGGGCTAAGCAGAGCATGACTGATGGCAGAGGGGAAGTGCCGCAGAGGGGCCCGCGGTATGAACGCAGCTGTCCCTTCAAGCCTTCTGCAGGGGTGGAAACTCACCTGCTCTGGGGGCCCCGTCTGAGCAGTGCATGCTGTGCTCAGGAGAACACAGTGAAAATGGATGGACAAGCAGACATGGGTTTATATCTCTGTTTTGACTGTAAAATAGGGTACCCAATCTCTTCAGGTCTAGAAGCCTGCAAGGTGTAGGTGGATTTTTCTTTGGGTTGTCAGCTCCCGAAAAATGACATGGAAGTTTATTATTAATTATGAAAGCTCGACCTTAGCTTAGGCTTCTTTCTTACTAGCTCTTACAATTTAGATTAACCCATTTCTACTAATCTATGTGCTGTCATGTGGCTCGTGATTTTTACATCTCCTCCTGCACGTCTTACTTCCTTTGTTCTTCTTCCCTGAGACCTCTCTGTCCCCAGTAGTCCCGCCTAACCTCTTCCAGTCTAACTGTTGGCCGTTCAGCTCTTTGTGAAACCAGCCACAGTGACACATCTTCACACAGTGGAAAGGAACATTCTGCAGTATTTCCCCCTTTTTGTCTAAAAGAAAAGATTTTAACTCAAGCATAATAAAACTATAAACAGTAAGAACAATTATCAGGTAAGAATTACATTTTAATTGTAATTAGTGTCCAATCCATTTGTATTTGGCAAATTCAGAGAAAACACTCCATTATCTATCCTCTCTTGATGAGTCCAAAGTTTTGTACCCAATTTACTTTCTATCATGACTAAGGGACACTATAACTATCTGATAATCCCATCAAAGACCCAAGACCCCTAAATGATGACAAACATCCATAATCCACCAAATGACCAATAACAACCCACTCCACCTTTTGAGAAGGTGAGTGTTGTCTTCTCTAGACTGCTTCCTTTTGTCTGTGGGTGACAGCATCTTTAGGGAACCTGAGAAAGTTGAGATAATGGTCAGGACCTGGGAAAACTAGCCATAACATTTGTTGTCCAGTCTCTGTGCAATGGGAAAGTGCAAGGCTTACCTGAAATCCTGGCTGGAGTAGTCTGTGAGAGGCTGGACCATCTCAGCCAGCATCCTTGAAGCTATAGAACTCTGAGGAAACTGTAACAGAGGCACTCTGAGAAGTTGGTTCAGTTGGGCCACCCTTTTCTTGTTTTTTGTTTGTTTGGTTTTTTTGAGACAGGGTTTCTCTGTAGCTTTAGAGTCTGTCCTGGAACTAGCTCTTGTAGACCAGGCTGGCCTCGAACTCCCAGAGATCCACCTGTCTCTGCCTCCTGAGTGCTGGGATTAAAGGCGTGCATCACCACTGCCCAGCTGGTCACCCCTTTTCATTGGTGTCTGGTCCCCTTGCTCTGAAAACACACAAACTTTCAAGGACATATCTGGGCCATCAGCTCAAAAATATGACCTAGAGACTTATTATTAATTATGGAAGCTTGGCCTTAGCCTAGGCTTGTTTTTAACTAGGTCTTATAACTTAAATTAACCCATTTCTAGTAATATACATGCTGTCACGTTTCTCCTGGCTTTAACCTCTCCTGCATGTCCTGCTTCCTATGTGCCTGGCTGGCGGCTCTGCCTTTCTTCTTCCCTGAGACCTCTCTGTCCCCAGAAGTCCACCTAGCCTCTTCCTGAATGGCTATTGGCCATTCAGCTCTTTATTAAACCAGTCACAGTGACACATCTTCACACAGTGTAAAGGAACTTTCCACAACAGCAAGGCCCTCCGACTGAGCTGAGAAAGGGAGGAAGGTGCTGTAGACTGTAGCATGTGTCTCTGTGCCTCGGGCCAGCGGTCAACGCTGTTCTCTTTGCCTGCAGATTCATGTAGATACAGCACCTACTACAGAGCTTTAATTTGATGAAAGAGGCATGAGGTGTGTGTTGTAGGAACTGCAGAACTAGAGAACTCAGGCTGAATTCATGGGCACATCTGGAGGCCCCAGGAGTGGGAGGGTGGCTGTGGCAGCTGGCTCGGCAAGTTGCTCCCTGATGCTGACTTAGGGTACATAGCAGGCCGTTTTGTCTCAGCCCTCTACCTCAGCTGGGTTTGTAGTGCACGTTCCCTTAGCTTAGTTATTAGCTCAGTGGACCCAGAAAGAATGGTGGCTCTTGAGGACCCAGAAGAGCAGAGAAGTCCATCTTCCCAGGGCAGCCCCTCAGACATCTGAGGATATAAATATTGAAGCGTTGCAGGAAGATCCCAGAGCCACACATGCAAGCCCTTAGCTTCCCAATTCCCCTCTTCCCTGTTCCAGGGATCTCAAGAGAGATGTGGCCAAGAAGCTGGAGAAGCTAGAAAAGCGGACCCAGAGAGCCATCGCAGAGCTGATCCGTAAGCGCTGGCCCGCGGGGTCCTGCCCCCAGGTGGTAACTTAGCACAGGGCCTCTTAACGCTTGTTCACTCTCCATTCAGGTGAACGCCTCAAAGGCCAAGAAGACAGCCTGGCTTCTGCAGTGGACGCCACCACTGGACAAGAGGCCTGTGACTCTGACTGAGCTGTTCTCCATGTCCCATCTGCCCAGCACCCATGTCCTGCGGGAAGATGGTCTTAGGGGTGGGTTTAGGCTGGCCAGTACTTCCGGGTCTCAAGAACTAAGCTAGTCCAGTCAAGTCTCAACCTCTTTGAGATGAGGCCAGCTCGTCCCCAGGGCATCCACCACTGTGAGTGTTTCAGAGCTGAGGTCTGTACATATGTGTGTATATTGAGCTTTTTTTTTAACTTCTGGAAATAGAGACAAGTAAACTCCCATGTGGTAGAGGCCTGTTGTCATTTCCTGTTTGCTAGGTTCTCTGGGTTTGAACTCTTAGAATGTAGAGGTGATGCTCAATGTGCTTATTACCCCTGGGTTGGGCCAGCTTTGTTGAGGCTGGAGGTGTGGGTAGGGGCCAGGGCTGGCCTGCTGGCTCGAAGTCTCTAGTCAGAGTCAGCAATGGTCATCTCAGAACTCTTGGGTCTTCTTAGGACCTCCCAGACCTCCCCCACACCGCCCTAAGCCTTGCAGTAATGTATAGGAACGCTGGAGAGACTCCCATAGAGGTCATCTGGACCGTCCCCCTGTGTGAGAGGGAAGAGGGTGGGCTCCCACAGATTTCCACATAGAAGCACTGATGACTTGAGGCCAGCACACTGCTTCCCCTGATTCTTCCCTGCTCCCAGCAGTGCAGCTCTTTCCTCTTCCAGTCAGAGCTCTAGGTCCCCTGACAGGAGTTCATTCTTTGTAATCCCTGCATTTAAGAGTCTGGGGCAGGAGTTAAAAGACTGCCAGGGCTACACGGTGGGGCCCCAGCTTAGAAAAAAAGAGTCTGTGGGTGTGCACTTGCGTTGTCAGTGTTGGCTTAGTGTGCACAAAGCCCTGGATTCACTGCGGTTACCACGTGAAGCAGGTGTACGTAACACCCTGCACTTGGATGGAGAGCAAGAGGATTGATTGGTTCAGTGTCATCCTCAGCTTCAGAGTGAGTACAGGGCCATCTGGACTATATGAGACTGTCTCAGAAGAGGGAGGAGGAAGAGGCAGTAGGATGGCTCCACAGGTAGAGGATCTTCCCACTGAACCTGATGACCCAGAATCCTATTATGGAGTTGATTCTCCTGCTAATCGTCCTCTGACATCTAAGCTTACAAGGGCATGCAGCTGCTGCTGGTGTGGGGGGTGGGGGGTGGGGGGAGATGTTCCAGAATGCATGGCACACACAAATCTCATTTTAAAAATTTTGGTTTATTGAGACTGGGTTTCTCTGTATAGCCTTGGCTATCCTGGTATTTGCTCTGTAGACCAGGCTGGCCTCCAACTCAGATCCACCTGCTTCTGCCTCCCAAGTGCTGAGACTAAAGGT
>NC_022012.1:83044947-83047554 GCF_000317375.1 Microtus ochrogaster
GTAGACTGGAACTCATCTTTTGGTGTTTTGCCTGCATCTATGCCTGGTTCCCATGGAAGCCAGAAGAGGGCAGCAGACCCTTGGAACTGGAGTTACAGGTTATAAACAAAGGGAGATTTTTTTAAATTTGTATTTATTTTTATTTTCTGTGCATTGGTGTTTAGCCTGCATGTATGTTTTATGTGAGAGTGGAACGGGAGTTACAGACAGCAGCAAGCTACCATGTGGGTGCTGGGAATTGAACCCGGGCCTCTGGAAGAACAGTCAGTGTCCTTAACCGCTGACCATCTCTCCAGCCTTGCAAAGGGAGATGTATAGTCAAGGAAGCTGAAACAGTAGCCCTAAAATGAGTCTGTTTTATTATCAGAGAAATAAGGGGGCCCACACCCTATAACTCAACAAGAATTAGATGTAAAAACTAATTAGAAATCTTGAAAATTTTTCTCAGAATGGTATTACACACCTGTAATCCCAGGTCTCTTAGATTGAGGCAGGACATTGAGGCCAGTTTGGGTTGTAGGGAGATGGTGTCTCAGAAGAGAAAAGCCTTACGCCAGATTGAAAGAAAAGGGACCTGCAGAGCTCTGACGAGCTCAGGATCTGCAAAGAGCAGCGGCAATGGCTGGAGTAACCAGCGCAATGGAGACTTGCAAACACAAGTGCACTTAGCTAGCTGGGGTGCTGGGTGTGCACATGGTCGTGGTGGATAATGAGACCGCTTCCAAAAGTTGCCTGTGTTTACTCTGACCCTTAGTGTCCTGATGAACTTTTCCATGTCTACACCAGGAGACAGGCCAGGAATGTTCACAGAAGCATAACACATGCATGCACACTTGAAGCCATCAGGGATGCGAGTCCCTTTTGTGTGACACCCCCAGCTCCCTGCTTTACTTTCTCGTAGTGGCATCTGCGCTCACCTCGAGTCCCATCCACCACACTTTTACTTCTCGTTGGTCATTAATGTATCAGGGCTCCTGCAAGCTGCAGGGATGTCACGAGGCGAGGGTCATGAGGGTGATTTAAGCTAGGCACTTTGCCCATGACTGAAAGGAACGCAGCCAGCAGTGCTTGCTCCGGGATGTGGGAGAAACAGCAAATAAACCGGCGTCTTTTGGAAAGATCAGTAAGGCTGACTGTTGAGCAAGACTGACAAGATATTTTAAGTACCAGGAATGACAGTGTCATAATTCATAGGCATCAAGGTGCAAAAGTATATTATATACTTAAAAGTCTAACCAAGGGCTGGTGCGATGGTTCAGAGAGCAAAAGCACACAGAAGTGGAAGAACCGACTCCACAGAGTTGGCACCTGGCATGTGCACCCCCAGTGCACACACATGAGGTGAAGGCTTTTTTTTTTTTAAAAAACGTATGTTTCTTTTTTGCCTGCACATTTATCTTTGTTCCACATATGTGCCTGGTGCCTGACAAGACCAGGAAAAGGTATCAGATCCACTGCCCCTGGAGTTACAGATGGTTGTGAGCCCCAATGTGGGTGCTGAAAATTGAACTGGGTCTTGTGAAAGAACAGCTTAACCACTAGCCATCTCTCCAGCCCCTAAGATTTATTTATTTGTTTGTTTGTTTATTTATTTATTTATTGTTTTTCGAGACAGGGTTTCTCTGTGGCTTTGGAGCCTGTCCTGGAACTAGCTCTGTAGACCAGGCTGGTCTTGAACTCACAGAGATCCGCCTGCCTCTGCCTCCCGAGTGCTGGGATTAAAGGCGTGCGCCACCATCGCCTGGCTCCTAAGATTTATTTAAAAACAGAACAAAAGCCTTGTTTAGTGGCTTATACCAATAATCTCATCACTCCGGAGGGAGGCTAAGGCAGAAAGATTGCTGTGAGTTCAAGGCCAGCCAGAACTGTACATGAGCTCTAAGTCAGCCTGAGCTAGTGTAAAACCTTGTCTCACGGGTAGAGTGGGGAGATAATGGAACCATTGAGTGCTCAGCAGCTGAAGGTGGTTGCCATCAATCCTGACAACCTGGCCTTACCCTGGGGACCCACATGGTAGAAGAGAACTGACTCCCTCCCAATAGTTTGTCCTCTGACCGCCACACCCTCTCATGGCACACCAGAGCACTAGAGCACTTACACACACACACTTAAAATTACAAAAGCTAAAGACCACTTTTCCCAGATCCTCCAGTGCCCCACAAGAAGCTTCGCTGCGAAGAAGAAACAGAAAGGATGAGACTTCATGTCACCAGGGCTTGTAATTCCCCAGTTTCTCACATGGCCACTGGGTGGCAGCAGGAGACACCAGACTGGCTGCCTAAAGCATCTTCGCACTGCCTGTTCTCCCTGTGGCCACCAACATAGCAGGACACGCCACCACATGAAGCACTCCTTCCTTTCCCATGGGCCTGTGTCCCCTGTTAAGTAGCTGGGTGTCAGAGATGATCTAGACTGGGATTCAGGTAATCTGAATCCAGAACAATGGTGACCATGTCCTGGGGAGGGCAGGTCCCAGGGACCAAGCAGGTCAGTCTAAGAAGTCTTCAAGTGTCCCTAACGACAAATTCAGCCCTGCCAGGCTCACCAATCTTGCTTCTCCTTGAGCTGGGGAGTCAACTTCATGTATGGTGTGTGGTGTGTGTGTGT
>NC_022012.1:83048289-83061950 GCF_000317375.1 Microtus ochrogaster
TGTGTGTGGTGTGTGTGTGTGTGTGTGTGTGTGTGTGTGTGTTTGAGCCCTGGAGGTAGGCACTTTCCAAAACCCTGACTGGGGAAGGGCATCTTGTCCGTGTACAGACTGACTTGGCGCCCTCTCACCTTTGCTCGAACACACTGCTTACTGCTAACCCAGTGGGGCAGTGAGCTTGCCCACCAGATGGCTCTTAGGCAGTTCACAGAGTATGCTGGAGGACATGCTGGATCCTGGGCTATTCCTCTAGTCTCAGACCTGGCTTTGGGTTCACGCAGCTGTGGACAGATGGGGTATCCGAGCTGAGTTTCCTAGCCAGCCTGCCTCTTCCGTATGTATTTCTGGTTTTCTTTAAAAGTTCCCATTACTCAGGCCTTCAGTGGGCACAGAGACAGAAATAAACCCCACAAGGCATCCCAGCCAGAAGCTGGGAATCCGATTCTCCCTCAAAGGGCGGAAGAGGCCCCTGTGCAGAGTATGCCAGACCACAATGGCCCACACACTCCACATGGCCATGAATATGCCCCCCCTCCATGCACATACACACATGCATAGCCTTACATACATTTCCGCCACACACTGGCTTCATACATGTACATATATAAGCCTTCATGCACATGCAAGCATTCAGGTTTGCCTCACATAGAAGGATCCATACCTTTTGTAGGTTTGTCGTATGCACACATACACTCAGGCACACACTCCCTAAAAGCCTAACATCTAGTAGTGACCACACACTCTGGGTCCCAAACCCAGCCATTCTCAAGGTAATGATGGGCAAGAGAAGCAAGGCTGAAGAGGCTGAAGGAGGAGGCTGGCCCTGTGCAGCTTAGGAGGAGAGTGGCCTCATGGGAATCCTGGTCTAGGTCTGCCAGGGCTTCTGAATTTTTAAGAGAAGCTGGAAAGCTGAATTTTTATGTGAAATACCCTGATTTTTAAATGTTGGCTCAAGATGTTGAAAATACTGGGAGAGCCAAACCAAACATGTCTAAGAGCCAAATTCCACCCACAGGCGGCATTCGCAGACCACGGGTGTACACACAAACACACACACACACACAAAGATCACACGTACACAGACACGCATACAAACAAAAAGTCACTGGTACAGTCTCCTAGATGCTCCAGAAGACACAGACATGTACAAAGACACACAGACAGATAGAAACATGATACAAATATACACTGGCACACATTCAAACACAGAGATATACATGCCAATAGAACCACAAGCAGACACAAGTACAAATAAATACACAAGTTTGCAAAGACCTACAAATATACATAGAAATCCATGCACAATGCAGCCTTCTATCGTAGTGGTCTTGCTGTGGCACACAGTGTAGCACCATGGCCTTTGGACAAAAACTACTGTGTGGTCCACACCATTACCCTTTGACTCAAATGCTGAAGAGTCTGGGTCAGGTTGACTTGGATGAACAAGTGCTTCATATGACTGGCAGAGGTGTTCTGGCAAAAGGCCTCCTCCGTCTGGCCTTTACAGGAAGTGATTGGATCCACAGACATTGATGAAGGGGTGGGTCTGGGCTGGCCGAGAGCCCACCTCATGTCCCAGAGCCTATCCTCCAGTCTGGCTTTAATGCTTCCCCTGCCTACATGACAGTGAAGTTGAAGCAGGAAGCTGTGAATGATTCCCCCTTGCATCCTGAAAGGTTACCTGTTTGCCCATGGCAGGAAGATGAGAACCCTGTCCAGGTAGCTGAAGCTTAGCCTGGGGACAGACTTTCCTGGGGTCAGGAAAACTGAGCAGGGCCTGACCTCCAAGGAGCCGAGGCTCACAAAGGGTAGTAGGTGGCCCAGGGTAACACAGTATGCACACAGCCAGCCAGGGCCCAGGCCCCTGCTGGACTCCATAGCCCCTTTCCCCTCTGCCTCTCTTGGCCAGTGGGACCAGCCCCACCAAACCAAGGGTTATTTCGGTTTACTGGGGTAGCTTCAGGCTGGGATCGTTCTGTGATTGCCGAGAAGGCATCAAGGACAAGGAGAGAGCAGGACCCAACCTGGTTGTGCTGAAGTCACACCACAAGCTCCATATCCCTGTTCCCCAGAGCCAGTGACCTCTCAGGATCCTGGGTCAGGACTGTCGCTTCACAGATAGTCAGCAGGACTGAGTTCCCTCAGACCCCTGGACAGGGTCAATCCCTCTTGAACCTCCAGAGAACTCAGCACCCTCCCCTGGTCTATCCCTCTGTCACCTCCTTGGGGTGAGGACTGGAAACTGTGGACTACTATGGCCTGCCCACTGCAGTGTAGGCCAAGGGTGCGCAGCAATAGAATTTGTAGTCCCATGATTCCATTCTGAGCTGGCAGTTATAGGCTTAGCCCCACATGAGACTTCCCTCAGAGTAGACCTAACTCCTTTTTGTTGTTTTGTTTTGTTTTTCGAGACCAGGTTTCTCTGTAGCTTTGGAGCCTGTCCTAAAGTTAGCTCTTGTAGCCTTGAACTCACAGAGATCCGCCTGTCTCTGTCTCCCGTGGGCTGGAATTAAAGGCGTGCGCCACCACTGCCCTGTAATTGCTCAGGATCTTAGCAATGCTCTCCCAGCTGGTGCTGAGGAGATGGGACCCACAGAGAGGTAGAACCTCTTGGCAGGCTCCGGGCAGGTGAGAGTTGGACCTGGCCACCACGCTGACCAGATCTGGAGTCCAGTGGATTCTGTGAGGTACCTGGATAACAGACTATGGAAGCAGTGGACAGGGGTCTCCCGATGCCCTCCTCCTTGTCTACTCACTGACTAGCCCTGGTTCTGTTTATGTGTTCCTTGTGGCTTGGCTGGGCTGCGGGGCCTTGCAGGGAGAAATAACCACCTGGCTCCAGTGGCTGTTCAAGACAAACAGGGCCCTGACCATCTGCCAGGCCCGCTGAGGGCTCCCACGTCTGCCAACACCTGGACAGTCCAGGTGGGACTTGGGGGCCTCTGAGTGAGGGCCAGCCTAGGGCCAGAGGTTCCTAGTCCAGAGTCAGAGAACTGGTCTTGGGCTGATGTGCGGGGGCCAGTTCTGTCCTAGACATCCAGCCGGGGCAAGTGCTACTCAGCCTAAGGGTAAAGCAGCTATTCCTGTCCTGGGTACAGATATCCTGAGGAGGAGACCAGGCTCTGCTGAAGAGGTGTCAGCTGAATGTGGGCGGTCTGGTGTGACCTGGGTGCATAACGCAAGATGGAATCTTAGGGCATCCAACCCCTTTATAAAGGAAAACGGCAGCCCTATCTTGGGGACCCAAATGAAGATAACCGAGTGGGGAAGGTAACAGCTTGGCCAGGGGGTGCTATCCGGATGTTTTCAGGTAACTGGGCCCAATGGCCTTCTGACAGTGGCCCAATATCCAGATGGCTTCTAGACTTGGTAGACAGAGTAAGTAGCCTTGAAGGCTCACTGTCTGGAAGTCCTGGAACTCTGAGACGACAGGCTAATGTGGACCCTGTACAGAGGTGACACAAACCCCAGCAAGGGGAATGAGGTCTTGTCCTGCTGAAGACTCCTTCCCCAGCCAGGGCATCATCCAGGGTCTTTGGTGGTACTATTACTATCTTCTGACCTGCTCTCCTGCCTCCTCAGACCTTAGATTCTTCTTCTAGAATGTCAAATGACTCCAACTCAGCCTAGCTCAGCAGCCCTTGCGGACCCGGCCTGTGTGTCACCATCCACACTACACAGTGCTCCTCTAGAAGCCTTGGATGGTCATGTGACCTGCTGGCCATCAAGAACGGCAGATAGGCTTAGCCTAGGAGTGCTCAGTTAAATGCCCACACCACCCAGTGCTTGAGTTAGATGGTTTTGGCCTGGGGCAGACCGGGGGAGGGGGGAGTCTGGAGGAAAAGCATTATGGTTTGAGCTGGCAAAGGGAGGATTTGATGGGAGCACCATTGGGAGACACAGTGAGCAAGGTATAGGCATGTAGCCTGTGTCAGGCCTTTTGAGGGCCCACACATGGTTCAAAGCTGGATTAGGAGGTCCCAGAGGATGACGGCGTGGATATGGAGGTATCAGGTGGGGAAATTGAACAAACGCTGTGTCCTTAGTGTAGGTGTAAGTAGGTCTAGTCTTACAGACCTGCACGCCAGCTAACCTTAGGGCCTCAACTCCTAGCTTCTGGAGCCAGGGCAGAGACAGCCTGACTTCCACTCACTGGCCAGGGTACTGTTCCTGCAACCTCCTGGTGGCTGGAGGTCTATCCCTTCCATTGTGGGAGCTGCAGTCATGCATGGAGGACTCCCTGGGTGGCTACCAGATGGGAAAGGTTCATCTGGTGGCAGAGTCTCAGGCCTGAGTTTGGGCCCTGGTGGACAGTGATTTGGGCTAGTAGGTAGGGGAGCTGTTCTAAAGAAGCCTGACTCCACATGTGTTCATGACAACAGGGGAAGGCTGGCTGTTCCCACATAGGTCCACCTGGCTGTGATGATCCCTGCAGACTTGAACCTTTCTGGGCAGTGTTTTTTTTGTTTGTTTGCTTGCTTATTTGTTGTTTTTGTTTGTTTTTGTTTTTTAACACAGGGTTTCTTTGTAGCTTTGGAGCCTGTCCTAGAAATAGCTCTTGTAGACCAGGCTGGCATCAGAGATCCTCTTGCCTCTGCCTCCGAGTGCTGGAATTAAAGGCATGCACCACCACCGCCCGGCTGCTTGTTTTTAAAACAGGGTCTCATGTACCCCAGACTGCCTTCTACCTTGACCTACACAGCCAAGAATGTCCTTGACTATCTGAGAACTGGGATTTGGGTGCACCTAGTTTATAAGGTGCTGGAGTGGAACCTAGGGCTTCGTGAATGCCAGGTCAGTGCTCTACCAACTGAGCCACCTCGAGAGCAGAGTCATCTTTCTGTTGGACAATGCTGAATTCCCAACTCCCAGATCCATCCTAGGTAATAGGATCCAGGGTCCTTCTCCCAGCCATGGGGTGAGGTCTCCCCAAACTCTCTCATAGCTCCTAGACCCCGCCTTCCTTGAATGAAACACAGGAAGCCACACAGCTCCCTTTTCCTTTTTTCTTTTTTTTTTCTTTTTTTTTCCTTTTGTTTTTCTTCCTGATCCAGTCCTGAATGGACAACCAGCCAACCATTGGCCTTTTGGTCCATCTATCCATTTGTCCATGCCAGGAGTCCAGTCCCTGATTCCCAGTCACATGACTGTTTCCCACTCTTCCTGCAGCAATGGAGGTGGTCGTGTAGCCCCAGAGGCCTCCTCATCCAGGCCTGAGCAGGAGCCATTGAGGAATCCATCGTCCTTGGGAACCCCCATAGTAATTGGTATGGTTTCATTCTCAATAGCTGGAGCCCCTGGCTTGGCATGGCCAGGCAACTGGGAGTGGCCGTTGGTGGTGGTGGCAGGCAGCAGGCGGGGGCTGAGGGGAAGGCTGAGTCCTGCACGGGGGCCTACATTGGTCACACTTGTGTGAGACACCATTGGGCCATAGCTATAGCTGCTACTCCCACTTCGTGCTTTGCGCTTGAAGTCCAATGCCAGTGTCCAGCGGCTCCAAGACTTCCTGATTTCTGCTTGTACCTTGGGGAAATAGATGGGTGGTGGTCAGGTGTGCCCTTAACCCTTGTGCCATGTGTTTTGCCTGACACCATCCCTGCAGTAAATGGCAGGCGACTACTGCAAACACCAAGGTCAAGTCAAATCACACGGATCCTCAGAACACAGTCAATTGTCAGTTGACAGCAGGCAACAGATAGAGCCAGAACCCAAAGCTCAAATGGTCCAAAGATGGCTGAGCCCTCAGACTGAGTGGGACCAGGGAGACTCTTTGTTATGTCACACATGGAGGAGCCCACACACCCCACTATATAGGCTGAGTCTGCATCATCTTTGAAGTTGTGTCTATGTCTTCAGTGTGGTCAGAAAGGTTCTTGAAGAGCAAAGAAAGAATGAGGGGCTGAGGAGAGAATGAAGGGGCAAGACCGCGAGAACTCCTACCCCGACTTCTACCTTGCCCCTGTGCCGCCTACTACTTACCTCACCATTGCAGAAACAGTATATGATGGCGACAAAAAATCCCTGTGAAGAGAGGCACGTGCAGTCAGGATCACGTCCCGTCCCCCACCCTGTTCCCAGGAGCTGGGCAGGCGACATACCTGGAAGGAGTTGAAGAGCATCTCATAGTGCATCTGGATCTGCCAGAGTGTCCCTGAGACCTCAGTGTACGGCAAGGCCATGAAGACGGTGTAGTGGACACCGAAGAGAGGCACAAGGACCAGCGTGGACCTGAGCAGCTTCCTGGCCATTGGGGCAGGAGATTAGGCCATGTTCTTTGCCCCACAATACAGCATTTCATCTTCCCACCCCAACCAGGCCCAGGCTCCAGAAGTGATGGAAGGACCAGAGGCTCTGGCTACTGTCACTTGGCAACCAAGTTCAGCTAGATGGCGTATGCCAAGAGGCAAAGTGTTACTTGGGATTTTTGGTTCTGAGAGGTGTCCTTGAGCACATCACAGGTACAGTTGCTCTGTCCTTGTCATGCCCTCTGCACCTGCTGGCATGCATCCATCCTCCATGACCCAACCCTTGGGTTTCTCCTGAGTGGCTGTGTTACTGGCGCTAACCTCTACCCATCTGCCCCTTTGATTTCCAGAATCCAGCTGCCTGAGGGTGGCTGGTATGTACTACAGTAGCAGGCCCTGGCCATAATGCAAAAAACTTCATACCAAGTGACATGACCCAGCACTGCTGTGCAGGTGGTGGTGGGGGGAGCGTTGGGGAGCCACAGAGCCAGAGGCAACTCACAAGCTCAACCATAGGACCTCTATGCTGGCAACCAGTGACCCTGAACTCTACCCCAACTCCAAAGAGCCAGAACTCACCGGTACTGCTGCCTCGTGTCACATCGGCCAGCATTGGTCTCCCGAAGCTTAGTGGCAAGCACCCGGATGATGTTGATGAAGAGGATGAAGTTGAGCTGTGGAGGGAGGCCACATTGGAGACTATACCCTAGTAGCACGGCACAAGGATTCCTGGATCCAGAGCCGTGCCACAGGCCCTACTCTGTCACTGCATCTCTGGGTGGTTCCTGGGGCCCTCAGTTTCCCCATCTAGACTGGAGTAGGGATCATCTGGTCTGTAGTTCTTTGAGTTTCTGGCCCTTGGGGTCCAGGGAAGCCCCTGTAGATGTTCTTGTTAAGGGCTAGTCATTCATGCTCACACTGCCCCGACTCCTGCTCACCACAACAGATGCCAGGATGGGCACCTGGATGATCCACTTCTTGTGCCCAGAGCTCAGGTCCCAGCACCTGGGTGAGGAGGAAACATTAACCACCGGCCCCTTCCTTCTCAGGCAACCCACACAGGCCCCAGAGTTGGCCTGCTCTGACATGAGCTGTTGAGGACACAGGACAGGTGTTGCATGTGTCCAGGCTTGATACACTCCGGGCCTCTTTGGAAGCCACCTCCTATAACTCTGAGGTGGTTCTTGGCTGAAGGCAGATCAGAAACCCCTGAGGCTAGAGCTGCTGCTGCCCGGAGTCTCCCATGATTCACAGAAGAGTGAGCCAGAGCATTTGCAGCCTGTGTCAAGGTTCCTGCCCACCTCGCAGTACTCTGCTGCTGGACCTACCCAGTGTTGGCCAAGGTTGCTCTGACACCGACCCACACAGCCACGAAGACAGCTGGAAGACCTGTGTGTACAGGGAACAACGGAAGGGTTGTGAATTTTGCCCCCAATCCAATGACTTTCCTCAGTGCACTGCCCCACCCCTCACCCTACACACATGGGCTATTTAATGCCACCCTAACAGCCTGAAGTGCCAGCCCCGTTTAGGTTATGTGCATCTTATGACTACCTATGCATGCCTGCCGGGCCTGTGTTGATATGTGTGGTATTAAAAGCTTTTCCCAGCTCATTCTGCCCTGGACTTAGAAGTTCCAAGCGGGGAGAGCCAGTGAACAGCATTTTTCTGTCAAAAACTACCTCTCCAAGCCTGGCATGAAAGGTTCTAGCCTTCATGGACGAGGGCAGATAAAATGGAAGTTTGTCTGTGCAGAGGCCACAGGGTCCTGACATATGGGAGTCTGAGTGAAGGGAGCCTGGCTGCCCTCCAGGCTTTTATTCCTAGCCTGGTGGATCCTTGGGGGAAAAGGGTGTCACCTGGGTTTGTGGTAAGGGTGTGACATTCCCAGATCATAAGGTTCTGTGTGCTCCCTAATCCACATGTTTCCAGCCCACCCAGACACCTTCCAGTTCAGAAGCTTGTGTTAGTTCCTGGAATCAGGCCCAGACCTGCCCAGCTCTGGGGCTTGCTATGGTGAGGTCAGGGGTAGGGCATGTGCCAAGGGCCAAGGAGGCTGTGGAGACTGACCTGAGGGCTTTCTGGGTGCTGAGCCCAGGAGGCTCTAGCCACTGGCCCACCCCTCCACAGTCTGGCAGCTTTCCCCAGGGCCCAGCCAAGCTCCGGAGCTGCCAGCAATAATGGACAATTATCAGTAACTAGATCCCTGAGCCTGAGGGGGGCTGGTAGGATCGTAGCATCCCAGGAATCTGCTGCAGAGAGGTTACAGAAGTTAAGTGGAACTGAGCTGCTGGGCCTGTGGCTCTGAACCGCGGGACCTCACCTCCTGGTAACAGATGTGAGCCCCTCCACAGGGCTCTGGGTCAGGGTAGGGTCCAGACTACATCCCCAACCCTGGGATAACTAGTGACTGAAATTAACACTCTGATCCCACATTTAACCTCATCTCAAACCCAGTAATTATCACCCCACATGGGCTGAAATGCCAGTCAAGTCAACAGCCCTGGGGGAACCCTGCCCATGGCCAAGTTAAGTCCCCTAAACCTAGAGGAGGGTCTAAGTCACAGCAGGATGGGCAGGCCTCCCTTCACCCTCCCTTCCCACCACACTGGTCTCCGTACCCCAGCCAAAGATGGTGAAGCCCCACAAGTACTTCTTCTCCGAGAAAAAGGCCATGAAGATGAGGCTGTGCAAGTACAGCCCCTCCACCAGAATCCAGTAGTAGTTGGTGGCCAGGAAGTAAAGGAAGAAGGTCACAGCCACACGGCAGCCAGCCTAGGAGACCAACTAGAGTTAGCGGAGAGGTAGAGCCCGCATCTTCTAGGCAAGTTCTGGTCTGCATTAGGTGAGAAGGCAGAGCTTACTCTGGGGCTTCCGGGATGGGACCCGGTGTAGGTGTCGGGTGTTAGCAGCAGGTGGCCAGGTGAGAGGGGGTGGTTGGGGCACTCCAGTGTGGACGGAAGGGGACTAGGAGCCGTTAGCAGTAAGACTGGGAGCTGAGCTGAGACGTGGCCCCTGTGAGATGGGTTTGCACGCCTGAAGCTGCAGAAGGTAGCAAGAGACAGGCAGGTGCAAATGGAGCCTGCGGGGCACTCACGTAGCCAACGGCAGCAGCGGCGGGCGGAGGCGGCACCTGCGCGATGATATGCAACTCTTCCTCAGTGAGGCGCTCGGCCTCATCCAGCGTGAAGCCAGAGTACAGCACTGCGTCCTTCACGAAGATGCTCGCGGCACGCAGCATAAACGACAGGAACATGTGCATGTGGATGTAGTTGCGCGTGCAGTGCAGCCTCCTGCGGGGCGTGCGACATCACTGTGGTGAGGGCACGGGGGACGCAGCGGTGGGCAGGAAGCTGGGCTGTGCGCCGTAGGTGGGGACATCACGCAGTGGGGGATGGAGCCAGTGAAGGGGGAGAAGGGAGGCTCGCACCCTGGACCCCTCCAGTCCCACCCTAAACCATGCCCCACCCCTCACCCAGCTTTGTCCTTCCTCCCCCGCCCCTTGCCCCGCCCACCTAAAATAGGCTAGGATGAGCACAGCCACGGTAAGGGAGGCGAGGGACATGGAGTATCCCACGGTGTAGATCATGCCTAGGCGGTCAAACACCTCCTGCGCAGGCGAGAGACAGAGAACTGGGACTCAGGGTGGGCACTGAGGGAAAACTGGAGGACAAATTAAGGTTGCTGGTGAAGTAAAGGCTAGGAGTGTGGGCTGGGTCGAGGTTCACTAATGGGGTGGGGATGGTCTATGGGTTCGCACCCGTTCCCGAGTCTCGTTCGTCATGAATTTGAGGCACTCGCTGTAGTTGGCCCATGTTCGGTTGTGCCCGGGAACCACCTCCCAGCTGCCATTGCGGTCACAGCGTCTGTAGGCATGGCCTGTATGGGCAGTGGGGCAGTCAGGGCAGGCATAGGAGGCCTGAGCTCCACTTTAGGGTATCCCCGTGGTTCTCAACCCTTTCGGCTCGTCTCACCTTTGTGATTGAAGTCGTAAATGTAGTCCGGACAGGGCACCGCCACCACTTCACCTGGTGCCCCTAGTGGCCAGCAAACGATGTTGTCCCACTCTGGCAGGCAGGGACGTCCTGTGCCCAAAGAAAACACAGGGTAGGGGGCACAAAAGGAGGGTCAGATCCACGGTTACGGGACAGGGGCAATGTGCCCTGTGACTGGGAACTTCAGGTTTAGAGCATTCTGGAAAGAATATAGTGAGCTCTTCCTTCCTCTTGCTCCCTAAACCCACTGGCTTCAGAGAACTTACTGCAGCCCTGTGATGGAGTCCTGACATGAATCCCATTTCCAGAAGGGCTGGAAAGGGACAAGAGAAGTGGCTAGCATGCTGAGTGACACGACACAGGCCTTGGCCTCAGCTCAGCCTTTTCTCTCTCTCTGCTCTTGGTCTCACCTACTGTCTCTGAAGAAGGGATAAAAAAAAAAAGACATTGTTTCACTATGTATATAGACCAGGCTAGCCTTGAACTCACAGGCATCCACCTGCCTCTGCCCCCAGAGTTCTGGGATTAAAGGCGTGTGCCACTGCAACCAACCTGAAGAAGAGCGTTTTCTCAGATTTTCCCTCAGCTTGGAGGTCCCTGTGTGACCCCTCCCTAGAGACCACAGAAGGCAGGCTGGTTCTTGGTGCCAGCTGGACATCTAACACGCTGCTAACCTCACACAGGTGTCTCACTCTGCATCTCTGCGTCTCCATTTCCTCACTGGGGAGTTGACCATATCAGCCAGAAGACATCTACCATCCAGGGCTGCACAGAAGACCCAGGATCAACCCCTCAAGAGACGTACAATCCTCCAAATCCAAGCGCTAATGGGGAGTTTCAAAGGACAGTGATACGTCCCACTCTGGAGCCCTGACAGTCATGCTGAGTGACCTCAGAGGGTCCCCGGTCTCTAGATCACGCATATTCCACCCCAGATTACAGCCCCCTTCTCTCCCCCTACAGGGCTTTGACCACAGGACTCTAACCTTCCTGGAAGGCAGCCTTGATGGCTGGACCCGCCCAGCTCGGTGAAAGGCTCTCTGTCCTGGGCGCCATATTCCCAGCCCCACCCCGCCAGGCCCACAATTCCCTCTGGTCCCTGGGGAGCCACAGGGTGACCACAGGCTCCCAGATGTGGCCCATCTGGAATCTGCTGCCCACCCTGCTGGCTCTAACTGGCCTTGTGGCCACAGCTTGGGCTCTGTGTTTGTCTCTCCTCACCTCCCTGAGGCAACCTTGTTTCTCCCTCTCTCCTTTTCTCTCCTTGTCCCACTGTCTGACTCCACCCCTCTGAGGCTGTCCTACCCTCTTGCTGTTTCTGTGGCTCTTCCCACTATGTGTCTTGCTGTACCTCATTTGACATACCAAGTCCTAGACTTTGGGTTGGAGCATCTTTTTCCCTGTCTCCACTTCTCTCCCCAACTCCATCTCTCGGGACTCTATCCTCTCTCTGTCTCAGTGGGTCATGGGTTTCCTGTATGGGTGCTATTCTGGGGAGTGCTGGGTAAGTCTACTGTGCACATCTCTTTGTGCCCTGAGGCCACCCAACTGACCTGCTTTTCTGGAAAGAGAGCTGTGGTCTCTGACTTTCCATAGGAACCCACATGACTAGGACATAACGGGAGGGACAGGTGGATCTGAGCCTGTCAAATGGCTGCCTGCGGAGAGGTAGAGGGCAGGCCAGACAGACATACCTCGGCGCCTGCTACCAGTGGGCACCTCCTTGTTCTCTTTAGATTCAGTGTAGAACTTTCCTGAAGCCTTCTCTTTCCTGGGCTTCCCCAATGTGGATGCTGGTGTCCACCCCTTGTCTGAATCCATTATGTTGGCTGGAGAAATCAGGACAATTAAATTAAAACCATCAGCTGTGCTAAAACAACAGCCCTGGGTTGTTGCTCCCCCCTCTCTCTCTTTTTACAATGAGGAGTTGACTCTACCAAGGATGCTAATACTCAGGTTGTTGGGCGATCAGAGATGAAGGACGGGTATGTGACTCAGAAACTGTGAAGGGTTTGCCAGACGGAGAGACGGGCAGGAAATAAAGCTGGTCAGCAGAGGTTCAATTGGGGGTAAATGCCATGAGCATGGGGTAGAGTGGGGGGAGTGAAGCAGAAAGGCTGGCAACCCAGAAGTCAGGACCACGAAGGAATGAAACAGCCCACCAGAGGGCGCATGGCAAAAACTGGGAGCGATGGGGTGGCAAGGTAACGGTGAAAAGCAAGTCAGGCTAGCGGTGAGGAGGTTGGTGAAGGAGGCCAAGAGTAAAGGAGCGGGCAGATGAGTGCACCCACGCCATTCTCTGCCCTACGATACTCGGGTAAGGGGTTTGCAGCTTCTGCAAGTGGCCCTGAAGACACCACCTGAGCTGGAGCCTGGCCTTTCTCCCTGCCTCCTTAGCTGGAAAGTCCTCGCTATCTGACCTCTGTGACTTCAGCTATAGCCCAAGCCAGGGTACCTTGGCCCTCCTCCACCAGACTCTGTGGGAAGCAGAATCCAGGCAAGCTGGACTGGGAAGAGAAGGATTGTCAGCATCTTCCTGCCTCCATCCTCAGGGAAGAGGTCCGTCCATAGTGGATGAGGAATCAGAGATGGACACACACCACAGGCTCCCCAAGTAGGAAGAGAGCCAGGTTCAAGATCAAAGGAGGGTGCTCATCTGCCCCTACCCTTGATGTGATGGGGAGTCACAGGTGGGGCCAGGGTAGGCAGGACTCAGTATAGATAGAGTGAGTCTCAATGAATGTGAACAAAGTCCACACACTTCACAGAGGTTGTAAAGAGTTGTACATACCCAGCACACAAGCAAATGTGTGCTGGGTATGTACGACGGCTGTTCCCCAGTAACCAGAGAGCCAGCTCCAGAGAGAAAGCCGCTCTGGAGGGACAGTAAGTCAGGGTCTTGGTCTCCTTTTCTGATGAGACCAACCAGAGTCCGAAGGCTGGACAAAGGCCAGTGTAGCCTATACCTGCTTCCAGGAAATGGACTCGAGGAAGGGGGCAGAGAGGAGACTCCTGAGATAGGTCAGGGATCAGAACTGTGGTTGGATGGGTGACGCCTTCCTTCCCATGGGATAGGTCCCTTAGAGATGCTATGGGGAACCCCTCTGTAGGCCAAACACCCTCTCCAGGCTATAGGCTGATTCTTCTATCCCACCTACCCCATCTGGTTCTAGAGACTCTAGTTCTGCTCTGTCCAGATGGTCTCTTCAGAGACCTCCCCATCTTTCTAGACATGGCTATCTTTTCTTTGGGGAAGATCGCTCAGCCCACCATGTTAGGGCCCTGAGCCCTCATCACAGCTCCTGGCTTGTCTCACCCCATCTAAATCCACTGGGCTATGTGTGTTGTTTGCCTCTAATCTCCATTTGGAGACACGAGCGAATCTGTCCAAAGGCTTCTCTCTCTCTCTCTCTCTCTCTCTCTC
>NC_022012.1:83062050-83073988 GCF_000317375.1 Microtus ochrogaster
CACACACACACACACACACACACAGAGAGAGAGAGAGAGAGAGAGAGAGAGAGAGAGAGAGAGAGAGAGACATGGCCCACCTGAGCCTGCTGATTTCATATTAGGCCTTTACCTTGGCTGGGTCTCCCTTTATTAAGTCCACCCTAACTTAACGCCTTCAACCCCTCCACCCAGCTGTCTCTGCCTCCTAGACGCCACCCTTATCACATGCCGACCTCACGCCACCTCATTTCCCCACTTTCACCTGCCGTGCGCAGGACTTCCTTGAGCAGCTTGTCACACTGGGCCTGGGCGCGGTGCAGCAGAAAAATCTGTTCCTCTTTGGTAAAGACATCATCAGCATCCACCTGCCAAGCCAAAGAGCAGACTGTAGGCAGCTCTTCCAGGTGAGGCAGCTGGTCCCAAAGTCAACCGACCTCCCAAGGGATGTCCCCCTTTCCAAAAGTCCTCCCTCTAGAGGGAATGTGGGAAGTCTGCCCCATGGGGAGCATCTGACTTACAGAGCTCCCCTTTTAAAGTTCTGAAGCCATGGCAACACTAGGGCTGGGATGGGCCCTTGCAGGGAGGAGAAGGGGTGGGGGCTGTCCTCTGCGTGTCCAGCAGTAACCCGGCATCCACTGGCATTCTTTGTCTAGTCCATCCCCCTGAGGCACATGGGAACGGATGGAATGTCCCAGGATGGAGCCTCACAAGATCCTGGCTGCCTGCTGGGGACCTGGAGTTGGATCTGGAGTGCTGAACTCTGAAGAGACAAACTCCGCCTGGATTCCTTCGAGTCTCAAGGCCTCTGGGGACCATGACAGTCACCATTTTCCATCCTGGCCCAGCATCCAGTCAGTGCTTTTCCCAGTAAAGGGTTAGGGTCTCATCCTCCCTTCTTCAGGTCTCAAAGAGGGAGAATGGAAGAACTTCTCTTTGAATAGCTAGGGGATCGCTGGGCTGTGCAGGACCCCCACACACAGTTCTAGGGGAGTCGCTGGGCTGTGCAGGACCCACACACACAGTTCTAGGGGAGTCGCTGGGCTGTGCAGGACCCCCGCACGCTGATCTAGGGGATTGCTGGGCTGTGCAGGACCCCCGCACGCTGATCTAGGGGATTGCTGGGCTGTGCAGGACCCCCGCACGCTGATCTAGGGGATTGCTGGGCTGTGCAGGACCCCCGCACGCTGTTCTAGGGCCGGGCATCCCACCGGAAGCTCCTCCACCCTAGCAGATGCTGTGGAGATGTGTGACCAGGCACAGGCCTTTGCTCTTGCTGACCTCCCTCTGAAGGAATTCCTCAGTCTCTTCTTTCCACTCTGTTCACCCACTGGGACCCAGTCACATCATTTAACCAGGGAAAAGGGAACAGCGGAAGGGTAGGGAGAGTATCTCGCTGAACTGGTGGTTGCTGGAGAGAATCTGAACCTCCTCTGACTTAAAAGCTGGGGCCAGTGTCCTGCCTGGGAGCAGTCCTTATCCCCACCTTGAGTATGACCCTTAAGGGTTCACACCCCGGGATAGGTGTGATGCTCTGGGACAGCCCAGGGCTGTCAGATCTCATGGCCCCTGAGACGCCCCTAGAAAGGCTACCTCACTCTTAAAACTCCAGAGAACACAGCCTGAGCTCTCTGAACAGGCAGCGAAGCAAGCCCGTGCCCGGCCATGTGGGCAGGTCTCTTTAGTAAGGGTGGAGCTATGAGGGGCAGAGAATTTGGAGGCGGGTCAGAGTGGGGCCGGGCCGCCGAGAAGGGGCGGGCGGCCTGGGTCAGGGAGTCCGGCTGCTGAGAGAAGTTAATTGACCGCGTCTCTTGGCGGCAGCAGCTCGGGCTTCCAGGCCAAGGAGTCTCCAATTGGCTCCGCGGAGCAGAGTCTTGCTGGTTTTGCTTAGCCGAGGAGCGCGAGCATCTTTGCGCGTGCGTGTGACTGGCCGTGCACCCACTGTCGGGCCAGGGTGTAAACTTCTGTGTGCCCCATTTCTGTAATGCCTCACATAGGAACCTCCTAACACGTCTATTTGGGCCCCGGAGCCTAATGTGTTTGTGAACATGCATGTGTACATGTTTGTGGTTGAAGGACTATGTGTGGGCTTCTGGGTGTGCTGTAGAACTTCTCAACATGCATGCCTGTGTCTGCTGCTTCCGGAGCCTGGATCCGAAATGGACTCTCGGGATTCAGCTGGCACTAATGCATAGGAGTCCCAGGAAGGCTGAAGCGGATTCCAGTGTGCTGCTGGCCCAACGGCTCTAAACTCCCACTATTCTAACCACACCTACGGCAGAGCTGGCTGGGGCAGAGTGAGTGATGAGGACCAGGTAGGACAAGCTGACTTGCTAAGATCCAGGGACCTCCAAAGCCACCCTGACGCTGTCCTTATGTGTCTGCCACTGGGGATCCTGTTACTAAAGGGTCTGATTCTTACCCACCTCACTCCTATTACAGCATCTACTACTCACTACCGTCCATTCTGTCACTGCAGTTAATAACTCCATCAACTACCACCTTTCCATTAGCAGCAACAGAACCCTCACCACAGCCAGTGTTCCCAGCACCGTTGCTGCCAGTACCATTCCCACCATAACCACTACTAGCACCATTAATATAGCCATCATTACCATCATTGTCACTGCCATAATTGGGCCAACACCATTACCAGATCACCGAAAATCATACCACCTACCACCATCTATCTACCTCGCCACCATCAGGACCAGATCCACCATGCCAGCATTAGCACCATCACCAGTATTACCACCTGCCTCATAACCACCCCGTGACACCTTCCTGTCACTTCTCCCTTCCACTTCCTTCTGCCCACCTCCTCCCCTCCTGAGATATTTGATTCATCGTAGTTTTCTCCCCGTTAGTGGAGTGCTTTTGAGTGACTGACTGGTCCTCCCCTTGGTCTCTAAAGACTTGCTGATGCATTAGCTTCCTAATGGCCTGGCTAGCCACTGATGTGACCAGGGAGTCGAAGTTGATGGCTTAGATCAGAGCAGTCATGGGTTGAAAACTGTCCAGCTGACAACTAGAGACTGACCAATATGCCCACTCAGGGGCCTGGAGCGGGGGTGAGAGTGGGGTGGCCATTTAACCTTCCACCTGTTGTCAGCTTCCTCTTTTGTGGTCTTCTCTGGACTGGGAAGGCCACAGGCTCCAGGCATCCTCCTCCATAAGCCTTCATCCCCAAGGATATCCTTCAACCCCAAGGATAGCAGCCCCATCTCTTCCCTCCCTGGGCATTAAAACCTATTTCCCTGTCACCCCAATCAGAACAGAGCCGCCATGTGCTAGGGTGGGCAACCCTCTACCCAGGGAACAGCTCCTCACCGGGAATGCCCAGACACCCTAACTCTTTCAGCTGCACCTCAAGGACTCCCCATTAACCCAGGAGTCCAAACCCCACCTCTACCATTGACTGGTGTCTCTGGAAAGTGGCTTAAGCCCAGTGCTTTAGGTTTCCTGTAAAATCAGAGTAATGGTAAGGGTTTAACCGAAGTACTGCATCAAGAGCCTGGGCAGGGCAGGCTAGGGGAAAGCTGGCTGCTGTTACAGCTACTGTGAGCAGAGGGGCTGACTCACCACTCCACCCCACCCCAGCCCCTTTGTCTGCAGGGGTCCACAACAAGGGGCTGGTTGTCTGTGGGGCCCTAGAGAGAACGGAGGGCCAGGAATGGAGGCAGTGCCAGGTGAAGTTGCCTGGATAGCTCCCTGAACTCACGCCATCACTCAGGGTCGCTGCCAGACTCCCACGTTTGGGTTGGGGGTAGACAAGATTACCAGACCTCTATCGTGCTGGAAGCAGGACGAGGGGGAAACTGCTGATGACTCGGACTAGCCAGACATCAACACTGTCTGATGCTCCCTTCCCCTCCCCAGCCCAGTCACCCCCTTCCCTTATAAGAGTGCTGCCTTCTTGGCATGGCTCCAGAGTACGAAAGACTCAGATCAGCATCTTCTTAGATCCAGAACCTGCATCTTGGGTCTCAGAGGCAAGACTAGGGACTGGGTCACGGCCAGGTGCCACTTAGTCCATACTCACCAGCGAGAGAGTCACCAGCCCTGGCACCAGCTGTCCTGCATACTGTCTTCCACCTTGTGGATTAGGGCCAACAGTTTCTCTGACCCACCTAGCACTGTGCCCCCCCCCCCCCCCCAGCAGCACAGCACCTTCCCATGCACACACAAGCATGTCTAGAGTATGGACTTGCAGGGGCTGGTGTCATACAACTTCAGCCCTGATCTGGGAAGACAGCCTGCAGACACTGAGACAGGTCTGTGAAGCTCCAGGCAAGGCGCAGACAGATAGGGACTGAAGCTGGCATGTTACTTACAAACCCAGATGTTGCTGAGCCCATGGCAGAGGAGACGCTGTCGAGAGACCTGGTGTATTCTGTCATCCCCAAGCTCAGGTGAGGTCTCAGTCTCATGATCTGAGACCTTCCAGCTCTGCACACTGAGATTACAGGTAGACACCGCCACTGGCTTAGATGTTCTAATTTCATTTAGCTCCCAGGGAGACCAGGAAGTACACAGGTGTGTCCAGGCTGATGACGGTGGTGATGGTAGAGACAGCAGTCCATACCATCACCCAAACGAGGCCACTTCCCCAACTTCCTCTCTTCACTGCCAGATTCTACACATTGGCATCTGTGATCTCAGACTTGTCAAAATCCTACCCCTCCAGACAAAACTGGAGGAAATGAAATGAAGGAGTTTCTGCTTCTGTGCAAGGGGCTTCTACGGCATAATGTTTTCTTAGCAGGATGCCCTCTTGGGTCACAACAGTAACCCCCTTGCCAGTGTCAGCCTGGTCCCCTAAGGGACAGTATGCTTTGCTTCATTGCCTGCCATTGGAGAAGACAGATATATCTGGTGTTTGCCCCTGGCTGGCCTTGCCCCACAAGACCCCCTTTGCTCACGTCGACCTCACCTTCTGCTGCACACCCAGTTCAGAAAAGGGAGACTGAGGCCTAGATGGTAGTTTGAAGAGGGCCAGGAGCAGAGCTAAGGTGCACAGGAAATACACAGCTACATGGGTGTCGTGGCACCAGCCGCCGTAACATCATCTCTCCAGCACCCTGGATTGTATGTAACCTTTGCTGCATCGAGCAAACATACACAAAAGGGCTTGAACCAGTGGCAGAAGTAGCCATAGAAGCAATAGGGCCACTGATGTTGGGATGCAGCTGACCCTCTAACTGGGCAGAGGACAACTGGCCTTCGGTGCCACGTGAGGATGTGAATGACTCCCGCAAAGAAAAGAGAAATACTTGGCTCTCAGGAGATCCCCTTGTGACCTTGTGGCCTTCCTTCACCCCTTCTCCAGGTTCCACTACTGGGACCCATGCTGGCACCTCTCCTGTTTCCCATGCCAACTGGCGGGGGACTGTTCTCTTGTCCCTTGCTGCTCTCTGTCCATCTGGCTGGCCACGGCAGGCTGGGACGGGCTCCTCATCCTGCCCCGCCACCACTGACAAGTGCTGCTTTTCCTCCCCCTTGCCAGGCCTTCCTGAACAGGCTGCCTGTGTTTGGGGCTGGGAGGGGCTGGGGGGAGGCACTGTGACGCCTCTCATCCCAGCCAGCCAGCCAGCGTGGCCGCCTTTGGGGCAGGCGGTGGGATGGAACCTCGGATGGCAGAGTTGGCTGCTAGGACAGGGTGGATCTTCACACGCAGCCTCTACCTGAGCTAGGCAGGAGGACCAAGGCCCGGAAGAATGGGATGGCCTAATCTAACCCTAGCTGGGTCAGCAGAATGGGATCCCACTAGCTCTCAGCTTGGGCACAAGATTGGCCCCAAGCTGGGGTTCTAGAGGGCTTGGGAGGTCTCCAATGTCTGACCCTGAGCAGATTTTGCACTGTTTCCTAGTCACTTTAAAGACAATTTCAAGGTTCTGCAAAAACCCCACCATACCTTTTATTTTTCCTGGGCTCTCTGAAATAGCTGCCTTCCTGATGTGGTAGCTGGACCGGGGAGTGTCCCCAGAAGGCCCACAACAGGAATCTGGGGGAGGCTGCTTGACGCCTCATTAAAACATTCCGAAGAAAACCCAAGTTCCCGGGAGGGCCCGTGCCCCCCTTCCACTGCTCTGTCCTCGGGCAGTCTGGGAGTTGGGGGGTGGGGGAAGAGGATGTGTTTAAGGGCAGGTGATATAAAAAGCTTCGACAAATCAATACAAGCAGGATAAATAATCCATAGAAAGATGGGTAATGGCTCTGAGAGAGCTCAGTTGGGTAATAAACAAATATAAAGTCTGAGAATCACTGGCAGAGTGTAAATTAAAACGAAGGGGACGCCGCTCTTCACCTATCAGAATGCTAAGATGAAACCCAAGGGCCCTCACTGCATCCTGTGAAACAGCGAACAGGGAGAGGGCCCCTGTGGTCAGTCCTGGGAAGTATAAGCCAGCACAGCTTTTTAGAGGGCAATTTGGTGCCTATTAAAATAAAAAATGTGCATGTTCTCAAGACCCAGCAAAGACAAATTCTAGAAATATCCTACCGGGAAATGGTCACATGGTGAACCAAGAGGGCATTTCAAGGAGCTCCTCTGCCACTATCTGGAATCTCTCTCTCTCTCTCTCTCTCTCTCTCTCTCTCTCTCTCACACACACACACACACACACACACACACACACACACACACACTAGGGGAGGATGTGGAGAAAGGATCTGAACGTGTATCCCTCAGGGATGTTTAACTAAGTTCATACTTTGGAATACTATGCAGGAATAAAAAGGGCTTGGAGAGATGGCTCAGTGTTTAAAAGCCCTGGCAGTTCTTCTAAAGGACCCAGGTTAGATTCCGTGCACCCAGATGGTGGCTCATTACTGTGTGTAATTCCAGTTCCTGGGGCCCTGACACCCTCTCTTAGCCCCCTCAGGCACTGCATGCACACGATATACAGACGCACACACAGCCAAAACAGTAAGCATACAATGAGATAATTTTTTAAAAAGGGATTTGGAGGCTGGAGAAATGGCTCTGTGGTTAAGAGCACAAACTGCTCGGGCAGAGGACCCAAGTTCTGTCCCCAGCACCCACCTCAGGCAGCTTAAAACAGCCTGTAACCCCAGCTCCAAGGGATTCCTACAGGCTCCCCTCGGCACTACATGTATGCACAAAACTTCATGTCAACACAAGAATATACAAATACTTAAAAACATTATATATATTTTTAAAAATTAAAAAATATATATTACATATATATTACATATATATTTTTTCGAGACAGGGTTTCTCTGTGTAACAAAATATATATTTTAAATGATTTCTACTCACAAATGTAAAGCTACACTTTTAGGTACAATTATGCCTGTGTCACACAGCCCCACAGAGAAGCTCGCTGAACTCATTTAACAACAAACAGAAAACAAGACACATCCATCTACTTGCTATGTATACAAGAGGTGCCACTTGAAGCACAGAGAGAGACAGAGGACTGTCCCCAGACTCCCAGAATGTCTTTCTCTAGAAAGGGATCTGGGGTTTGACCATGCCCAAAGAAAGCTTCTGTTTGCTCTGAACCATTTGTCTTGGGTTGAAGAGACGGCTCATTGGGAAAGGTGCTTGCTGCTCACAACTGAGGATTAAACCCACATAAAGATGAACCAGAGAATCCTCAGAGGCCTGATAACAGCTAGCCTGGTGTACACAGCGGCAGGCCAGATAGAACCTTGTCTCAAATAAGACAGGAGGTGAGGACAATACCCAGGCTGTCCTCAGATCCACACATGCACACACACGACAGAGAGAGAGAAAATACAAACAATGTGCTCATGTATTAGTCATGAAATAAACAAAAAGGTAACAAAGATTTCATTTTTTTAAGAAACTCCAAAATGACACACAGGGACCTCTTACCTGAGTTCACCTTCACTTAGCTTAGAGGAGAGAGTCCTCTGTAGATGTCTGAGTCCTGGGTTCAATCAGATCCCAGTTCTGCCGGTCTTACTATGTTCACTTCAAGGTCATTTCCCCCTAACATGGCTTGGACACTGGGTGGGGTGAGAATATATATCAGGTTCTAGCTAGGACTCTATGGAAAGCTACTGCTCGATAAATGGCTTTTCTTACTTTTAAAAGCAAGCACCTTGGGCTGGCAAGATGACTTAGCAGATAAAGTGCTCGCCATCTGAGCCTGAGACCTAAGGTCAACGCCTAGAACCCACCCGGTGGAAGGCGAGAACTGACTCCCCAAAGCACTCGTAAACACACACACACACACACACACACACACACACACACACACTAAACATTAAATAAGAAAAAGTGCCTTCCGAGCTGCCCCCACCCCAGGCTGGCTGGAAGAGACGGCCTGCACAGTCAGCCTAAGGGATGAAGCGCCCTACCCAAAGGTCATAGCCTACACCCAGGTCTGCCTCCCTTCCGACTGTCACATTCGTGAGAGTGGAGGATTCTCTAGGGTGTCCTTAAGGTAAGGAATCTCAAAGGACAAGACCACCCTCTTGCCTGCTCATAAGCTGTGGGCCGATCCCTTCCACTAAATTCATTCCTTCAATGCTCGTCTCTGGGCTACCCTTTTCTGTGAGGCACAGACAGATCATCTGAGTCCAGCTGTAACTAGTGTTCTCCCAGTGGGATGTTCTTTGGTCCCCCAACCAAGGTCACAGGAGAAGTGAGCCTGGCCTTGGATATGGCTGAGTAGGCAGTCTATATTTTACTGATAGCTGAGGTAGACGGGTTTCGTCCATACCTGTACACATCTGGACGCAGGAGAGAGAATGGGCAGGCTGCCAGTTGTTTGCTGACTCCAGATGAGCCTAAGGATCCCACAGGATGGTGAGTGGGTCGGCCAGACCTGTCCCTTGGACTACAACCCCTCAGACCTGAAGCAGGAGATGGTCCAGCGCACGCACATGCCCCAGCAAGGTCCCTGCACAGCCATACTGGCATCTGTCCCGCCTTCAGCGTAGGATCCTCCTAAACCAGGAAAATTCTCTGCATAGACTTCAGCTTCTCTATAGAGCTTTCTGGGGTCCTAGGGGCTCCATACCACAATGCAGTGAGGTACAGGGGTCGGCACCCAGTTGACGTAAGATAGACAATGGTCACAGTGGGTCTGGGCAAGCTCATAAAAATTTGGGAAGACACCTTTCTCAAAGGGTTGTTGGGAAGATTAAACTAGCTGACGTGCATAAAGTGCTTAGAACAATGGACTGGCAAACAGAAAACACAGAAGCATTTGTTAAATACAAACAAGCGAACAATAGACCTGTGCACACACACACACTCACAGGGTGACCACATGCACGCACAGACACGCATGTACAACTGTGCTTCCCTTGGAGTCATGTGCAGATTCACAGCTTCAGGCACATGTGGACTAGAATACACATGATCCCACGGACTGACCCAGATGCCCACAAAAACAAACGGCACACATCAGGATACCTTTCCCATCCGCCGGTCTATCCCCATGCACATGTATGTGGACCCACATAGAAGTCACTGAGGATTTTTTGGCAAATAGTCCTGCTGCCCATGCTTGGAGCACCCCCCCCCCGAACTTGTTCCCCTGTGTGCAGGCTCCTTTCTGGGGCAGCCCTTGGCTTTGGTAGTCCATTACCGGACTAGAATTGGACGGGATGGACCCTAGTAAACAGAATGCTGGGGACCACAGAAGAACATCAAACTGCAAGGATGTTAGGCAAATGTTTCTCTCATGCTCTCTTTTCAAAGATGAGCAACTGAGGTGTGGGGACAGACAGTCCAAGGTCACACAAGCTGTAGACTGAGCAGAGGAGTCCCAGATTCGAGGCTCTGTCCCATGAAGGAAACTGCTTGCCTTGTCTCTTTAGACCTGGGTCAGGGTTGGGGTACAGGGGCAACAAGACCTTAAAGTCAGGCACAAAAGCTGATTCAGGAATATGGGATGGGAGAGGATGGAAAATCTCCCCTCTCTGAGAAATGGCTCCCAGCCCCTAACCCAAGATGGGGTCATGATTTCCCTTAGTGTCTCCAGCTCTCGGTCTTTGCTGTTCTGAGTCTGTCCCTGCTGGGGTCGGATCTCTCATCCTAACCCTTTCTCTCTCTCTAGCCTGCTACTTACTATTCTATCTCTCGGTCTCCATTCTCAGACCATGCACTCTACCCCCAAAGGTCAGCTCAATCTCCAGACGCCCCAAAGTACATATCTTCTGCAAGGTGTACTGTGAGAAAAGGCTTCTGGAGACCTCCATACCACACCCACCTCCCTGGGCAAACAACTTCCATTCGGGTAAAACTGTCCCATTAGTGCATACAGCTGTGTATCTGTGGGGTCTCGAGAGCTGGAGGAGGGCTCTAAATCCTATCCTCAGTCTATCCATGTGATTTTCTGACTTCTTGCACACGGCTTTGAGCGCGGGGTGCAAACAAAACTTGCGAAAGCAGAGGCCCCGAACGCTGTCTGTGGGACTCCACACCCAGAGAGCCCACTGGATCACACTGTCACCATCGAAAGAGATACATACGACCAGAGCCGTGTGCTCACACAAGCATGATGTAGGGAAACTCCAACCACAGATTTCCAGACCCAGGACCCCAAGCCAAGTCTTCAGAAGTGGGGGAACTTCAGGCATCTGGAACCTACAGTAAGACACCCCAACGAGAGCAGGCACCAGGATTCCTGGTTCAGAGCGGGGGCACCATCCCAAAGTTCAGACATTTAGGAGAACCCAAGACTTTGCGCCTACACTCGCCCCAGGAACTCCAGAGCAACTCCAGGATTCCTGTGTTTGAGCGTAGACCGAGAGGGACTTACCAGCGCATATGCGGAGCTGAGCACTGGGCAGCAGAGCAGGAGCGCCAGGCCGGGTGCGATCCGGGCGGCCCCCATCTCCACCGCCTAGGGCCGCGTCCCTCGGGGCTGCCGCCGCCGGCCCTGGTGATGGTTGGAGGGTGCAGAGCTGTGTCAGGCCGGGCCGCCCCGCCCACACCCCGTCCTAGGGGACCCCGGCGTCCGGGCGGCCCGAGGCCCCGGAGCCCGGTGCGGGGCCCATACGCCGAAGGCGAGCTAGAGAACCAACCGGCGCAATGGAGAGAGGGAGGGCGGAGGGAGGGAGGCAGCCTGAGGCCGGGCGGGCGGCGGGCGGGCGCCGAGCGCTGCTGAGCGGCCTGTCTGCCTCGGAGCGGAGAAATCACATCCATATGGCTGGGCCCCCCGCCCCCGGCCCGCCCCCCGCTCCCCTCCCGCGCCGCCTTTTCTTTCTTTCTTTCTTTCTCTCTGTCTTTTTTCCCCCCTCTTTGGGGGAACTGGGAGCCGTGGCTTTCCTCCACGCCCAGTGGGGGAGGGGCGGGGGAGGGGTCGGGGTCGCGGTCTGCGGGGGGCGACCAGGCTGTTATTTTTAGCTCCGCGGCAGTGGGCAACAGGGGAGTCGGGGCGGGGCAGGGGGCGCGTTTTGAGTTGCGCGGGGCGTGCAACTACGGGATGCCATCCCGACTTTTGCAACGACACTGAGCCCTTCGGTGTTCCTGCCACCAGCTCCGGGCTCTCCGGCGGCACTGCGGCCCGGCTCCCCCAACCCAGTCTGGACCCCCAAACCCTTAGCAGCCACCTCCTGCACCTCATTTCCCATCCTCCTAAACCGTGCCGCGTGCGTCCGAGCGGCACGAGCGCTCCTGCGGCCCCGAGGCTGGGGCAGACTGTCTGCTTGTCAGTCGGTCTTTAGCTAGCCTTGTCCCCCTCCCCTCCGGACATCAGCCCCCCTCCCCCGACCTTGGCCTCTGCTATTCCAGCGGCCCCAAGCTCGGTTTCGGTCACTCCCTCGCTTCCTCCTCCCCTCCTCTACGAAAACATTTGCAAGTTTCCAAAAAAGCCACCGAACTGCGCGGCAGCGGGCTGGCGACTCCGCCGGGCTCCGAGGAGGCGCCGCAGACTGACACCGAGACCGAGCAGCCGGGCCCGCCCTGGCCGGGCCCCGAGTCGCTGCTGCCCCACTCCGGCCTCCCGCGCCC
>NC_022012.1:83074088-83082270 GCF_000317375.1 Microtus ochrogaster
CCCCCCCAAGCCCCGACTTACTCCGAGCACGCCGCCGCGGCCCCCGCCTTGCCATGAATGTCGGGGCCCCCCCGACAGCCTCCCCAAGCCAGCTCCCGGTCCGCGGCCCCGGGGGGACTTCATGGAGCTCTCGGGATCCCCCCTGGCCTGCCTGGCCTCCTGAGCCCCCCGCCTGGCCGCCGCTCCGAGCCGCCGCCCGCCTCGCGCGTCCCTCTCTTCGGCGTCTGTCGCTCCCCTCCCCCCCGCGGCCCGGAGCCTCTTCCCTCCCCCGCGCCCTCCCCGGGCCTCCTCCGCCCCTGCCCCCTCCACCGCCTCCCTGGAGGGTGTGCGGCGGGCAGAAACGAGCCCGCCCCCCCCCACCCCGAGACCTCTCTCCAGAGACCCGGCCCGGGGTCAGAAGGATGAGTGTTGGGGGGAACAGAGTCTAGGGAGCTCTGACATCGGGACCTGAGAACCGGGACTGGGACGCTGTCTCCGCTTTTGCTTTATTCTCTCTTTTAGAGAAGCACAGACCACCCATCACCCCCAGATCTTCCAGCCCTTGCGATGAGCAGGCAGGCTCCAGGAGAGGAGCCACTGGGGAGGTCTCCTAGTACTTCGCGCGCCTCGGGCCCGGGCCCGCGGCGCTGTCCCTGTACCCGCGGTGGGGACCCTGGGGAAGCTGCTCCACCGCCTGCCAGAGTCCAGGCTACGCAGCCAACGCCCTCGCGTCCCGCCCCGCCCTTGCCTGGTCCTCCATCCTCTGTCCCACCCCTAGTCCCGGGGTGTAGCGGACCTGAGACCTGCATAGTGCTCCTCCAGCTTATGTCTGGAACTACGAGGGGTCTTTTTCCGATCCGGTTATCTTAAGATGTCTCGACCTATCGGCTGCTTGCCAGGCATCTCCAGCTCTCCCACCGAACCCAATTTGGGGGCTTAAGACTTGGGGCTTAGCTAGGACACACTCTTGTACTTCACCTCCTTCCATCACGCAGTCCCCCAAATGCTGGTAGCTATCGAGGGGTGTGTGTGTGTGTGTGTGTGTGTGTGTGTGTGTGTGTGTGTGTTCATCCATACTGGATGACCCCTGGGCTAGATCTAGGATTTCCAAGCCTACCAGGTGGAGAGCATTAGGCAGCAGAGGAGGTTAGGAGAGCTTAGAACAGAGGGCTAACCAAAGGACTGCGGAAGGAAGCCATTTTAAGTGTGGTGCCCTTGCTTGCACCCTTGCTTGCTTACTTACCAATTCTGTGTCCTAATCACTAGGCCTCTCCGGGTTTCTTGGCCTCAGTTTTCTCATCTGTAAAATCGGAAGTTGTCCATCTGACTCAAAGGGACCTTGAGGGTTTGTGCAAACCCATGAGCGCCAGGGGTTCTCCACTAGAATTCTATGCAAATGAGCTCAGACCCCCCCCCCAAAAAAACCTTGCTCACCATCTCAAGGATGGCTCTGCCTCTCAGTGTAAATGGGAACTCACGTCCTCAATCTTCCTCAAACATTTCTTCTGCCATGCCCTTCTTCTGTGCCCACTGCTCCTGCGTTTCTTGTCCTGGTTTTCAAAAATGGCTATTTCCTTCCCCGACTGTCCCCAGTAGATACAGTCTGCTAGACTTCTGGACAGCTCACGTTCACACCTCTGACTGGTTTTTGCTGTTTCCTTGGAGGATACGCCTCCCTACCTGTTTCCTCAAGCCCTCCTTGGTCATGTGGGTGTGAGTTCAGGGGTATCTTTATGGTATGCATGCTCTTTGAGAGTGGAAGACCCATAGAGCCTTGCTTTGATGATCTCAGTGTTACGTGTTTCTGTATGACACAAGTTTCATGTGTCTTTTCCCTTGGTGACGAGAAACGAACATAGGTAGTGGAATTAAGAATGAGGGAAATTTAGAAGCTGATTGGGCAGAGTTCTTACTTCTGACCATAGAACACTTACTTGCACTTGGGCTGGGCATGGTGGCACACACCTTTAATCCCAGCACTTGAGAAGCATAAGCAAGCAGATCTTTGTGAGTTCGAGACCAACCTGATCTATATAGCAAATTACAGGCCAGAAATGCATAGTGAGACTCTGTCTCAAAAAAATAAAGCAACATAAGAAAGATAAGATTTGCCCTTGGGTGGATCAGGGCAGGCTGTGGCAATACTAGAGTGGTATGCTGGTCTCTGTGTCCCCCTACGCGCAAAGTCCCTCACTCTAGAGTTCCCTCCTAGACATTCCACACGATGGTCACCTATCACCCCCAGGCCTCTGGTTAAACTGCCACTATGGGAATGGGGCGGGGGATGGAATATTAACCGGTAGCACACCAGAGTTGGGTAGAGCCAACCTTGCCCTTTGACTGGCAGGCCCTGGGCTGTGAGGTCAGTTTCTGGTTAGTTTCAAGTCAGTTTTCAACGAAGTTGGGAAAAGGAAGGCTAGGTGTAGGGCGTGGGTCTGTGTTTCTCTCTTTGATCCCCAGCCAGGCTTAGCAGGGGGAGATAAGATGGTCACTGCAGTTCAGAACCAGAGCAGGGTCTGGACTCAAGCTCCACCCCCCCACCACTCCCACCCCCGCTAATGCGGCAGCTGCAGGCTGACAGGCCCCTGCTGCTGCCAGTCTGCTAGGGCTACACAGACCCTCACATCGATCTTCCAGCTCTGTAGTCTGGCCTCACTCTCTCAGAAAACCCCTGGTCACCAGCCTGGAGGAACCAGGAGCCCACATCTGGTTCTGAGACACCCCCTTTTCCCCAGGCTTCACCCCCAGGTTAACCCCAAAGTCACTTGTCTGCTAAGATTAGCTCTGCTCCCAGACTCTGATCTGCCCCCACAATGAACCTGACCCCAGGCTAAGCCTTTATCCCAGACTGATTTACAACCCTTGGCTGAACCCTGACCTCTGGCCAAGACTTCTTCCAGGTTTTCAGACCCCAGACATTTCTCTAGTTACCAGTCCCTCCGGAAAGTTTTTGAGTCAAGGGGCCAGTATGGGATGGGGTGGCCAGGCCATAAGTGAAGCAAGGTGCCACTTTTACAGCCATTTCGGCTGCTCATAAACACTCCCCTCCCCAGCTGAGTCACTGAAGGCTTCCATAGCAGCTGGCTGGGCAAACCCCCCTCCTCTTGCAGCAGGGTCTGGCTTCTCACCTCCAGGAAGGTGAAAGGAGGGAGGGAGGATGGGGGCTCAGGAGGCCTTGTCTCAGTCAGGACACACTCCAAAGGCTTCTGGAGGTATGGACTTCCTCTGGCTGATGTCATGGTCACAGGTGTCTTGCTGTCATGACACCATGACACGGGGTCCACAGACATGGGGCCACGAGGGTATTCCTTGCCTGCCCCAGGGCACAGCACATGCAGCAGAGACTTACTGCAGAGGTGACTCAACCTTGCCTCTTTATTCCCAGCTGCAATCAGACCTCCTGGCTCCCTAAATCACACTTACCTGTAATCTGCAGGCCTTTCGGATGGGGCCTCAGGTTGAGGAGTAGACTCAGGTTGGCCATGGGGAGGCCATGGGAAGCTCTAGAGAAGCTTCTGCAGCTCAGGCCTGAGCGAGGACGCTGCTGATGAGGACAGGAAAAGACCCAGGTCAGAGCTCCGGCTTGCAAAGAAAAATTAATCATTTTTTACCAAGCCATGCACTGGCTCAGGACTTTGTCCCAGATCCCAAGCCTGCCAGTGTTCTGGACTGGGCCCTCCCCTCAACCCTCATGGATCTGCCTTCCAGGCACCAGGCCAGCTCAACCTCCAGTGAGCCCTGCCTCAGTTGCCTTCCCTTGCCCTGCCAAGCCTTGCTGACCAATTCCCCGTTTATCTAACCCTGTTTCTGTCTAATCTTTCTGGCCCTTTCTGCCTCTCAGAAATCCCAGGCTGCCTGCCACATGACATGGACATGGCATCGATAAGTGACCTTATTCAAGGTTTAGGCACCTTGAGAAGAAATTGGGCTTTGTCTGGTTTGGACTCACATCCCAGGGAGAAAAGCAGACATCTGAGCTGGAGCTCAGGGGAAGAGTCTTGTTTAGCATGAGTAAGATCCTGGGTTGGATCGCTCAGAAATGGTGTGTGTGTGTGTGTGTGTGTGTGTGTGTGTGTATGTGTGGCGGGGAGGATGCTGAGCTGGGAGAGCTGAGTACAGTGATCCCAATTTGGGCTACACAGGGAGACCTTGTTTCAAAAATAATAACTAGGGACTGGAGAGAAGGCTCCACAGTTAAGAGCACTTAATGGTCTTACAGAGGACCAGGGTTCAGTTCCCAGCACCCACATTAGCTGGCTCACATCTGCCTTTAGTTCCAGGGGATCCAAAGTGTTCTGGCATCTGTAGGCACCTCAATGCGCGTGGTGCACATAAACTCATGCAGGCATACACATAGATTAAAATAAACACATAAGGGCTAGGGTTGTAGCACAGTTGGTACTATAGGGTGCCTGCTGGCCATAAAGGCAACTCCCAGAGCCGCTTAACCTGGTGTCATATGACTGTAATCCCAGAAATAAGGAGTTGGGGGCAGGAGAATCAGAAATTCAAGGTCATCCTTGGCTACATAGAGAGTTTGAGGCCAGTCTGAGCCGCATGAAACCCTGTCTCAAAACGGGGGTGGAGTGGGCAATGAGATGCTCACCAGGTAAAGGAGTTTGCCATCAAGCAAACCTAACAACTCGAGTTTGACCCCTGAGACTCACATAGTGGGTGGAAAATATTAACTTCTGCAAGTTGTCTTCTGATCTCCATACATGTGCCATGGCACACGTGTACACACACACACACACACACACACACACACACACACAGAGACACACACACGCACAAAGAGAGATAGAGAGAGATAAGATAAATAAATGTAACTGAAAATAAAGAAGAAACAAAACCACCAATCCAACAAAACAACCCAAACAAACAGAGAATTCCCGAGGTCTCAGCTAGGAGAGATGTGGGGGCTCTTCTTTCACTCCAGTCTTTGCCTTGACCCGTTCTGGCCCCACACTGTTATCCCTCCCAGACCCAGGGGTCTGCTTGTCTGTAGTAGCAGGGACCTATACACAGGGTGACCCTCCTTTATGAGTCTGTAGAATAGAACCAGAAATGGATGCAGAAGGGAAGATGTAGACAAGTAAGAACACAGAGACTATACACGATCCTAGAAACATCACCCCAGGTCCCCAGAACCCAGTGACCTGGGCTGGAGACTGCCCTTGTGCCTGAGCCCAGTCTGAGCTGGTTTTCGTCTGGAAGCCCCGGTTGGACCTGACGAGGTCACAGCAGCGGCCGCTCAGCACATTCCAACGCCAGTCTCCAGGGCCCACCACGTGAGGTGGCTGCCTCAAACCACCCTTCTGTCACCGGGGCATGTTCCTAGGACCCTTGTCCCCAGGAGTCACCCACCTCTCCCTAGACCTTCTTGCCCGTGGGTTCGACACATTTGCTCTCAATGTCTTTTGTTCTGCTTTACTCTTTTGCTTGTTTGGGTTTTGCTTTGTTTTGAGGCAGAGTGTTGTTGATATGTAGCCCAGGCTGGCTGGAAATTTGGTACATAGCCTGGATTACCTTTAACTCCTGATCCCCTCCTCTCCCTCGCCTCTCTCGGTGCTGGTATTATAGAGGTGAGCACCACCACGTCAGCCGTTTGGTTTGAGATAGTTAGCTGTTCCCTGTTTTGCTCAAGCTGAATTCGAACTCCTGGTCTTCCTGCATCAGCCTTCCGAATGGAGTGCTGGGATTAAGGCGGGTACCACCTCACCCAGCTTTCCAGTGTACTACTCGGGCTCACAAACTAGAAAGGGAGGCAAGGAGCTTGTTAATACATGGCCTGCTGGTGGGGGAAATTGAGGCCTGAGAACAGAGTGGATTAGCCAGGGCATATGGCAGAACCATGACAAACAGCAGAAACAGCTCTTAAAGGCATCCTGCCCCAACCTGAGCTATTCTGAGGACTACCACTCAAGGGTTTTTCAAGGACGTATTGGCCATTCTGAGGCCGGGTCACAGAGGGCCCGGAGTTCATTTGTATAGGTCATTGTGCTGTTCCTTCCGAAGTAAGAAGCTTCCCACTAAGCATCGCTGCCACCCTGACCCTCCGACTCAGGACTCTCTCCCTTATCCTGATATCCTTCACTTTGCCATGGAACTTTGCCTGGGGCCTATTTTGCTTGATCTGTGCAACCCTGAGCTGGATCCCTCCCTACTCACGGCCTCAGTTTCTAATCTGCCATTAACAGATGAAGGGTTTGAGAGTCAAAGTGATCCATTTTGGATATGGGGGGAGTTTTGCATCTGGAAATCCGGCATTCAGGCTGGTCTGTGTTCCTCCAGCGGGCCTCAGCCTAAGGCTGTGAGGGGTGATTCTGGCCCTTAGCCTGGGTACAGGAAATCGTATTTTGGTCCTGGGTCCTGGGTAAGTAGGCAGGGGGAGAATGGCAGCTCAGACCCAACTATGTTTACTTGGGCTGGGCCCCCTCAGAGCTCAACAGGCTCCCATTCATTGGGAGCCCCATAAACCCTTTGGGGCTCCCTGAGGTTCAGAGTGCCTGGATGCCAAGCGTGGCTGCCTCCCCCAGACCCGCTTGGGACCAGCAGGGGGTATAAGGATATGACGGACACAGGACTGAAGACAGTGACAGGAGGCTTGGCCGTGCATAGGGGATAGGAGTTCCTACCCTAGCCCTACCCAGAGGGCAGCTGGAAAGATTCACGGTGGTCATGGAGGTTGGCTATTCCCTCGGCAGCTGTGGGGCCTTCGTGACCGACCGTCTTGTCTTAGGTTGGGTCCCTGAGGACAGTGCACTCTCTAAACACTAGAGCACATCTTTGAGCTTTAAAGCCTGAGATGGCAGCATCCCTTCTTGTTGACCTTCTTGTTGAGACCTTTGTGTCCTATTTTGGGTTGTTGACAAATTACATCTCTTATCACCCTGAAGTAAAGGAGTCTTCCTGTCCCGGGCCTTCTCCTCCTTAACGGCCAGCAAGGGACTTTTCTTTTTCCTTTTTTGAGGCAGAAACATTGGGGTCAGATGACCGAAGGAAGGACAAGGCCTGGGATCTGCTTGCTTCCCTCTTGGACCTTTTGCCTCCAGTCTTTAATTTACACTTTATCCGGGCTTGCTAAGGTATTTCTGAATGGAAAGGAGGCAGCAGCGGGGCTTGATAAAAAGAATTAGGGCTTGTGGCTCTACAGACTGCCTGACTCTCTCATGACTTTAAAATAACCCCACTTGGTCCAAAGGGCTTCTTTCTAGCTGCTGATGGGTTAGAGCGAACTCTGTCCCGAGTCCCTTCAGCCCTGCCTGTACTTCTCTGCTGGGAAGCTTCAGGCTGGGGTAAGGGTGCTAGTGGAGGAAGAGGGAAAGAGAAAAACTCCCACCTAAACCTTCTTTTAACAATGCCCCCACGTGCCCCTGGCAACCTATTCAGCCACCAGGGACCCTGCTTGGGGGCAGAAGGGGGTCTTGCTTCCTAGCCACCTTCCAGGTGGGGTGTGACTTCCCGCTCCAGTGGTTGTAAAATGCCCAGAAGCCTGGTAGGTCCGTGTGTGTGTGTGTGTGTGTGTGTGTGTGTGTGTGTGTGTGTGTGTGTGAGGGGGGTGGGGTGGCAGGGTCTGGGCCTTGGAATACCCTCCTCCCAGGCGTATTTGACACGTGTTTCCGCCTCTCCCGGCATGGGCTCCCGCTGTCGCTATTTATAACCTTTAAGAGCGCCTGCCGACTGCAAAGTTTTCTTAAACTCAAAATATCACTGAGGTCCTGGGCACGAGTTCCAGAGGCCTCGGGGCACTGTGGTTAGAAGGGAGGAGGGGGCCAAGGCAGGAGGAGGCATGAACGTAGACCCTGGGTACTTGCTGGGGGCTATGACAGGGACCTGGGTGAGGAGGCCCTAGTCTGGATACTCTGTCCTGCCTTTGGTCTGAGGATCCTCTATGTGGGTGGTCCTTGGCCATGCTGGGCCATTTGATGTCTTCTGGGCCCTCTCTGGGACGGCTTCCTGTCATCCCAACTGCCTCAGTGGACACTATCTGGGTCAAGGCCCGGAACTGGCAAATCCTGGGGACATCTCTGAGGCTGGGATCAGGGCTACATTTGCCCTGTCTGGATCAGAGATGTGTCTGCCTGGCTGCCCAGCAGAAGAACCAGCGGCAAGCACCATGGACATTGGCTGAGCTTCCAGAGAGAAGAAGCACTTTGAGAAAATTTATAAAACCTTGTGTGTGTGTGTGTGTGTGTGTGTG
>NC_022012.1:83082370-83098253 GCF_000317375.1 Microtus ochrogaster
AGAGAGAGAGAGAGAGAGAGAGACTGCCTTGTAGATAGTTAATCATGGCTCAGATACCACCCTGAAGTTAAAGCTGGAGGGGACACCAGCAGCGGGACCAGATTCAGCCAGGGCCAGATACTGCCAGAAGGTACACGATGCAGGTTCTGCCTGCCCTGGCTAAGGTTGTATTCCTGAGGTCCCTCAGCCTCCTGTGGCGTAGACGAAAAGCCCCCTTTCCCACTCACTCCAGCACTTCTGTTAGAGGCCTCCCCAGCCCTGGTGCACACTTTCCTTCCCTGTCTCCTGTGCGAGAACAGGGGACACAAGAAGCAGGGGACTAGCATGCTGGCATCTGGCATCGGGGCCATTCCTGCAAGTAATACCCTTGCTTGACCCTCCCCCTCCCCCCCCCCACCCCCGCCCCCAGAAGTCATTTCCAGCCCAAGGAGCAGAACCGGTTCTAAGATGACTCCTTACTAACCCTCTAGGTCAAGCATAGCCTTAGAGGGTTCCTTGGGACAGAGAGGGACAAAGAAGTATGCTGGACCAGGCTCAGATTATAGACTCTGAGAAGCAGACATGGTCCCTAAAGCACTCAGGAGCCACTGGTCTCTGCCTTGCACTATAGGCTAACTAGTCCCATGCCTTCTCTTATATGCACCCCCAATGTCTCCTCTTAGAAGCCTTCCAGGGACCCTGTCTCGAAAAACCAAAAAAAAAAAAAAAAAAGAAGAAGAAGCCTTCCAGGGTTTGCAGCCTAGCCCCAGCGAAGCAAGACCTACAAGTCCTGGTTCTTAGCTAGGGACTTTATTTTGTGGTGTTAGGGCGAATCCAAACTTTCCAGTATAAAGTACACACCTGCCTAGCTTCATCCTCAGCCCGAGGGCAGGCTCATCTCCCTGGCCTCAGGGATGGCATAGGTACTGGATGGAGCTTTGGTCTCTCAGCGTGGCCTGGTTCATCCCTTCATCCTCCAGTTGCTCTGGGGTGAGGCCTCCCCTCAGAGCCTCGCTTTCTTCAAGAGGAGGGGAGCAGATCCCAGATCTCAGAAAGTCTCTCCAATGCCTCAGAAAGTTCTCTTTCAGGGAGCCCCCTGACACTGACTCTACCAGATGGCAGGTCCTCAGAAGGCCAAGAAGCAGCCCATGGCACAAGTTGTGAAGCGGAAGGGAATACCATTCTGGGGGAGCCCTCGGGGTGGAAGCGAGGACCCACACTAGCCTTAGTCCAGCTATCCCTGAAAGGGGTGATGGGAGGTGGGAAGAGTGGCATGCTTTCTTTCTGGACCTAAAGTCGGGAAAAGGAACCTGGAGGTGGCAGAGACCAGAGACAGCCATAATGATCTCGCTGTCTTTTATATATATGTAATGTGTCTGTGTGTTAGTATGCAATCATGAACACAAGTGCCTTTGGGGGCCAGAAGAGGATGTCAGATTCCCTGGAGCTAGAGTTATAGTTGGTTGCCTGCAGCATGCGGGTGTTGGCAATGGAACTCCAGTTCTCTACAAGAGCAGCAAGTGCTTTCCCCCACTCACCCATTGCTCCAGCCCCTCTGTTTTACTGAGGTGAATCTGCAGTGATTACAGTCTAGGAGAAGGGTGTGATCATGCTAATTGGGCATAGGCTTTTGGAGGGATCTCAGGCCACATAGTAACGGTTGTAACACCCACCACAGGCTCCTCTGCTTACGGTACAGGAGCAGGACTCCTGAACAAGACATGACTCAGGGACGGGAGATCTCATTGTTGACAGAGTTCTCTGAGCTGCAGCCATCCTCAGTCCCTCCCAGCTTCTGTGTAGCCTGGGCTGGGCCCTTTGTGCCAACCCATTGTCCCCTTATTGACAGAGCTCAAGCTCCAGATTTTCACCCCTCCCCACAATCTGGACGGGGCAAAGGTCGGCCAAGCGGGGAAAGGGAGGGACTCAGGACTACGGATGCTTCAGCAGCAAAGCTGTCGACACCCAGACACCCATCCCCAGCCCTGTGCTACAAGAGCAAACACTGAAATGTTCAGAGAAAGGAGCTCTGGGAATCTGGTAGGGCCAGCCTGTGACCCCCCCGGCTGGTACTGAAGCCGTATGCCCAATCTGCTTTGACAAGGGTGATAATACCCCATTGTCTCCTGATTTCTCAAACGTTGTCTCCAAATACTTGAGCCATCTAGCTAACCAAACTCCCGATCTGGAGACCTCAGTCCTGACTACAGAACTTCTTGCAGCTTCCTGCAACAGAGGGCTGAGCTGTCTGCCTTGAACCACCCACTCCCATTTTCTCTAAGTCACACACTTGGGGGACCTCTGGGCTGGTTTTAGGGCTCACTCCCTTGTCCCAGGCATCGGAGCGTCTCTGGATCCACTGTAAGCTTCCAATAATCCCAGCAGCCTCAAGGCCATTGCAACAGAAACTTGCCTATCCCCCATCCACCCCTCTTTCCCTTTTGCCTTCCCTGTGCTTGTCCTAGGGTCCAAGATCTGGGAAACAAATGGGTTCGGGAACCTTCTAGAGAGTCCTTTCCCATGAGAGCCAAGTGCTGACCCCATCCTTATCTGGGCTAGAAATGCCAAAAACAACACAGATGCTGTGGCTCAAAGGCCTGAACTTGGGGATGCTGACCTCCGCAGCCCAGCTGCTCTGCTCAGGTCTCTGTGTCCCCTTCTGTGAACAGACTTCGATGCAAGGCTCCAAAGTGGTGGCATGGCTCAGTGAGCTCCACAGGTGTGTGGGAGGAGGCATGGGGAGGCTCCAAACACCTGGGCGCATGCATGCGAGCACACACACACGCACACACACACACACACACACACACACACACACACACACACGTACACACTAGTTTGTGTTGACTCCTGTTGACTCCAGCATTGGTATAATAGGACTGGTGACACTTGCCTGCCCCCAGAAAAGGATGAACCTGAGACTTATGCACACAACAGCCTCTGAGCTCTGTTCTGAGTTGCTGAGGCAAATCATTCCACAAAGGTGGAGTGGGGAATGTTGAAGGGGCAGGCTAGCTGACTCTGTGTACACACACGTGTGTGTGCAAGCATGTCTGTCTGTGTCTATCTTTCTGAATGTGTGTCGTGTGTCTGTCTGTCTGTCTTCTGTCTCTGTGTGTGTGTGCACTTTCAGCCCAACCACACAGGGTGGGTGGATAGATATATAAATAGTTACTAAGACAGGTACCAGAATCAACCCTAACTATTCCTGGCTGGGGGCTTGGGGCGTTTTCAATGCAGTATCCACACCCTGTACCACAGAGGGTTTTTGTGTGACCACTGGAGGCAGAGACACAGCTGGTGCTGGGTGGGGCAGAGAGGAGACAACCCTAGGTCTGAGGGGGCCACCATAGCTAGGAGGGGCTTATAAGGAGACAGGGAAGCCATCCCAATGCACACCGCCTTCTCTTTTTGTCTGTCTTTGCATTTTTTTTTAAGACAGGGTCTCATAAGTCCCAGGCTGGCCACAGCTCACTATGTAGCAGAGGGCGGTCTCAAACTCTTAATGCTCCTGCTCCATCTTCAGAGTGCCAGAATTATGGCTGTAACCACCACATTTGGCTGAACTGCCTTTAAATTTACTTTTAAAAAAACCTGTTTTTATTTTTCTGACTAAGTGTTTTGCCTGCATGTGTGTCTATGTACCACGTGCATGTGTCCCTGGTGCCCGTGGGTCCCCTAGAACTGGAGTTATAGATGTTGGTTGTGAGCCATCATGCGAGGACTGGAAAAGAACCCAGGTCCTAAAAGAGCAGCCAGTGCCCTTTACCACTGAGCCATCCCTCCAGCTTCTGCACTGCTTATCAAAAGCATCGTCACGGTTGCTTCCTGTCACTTTCCTGCACTCAGCTGCCATCACTGTCGGGCCTCCTTTCTCATGCTGGTCCTCTTTTCCTGCATCACCACCTTGCCTTCATACTGTGTCTTCTCTGGCTGCTTGAGGTTAAGAGCTGAGCGCGAGAGCTCTTCATCCTTGGAGCTGAGTTTTGGGGTGACAAGCTGTGTGCGTCCATGTGACTGCATCTCTAGCTCATCTTTCCCTGGTCCCACCTTTGTCCCTGACCTCCCTCAGCAGCCACCTGCTTCTAAAGGTGCCCCATCTCTCTTCCTCTCCCAGCATTCCTGTCTTCGCCTTGATATCTACCATAGTCAAGGATCCTGTGTCCAGTTTCTCGTGATGGCCCCAGGGAGTTGGCTACTCCTTGCAGCCAAAGTGAACTGTTTGCTTGAGACAGTTGATCCATCCAGTCAAACAACCGGTCAATTCAGACTCCTCGTATGACTGACGGTTTTTTTTTTTTTTTTTTAAAAAAAAAAACTCTGCTAAATTTACTTGCATTTGGGACTGAATTGGCCATTCAACAGAGGCTGTGTCCACATGGCCCCACCCCACTCATGCCAACAGATGAACAGGCTCACAGACAGACATGCACACAGACCAGGAGGACCCAGACATGCTCTGACCTACGCGTGGTCACAGCCTGGTGACACATATAAGCATACCAGATCACACACTCCCACACAATCACACATGGGGCCCCACCCTCATGCCCATGGTTACATACACATAAACCACAAACGACAAGCAACCACACACATTCACATCTCAGGGCAGTGCACACACTCACTCCTGATCTGGGAAAGACTTGGGGAAACAGAGGCAAAGCGAGGGATGAATGTGGTTCTGGGTCCAGCGCTGGGCAGAGCCCTAGCTTAGCAGTTCCGGGCAGCCAGCAGCTTCTTCTCCAAGACCAGCTCACATTGACATCTCTTTCTCCCTCTCTCATCCTTTCCAGGGGGTTTCTGGTCATCTCAGGCCACTGCTGAGCCCTTGCAAACCTCAAATATAGCAGCTCCAGACCCCATCCTAAAAGGGGACTCTTCTTTTTTTTCTTCTTCCAAGGACAATAAATATTTGCTCTTTGGGAGACTGCTGGTGGGAGAGGACAGGGTTTGGCGCGGTGGCAGGGAATGTCAAAGCAGTTCAGGGCAGTCACAGGCCCTGCTGAGGGGTGGGGGGGCCGCAGTGCTGGGTCCTGTCCGGAAGCTACACCAGCAATCTGACTGAGGAAAATGGATTGAGGTGTACCTTCAATCCCAGCCCAGGCCATCTTCTCAACTACCTTAACAAGCATGTTGAGACCTCACCCTCTCTGCCAGACCCCTCTCTCCCTCAAGTCCCACTCCTTAGGAGCTTTCCTTCTGCTCCATTCACCCTGCAAAATAAATAAATAAATAAATAAACAAACAAACAAATAAATAAAAGTTGCAGGAGACTGGAGAGATGGCTCAGCAGTTAAGAACACTGGCTGCTCTTCCAGAGGACCCAAGGTTTGATTCCCAGCACCCACACGGCAGCTCACAACTGTCTGTAACTGCAGTCTCAGAAGATCCAATGCTATCTTCATCTTCCGGTCTCTGTGGGCATCAGGCATGCATGTGGTACACATACATTTAGGCAAAACACTCATATACATAAGAATTAATTAAAGTAAATAAAAATGTTTGCGTGTGTGTGTGATGTTCGTGGGTGGAATGTGGGTGCCTGCACTCCATGGCATGTGCGTGGGGTCGGTCCTGACTTTCCATCTTGTTGGAGGCAGGGTCTCTTATTACTTGCTTCTGTGTACACCAGGCGGGCAGGTCTTTAGGCTTCTAGGCTGTCTCTGTGTCCTATCTGCCAACAGGGACACTGGGATGACTGTGTCCAGGCTTTATGTGGCATTCTGGGGTTGTGAACTCAGGTCCCCGTGGTTGTACAGCAAACCCTTCACCTCTGAACCATCCTCCTAGCCCTCCATTTACTCCTTATAGCTCCAACCCTTTCTCATTTGCTTAGACTGCGGAGCCCTAACTTGTATTCCTACTTTTTGCATCCAATAAGGGGGTCAGTATTTTCAGACATAGTTTCAGAGTTTTTCCTCAGGTGAGCTGTGAGGGCAATATCAAGGTCCCTCATGGCAGACTTGTGAGACCAGTTCATCTCCTGAAAACAGGGATGCGCCTTCCATCCATAAAGGACCAAGTATGGACATTGCTGTCCCCACACTGTCCCCCATGAGGCCCTAGGCCCTGGAGGCTCTGGCTTGCTACCTCCTCCTTCATGCTGAATTAGGTTCCCAAATATAGCGGCCATGGCCACAGCCGGCCAGGACACCACAGCCCCAAAGCGTCAGTCCTGGGCCCGGATCAGAGGGGCAGGAGCTGATTATAGGTCCCTGGGCCAAACCCAGGGCTTGTCTGCCAGCCCGCTGAGCCCTGCCACCCCCACCCCTAGAACCACAAGGCTGGAGCATCTGGTCCCCGTCAGCACAGTGGGCAAAGGGAGGGGCCTGGGAGTTGTGTTTGGCCTGCCTGAGGACAGAGTTGCCTGTGTGTGGTGGTGAGGATGGGCCGGTACTTAGAGTAGGCATTGCCCTCAGAACCCACCATCATCTGCCTTACTGCTGTCCATTGGCTAGATAGGGAAACTGAGGCCAGGAGGAACAGAGGCCAGGTCTCAAGAGCAGAGTCTTCTGCCTCCCCGTTAGGCACTGTTTTCCATTTTTCCAGGCCTGGGGCTGGGCCATGGGAAGGAGGCCACATCCTGTTGGTGGCTGATCAGTCCTGCTGGGAAGTCCTCCTTGGAGTCAGACTTTCACCCAAGGCCAAAGGATGGTACAGATACTAATACATTCATTTGCTTTCCCAGTCCTTTTGACTGCCTCTTGACACCTCTAGCCAGAGTTACTGGCAGCCTTCTCATCCTCCCAGGGCTATGAATCCTCCATCTGTGCAACTGAGGCGGGACCCAGGGACCCCAGTAAGGGTCTGTGTTCATGGGGACTCAACATATGGTCATGAGTTGACATTTCTGGTGACACACATGTGTGGGCCTGCTTGGGCCATGACAGGGTCCCCAGGACCTGCTGCACAGCAACATTTGACCTACTTCTAAGGCTCTGGGTCTGGCCCAGGCCACGTTCTCGACTACTCCTCCGGGAAGTGTGGGCCTGCATCCCAGCCCAGAGGCTGCAAGCCAGGAGGGGCGGACCCAGGCAGGCCAGGATGCTTGTGGAGCCTGTGGCTGGGGGACAAGGACACATGGGGAGCCTGACTCTCCTTCCCTGCTTCTGGCTCTTGGGCACAAGGGACAGTCAACCCTCTGTCCCATGCGGCCACCATACTCTTAGCTACCCATATTGGCTCTGATAGGATGAGGGGTATTCCTCATGCCCTTCGAACACTGGCAGGGAGGTCTGCTAAGCACCCACCACTGACTGCCAAGAGTTTGCCCTTCCCATAGCCTGTCTTGTCCACTCCATGCAGCAGGCAGTGGCTACGTGGAATGTCATCATTCGCCTGTCCTGAGGATAGATTTAGATTTAAAGTCTTGAATCCTGGATCTTAGATACAATTTTAGACTTCTTCATCCTGTTGTGTGGTAGCGGCACATGCCTTTAGTCCCAACATTAGGAGTCAGAGGCAGGAGGATCTCTGAATTTTAGGCCAGCCTGGTCTACATATTGGGTTCCAGGATAGCCAGAAGTACACAGAGAGACCATATCTCAAAAAATTGAAGAGAAAGAAAAAAAAGATTTCTTCATCCTGGGTCTTGGGATCTGGGCTTAAGGTTTGGCATCCCAGGTTTCAGAGTCTGGATTCAGGGTATGAGTCCCAAGACCTGGGCCTGGGGCATAGGTGTGCTGTACTTTGGGGTCTGAGTTCAGGCGGCGAACCCTTGATCTGGGATCTGGGTTTAGGCTTGATGGTTTCATCTTTTGAGTCTGGGTTAGGATTCTAGAGTCTGGGTTTGGGAACCAAAGGCTGCTGGTTCCTTTCCCTTCTATGCCCCCTGCTGGCCAATCTTCGCTGCTCGGCTTCCACCTGAACCTTACCCTTACCTCTCAGCTGTGACAAGGTCTCAACCAGTAGCTGGGGAGCGAGGAGCCCTGAGCAGGGGACCTGAGCTGAGGTGCACACTGGAAGAGGAAGGACACAGTGAGCAGATGGTGGATTTGAGGACTGTTTGCTTCATACTGTCCTGGGGGCAGGGGCTCTGTGGTCATTAGAATGTATCAACTATTCAGGAAGCGCCTCCATCCTCCCTGCCTCCAGAGGTGGATTTAGGACTGAAGTTTTTCTTTGAGATTTTTATTTATGTGTGTATATGTATGAGTGCATGCCACACACACACACATACGCACACAGGCAGGCATGATAATGCTAGGAACTGCAACTTGGACTTCTGCAAATGCTCTTAACTGCTGAGCCATCCTCCAATCCTTCCTTTTTTTTTTCTTCTTTCTTTCTTTCTTTCTTTCTTTCTTTCTTTCTTTCTTTCTTTCTTTCTGTTTTTCATCGCAGGGTTTTTCTGTGTAGCCCTGGCCGTCCTGGAACTTTCTGTATAGACCAAGATAGCCCCAAACTCAGAGATCCACCTGCCTCTGCCTCCCAAGTGTTGGGATTAAAGGTGTGCGCCACCACACCCAGTATTTAAAATTTTTTTAAAAAGTTTATGTATTGATTTAGATAAGGTCTCATGTACCCACTCCTGGCCTCAAATTCACTTGTGTCTTCATGGATGTTCTCTGTCTGCAATTACAGGTTTGCCCTACTATATACAGCTATTGGGAGGTCTGCCAACCACAGGTAATGTACCTGGGATACATCCTTAAAGAAGGCCAATGACAGCTTTCTAAGGCCAGCAAGGAGACAGTACTAAAAATCTCAATTCTCACTTCTGCCAGACAAGTAAGGGAGTTCCTGGGGACTGCTGGGTTCTGTCGCCTCTGGATCCCTGGGTTTGCAGAAATAGCTAAACCTTTGTATGAAGCCAACAAGGATGATTTCACCTGGACTGAGGAGAGACAGAAGGCATTTGACACTCTGAAACGGAAACTCCTGGAGACTCCAGCACTCGGACTCCCAGATGTAAATAAGCCCTTCTACCTGTTCATGGATGAGTACACAGGAATAGCAAAGAGGTGCTCATCCAGGCAGTGGGACCATGGAAGTACCCAATGGCCTGCCTGTCCAAAAGTTAATCTTGTGGCAGCAGCCTGACCTCCCTGTGTCCGCATTATAGCAGCTGTAGCCCTGCTGGTAAAAGATGCAGACAAGCTAACTCTGGGACAGAATCTGACTATTGCCACCCACCACACATTAGAGGGGATTCTTAAGCAGCTGCCAGACTGGTGGCTGAACAATACCTGTATGACCCACTATGACTCCTTAATTCAGCTCAGATTACGTTCCAAGTCCCAACAGCTCTCAACCCGGCCACGTTGCTACTTGATACTGACCTCGAGGCTCCGTGGCATGATTGTTCTGGGATACGGGCACAAGTGCATTGCATCAGACCGGACCTGAAGGATACCCCACTGCTGGACTTGGAGGACACTTGGTTCACAGATGGAAGCAGTTACATGCTAAGTGGACAAAGGTACGTGGGGGCAGCAGTCACAACAACTATGGAAGTTGTATGGGCAGAACCCCTACCAATGGGAACATCTGCACAAAGGGCCTCTCACTAGAGCCCTGAGACTGGGAAAAGAGGCTAAACATCTACCCAGACAGCAGGTATGCCTGCTCATATTCATGGGTCAATCTATAAGGAGAGAGGCCTCCTAACAGCTGAAGTAAATACAATCAAGAATAAGCAGGAGATCCTGGATCTCCTACAGGCCCTTTGGGAACCCTCAAAGTTGACCCATACGAGGCTCAGGACCCATGCAGAAGGGAAATAACTTGGCTGATAGGACTGCCAAGGAGATAGCAATGACCGACAGAGTTACGCCAGTCTTAATAGACCCGGGGGAAAGAAACTTACTCCAGATTCCCAAATACGCACCTGAAGATCTGGCATGGATCCATACCTTGCCTATGGCTCAACCCCTAGAAGATGGTGGAAAACAGCTGATAGGTAGGTCATCCGGCCAAGGAAGCTAGAACATGACATACTCAAAAAGATTCACCAGTCCTCGCATTTGGGGACACAGAATGCAGGACCTACTGCTTCGGGCCAAAGTTAAAATTCAGAATGGCAGTCAAGCTATTGAACAAATTGTGTCTCAGTGTCATGCCTGCCAATTGACCAATGCTATATCCTCCCCCTCCAATACTGGTGCTGGACAGAGGGGGACTCGACCATGTATGTATCAGGAAGTGGATTTTACTGAAATCACCTGGAAAAATTGGATGTAAGTACTTGTCAGTATTCATAGACACCTTCTCCGGAGGGACTAAAGCATATATATTCAATCAAACACAAGATGGCCAACATGTTAGCAAAGAAATTAATTGAAGAAATCCTGTCCAGGTACGGCTTCCTGGTCATGATTGGGTCTGACAATATCACAGGTAAGCCAGGAATAGCCACTGCATGGGGGACCAATTGGAAACTCCATTGTGCTTCTAGACCCCAGAGCTCAGGGCAGGTAGAAAGGATGAATAGAACCCTAAAAGATACCTTAACTAAGTGAGCTCTGGATATTGGCGCGGACTGGGTGACTCTCTTCCCCTTTGCCCTATTCAGGGTGAGGAACTCTCCATATCAGATGGGCTTCACTCCCTTCAAGATTATGTATGGAATACCCCCACCCATGCTACCAAGCCTCCAGACTGACCTGGTCTCCACCCTGGATGACCAGGATATGCTGAACTCCCTCCGCAAGCTGCAGTCAACCCACCAGCAGGTCTGACCCCAGTTGAGGACCATCTATGAAGTAGCTGCTTCCAATAAGCCCCACAGGTTCCGGCCAGGCGACTGGGTCCTCATTCGCAGACATCAGCACAAGACCTTGGAGCCAAGATGGAAGGGTCCATTTGTTGTTCTAATGACCATGCCAACGGCAAAGTGGACAGCATCACCACCGTTTGCCATCTCAGAGGACTACAAAGGAGACACATGGACGTGGGAGGCTTCCTAACATCCCTCCAATCTGCTAAAACTGCATCTTCACCGCGTTGCTCAAGTTGAGCCCCATTGATTTTGTTTCTACCACTGGCTGCCAATGTCCCCTCTTCCTCCTCCATGCAGAACCCCCATTCGCCATGGAACCAAACCTGGATGATTGTTAACGAGGGCAGCACCATAGCTAATAGCACCTCTTCTGCTCAGAACCCCATGGACACTTGGTTCCCTGACCTCTGTGTAGACCTTTGTGACCTGGCAGGAGAAAGGTGGGACCCCTCAGACCAGGAACCATTCCCCAGGTATGGATGCAAAACCCCTGAATAGTGGGATCAACTCAATCCTTGGGAATCTATGTCTGTTCAGCCTCTCTCGCTCCAAGGAGTGACAAGGTACCTGTGGGGGTGTGGGGACGCCTACTGTGCCAAATGGGGATGTGAGCCTACTGGGTGGATTAGCTGGTCGTCCCCTATCAGTGGGGTCTTAACTAACGTCCAACAGGCAGGTGATATGAAGACAGTGGGGATAGGAACTTGCTCCATAGGCAGATGAGTTGACTGTGGACCCTTCTATAATAAGGAGCGATACCCCAACTACCCCTGGGTGACTGCTGGAGCAAGTTGCAACCAGCTTGTCATCAAATTCACTGAGGCAGCAGAAAGACTGATTGTACCACTGGTAAGACCTGGGGTCTACAGCTCTACTACACTGGCTATGACCCAGTACCGACATTCACCATCTGCGAAGCCCGTCACCCACCACTAAGGTTTCAATAGGACCCAACTGGGTCATTAATCCACCTCAGGCCCCTAGCCTGTCACCCCGAGTTCCATTCAGGGGGATGACTCCACAACCAAGTCAGGCAAATGTCAGCTCTATCTAGCCTCATGATCACGTCAACCTTCAACCCATTGATGGGACGCGAGCACCCTTAATAGATCTGCTGGGTAGATTGTACCTGGTACTGAATGTTTCCCAGCCCAGTTTGATCAAAGCTTGCTGGCTCTGTTGTGATAGGAGGGGCTAGCAGTTAGTGCCACCATTTCCAGGACAGCTGACATCAATCACTGCCGGTGACAACAGAGCAGACAAAGCCTTACCCTAGAACAAGGGACTGGACAGCGACTATGTATAGGACAGGTTCCCCCAGATAAAGCTTCTATCTGTAATTCTTCACTGTCTACCCACAATTTCACACAGGATCAGTACTTGCTCCCACACAGTCACACTTGGTGGGCCTGCTCCATGGGGCTTTTCCTTGTGTGCGTATCGAAGTCCAAACCAGACCAGGGGATATTGTGTATTAGTCATGTTAGTTCTGAGAATAACCTATCACACTGATCAGGGGTTCTGAGACCTCATGCAGTAAGGATGGAGCCAACCCTCACGGCTATGGAGACTTAAGAGAGAACCTATGACAGCACTCACCCTTAGCCTACTTTAGGTGCTAGCCTGGGGGGATTGGGCACAGGAATCTCAGCACTAGTAACCAGAATCAGTATTACTCCAGCCTATTGCTGCCATAGATGTGGATAGAAAAATCCATCTCTCACCTAGAGGAGTCCTCATCCTCCCTGGCGGAGGTAGTCTTGCAGAACAGGAGGAGATTAGATCTTCGCTTCTTACAGCAGGGTGGGCTCTGTGCAGCGCTAGGGGAAGAATGTTGTGAAGACAGATCATTCGGGAATAATCAAGGACAACATGGCTAAAGTTAGAGAAGGATGGGAAAGCAGAAAAGGGAACATGAGGCCAGCCAGGGTTGCTTTGAAACCTGAGTTAAGAGCTCCCTTGGTTGACCACTCTCTACTCTATTGGGAGCCCTGGTAATTCTGCTTTTGTTATTGACTTTTGGGCCTTGCATTCTTAACCAGCTAGTAAAATTTATGAAAGACAGATTGGGTACAATACAACTTATGGTCCAGAGATCACAAATCTACAGACCCCTCAGGACTGAAGATGCTTATGAGTCAACTGTCAGGAAGCCATGACTGGGTTCACTAGAGTTACTAGAGCAGGCAGGGGAGAATGAAGACCCAAAGTTCCTCTATTTTGTCCTCCACCTCCATCTTGTGTCTTGTGTAAGATATTTTCCTCAAAACATTCCAGTCCTCAGAAATGGCTAGGTGCAGAAGTAACAGGGTAGCCACCTGGAAAGTACAGATAACTGCAGAATGCCCCGACCTGAAGTTCAGCCGACAAGAAAACTTGACAGGCAGCAGGCAAGGTTAGAAGATAAAATTTCCGAACAGCCCCTAGATGTTCACTCACACCCTGCTAATCTAATTTTTCTGGCTTTTGCCTTTAAATAATGCCCTGTAGAAGGGCAGGTACCTCCTCTTGCTGTTACTGTGTCAGTTGCTTTGACGAGGTCCCTGCCAGCTTGTATTGTGCACACAATAAACTTTGCTTTTGCGTTTTAGTGAGTTGGTCTCCCTGGTGGTCTTTTGGGGTTTCCATGGACTGGGCATAACAACATGTCCCAGGACTTTCCTACCCAGACCCACAAGCATCTCAGAAGACAGGGCCCAGGGGGCAAAGAAAAGTGAGATGTCTCATCTCCTCACCCCAGGACTGTGGAGCTTAGCTAGCAATTTGTCCTTGGCTGGGCCATTGCTCAGATGTCAGAGACGGGGGTGTGGGGGGTGTCGGTGTGGTGTGTGGGGGTGTGGTGTGTGGGGGGTGTGGGGGTGGAATTCAGAACCCCACCCTTTGGTTCTTCAGGCCCCTCAGGGCCTGCCCACCTGCTCACCATGCTTTAGCCAACCAAACCTGCTGTCTGTAGAGAGGCTGGCTTTGGGAGGGGTTGGAAGAGCCCCTACTGGGTGCTGGGTACCTGTCAAAGTGTGCAAAGTACTTCTATGGGCAAGCCGAGAGTTGGAGTTTGAGCAGAGGTTTACCTCCATTTGAGCCCTGGGGAGGAAGGAAGGCGTTCCGTGTACTTTTTCTCCATGGCCACAGTTGCCCTGTGTATGAGGACATGGGATCAAGACACCTCTCCCTTTCACCAGCTCAGAGAGCGGAAGAGAGTGCCGTGTGGTTCTGACTACATGAGTCTCTTAGTACAGATCACAGACACAGACTAGAAACTGAGGCCCTGGTTGGGCTTGCTATGCACTTACCTCTGTTTGAGCCGCTTTCCAAAGGATAACACTGTTAGGGTGAAAAAAATGGGGCAGAAAGTCTGAGTCACCCTGTGTATGCATCCTCGACCCTGGGTCTCAGTTTTGCCCTACTCAATGAAAGGGGTTTGGGTAGTGTCTTGGCTATGCTTGTGGGTAAATGATGCCCCGTCTAGGGCTAGTTGTGTTGGGTGGGGGTGTGTGCTAAGGGTCAGCTGGTCTGGTGGTACAAAGTGCGCTCTCTCTCTCTCCATACATACATACATACATACATACATACATACATACATACATACATACAACCTTGGGTTGTCTTCTCCTTTGTGGTATTTCTGATGTCTCTGTGGACCCTCCCCCACTTCTCTCTTTCTCAATACTCTTGCCAAACATCTGGAAGAAAAGTGAAAAACTTGTTCCCCCTTCCCAGCCCCGGATATTGTCAGATTTCCAGATGCGGGGTGTTCTGCCCTCCAGATGAAGGGAGGAATGTGTTCCAGCCAGGGATGGGGACTCAGCCCTGGACTGTTGTCCCTTCCTTCATTGGAAGGCTGAGTGACAAGATGAGAGGAGCCAGGGTCCAGAAGGAAGATGGTGGGGGCCCCAGGTTGAAGCCTTGATACCTTGTCTTAGCTTGAGTTATACCCTTTCTCATGCCTGAGAAGTCCCCTGGGACTCAGGGTGGGAGGCGCTGCCTCTGAAGTTTCTATCAAAGGCTTCAGGCACTTAAAAATAACTAGGAACACCCCTCCTCCCCCCACATGCACAGACACTAGGCGGGAACAGGACCCAATGTGTTTGCAAGATGTCCTCACTCGGAGTTTGCGCTGGAAGGGCCTTATGCCACCTCAGCCTCTCATTTCTCCCAGTGGTGGCCCGGCCAGGCTGTGCTATGTCAAAGCCATCTGGTTCCAGGGGCTGGACACTGTTGTTTGCACCCTGTGGGGTGAACCTTAGGAGCAGGCATTGAGGAATGAGAATCTTAGATTGGCACCTAGGAGCAAACCTTGCCCAGCATGTTGGGGTCCCTCAGAGATGCAGGATCCCCCAGAGCAGAAGGAAGCATGGGATAATGGGAGGAGTAGCAGCAGAAAGCTCCAGAGAGGGCAAATGGAGGGGCAATCAGGAAGGGATAGAGGGTGTGGGGGCAACTGGGGGTGAACAAGAGGCTGGACCTTGGAGTATGAAGGGAAACATGGGCACTGGGCATCACAGGGAGAGTCAGAGAGAAGCAAAGCTGGGGAAACTTGAGATACTAGTTGGCAGGAGCTGTAAAAGGCGGTTTGAACTAGTGTGGAGGACAGTCCTCGAGGGAGCGCCACCCTTTCTGCTTGCACTTGGGGTGTTCCTGGAGACCCTGGGACCCCATGACTGGGCTGCAGCTGGCTGCTGTTGCTACTCACTCACACACCAGTACATATAAACACCCAGATATAAACACACAGAGCCCACATCACAGGCACTCACTCAGACACACACAGACATACATGAACGTGAACACCTGGAAACAGACCCACAGAGACAAGACACAGACCCTTCTCCCAGACCCAGCCGGCCACTCACGGACCCTGGCACAGAGACAGCCAGACAACATATACAAATATCCAGATTCCTCCCACCACCCACTCAGCCTGGGAACCCCTGTCTGGAAAGGTGCCTGTACAGACATCCATACCTATCTCCCCTTGCTCTTGAACATAGCACCTGGGATGCCCAGGTGCAAAGTTTAACTCAAGAGTGACCCTTAGGTCATTGCAGCCCCTACCATAGTGCAAAGCCTGCAGCACACACTTACACACTTTCCTAACCTTTACCTGTCCAAAAATGTATTAGCCTGCAGAAGAGTAACTCTCTCTCTCTCTCTCTCTCTCTCTCTCTCTCTCTCTCTCTCTCT
>NC_022012.1:83098353-83104304 GCF_000317375.1 Microtus ochrogaster
TGTGTGTGTGTGTGTGTGTGTGTGTGTGTGTGTGCGCGCGCGCGCGCGCTCAGAGCACAGGCTGAGCAATGGCCTCTGTCTCCCTCCCCCTCCCTCTCCCCAACAGGTGACTGGGGGAATGGAGCACCCTCCCCTCCCCCACCCATTCCTGGGCCCGAACAATGCCCTCTCCAGGACCCAAAATAGCCCCTTGAGCAGAGCCAATGTCCTTTTATGGCCCTGTCCCTATTGTGCACGGCAGGGGTGGGGCTGGGGTCAGGAGGTATATGGGCAAGATAAAGCCCAGGGTGGCAGAAGGCTCACCTACCCTCCTGTATTCATCCTTCCTTCTTTCTACCTCTGTGATTACAGCTCCAATGGCCCCCAAGAAGCCAGAACCCAAGAAGGATGATGCCAAGGCCGCTGCCCCCAAAGCAGCTCCAGCCCCTGCAGCTGCACCTGCCGCTGCACCTGCCACTGCACCTGAGTCCGAGCGCCCCAAGGAAGCAGAGTTTGATGCTTCCAAGGTTAAGGTGAGTGAGGGAGTCACATTGTAGCAGGAGGAACAGAGCAAATGAGCGAAATCTCAGAGTGGGACCTACCATGGCGGGTAAGACCCTAGAAGCTGGCAGTTTCTGTGCAGAGGTTAAACAAGACCCACTTGCTTCAGACATCTGCGGGACCAAGGGCGGAGGGCTGGTGGTCAGACAGCTGGTGAGCCTGCCCTGAGGCTGCCAAGAGGCCCCTACATTGTTAGAGGAGAGTCTGGACCGGGGAATGAGTTCTGGTGACTTCCCTGGTTCTTTCTGGATTGCACCTTTAGGAAATCCTGGAGCCAGTTGTCCCCCACTCTACAGGGCTCTTCCTTCTCTGGCTGCAGGCCTGTTGGGGGTCTCTAGTCCATATCAAGCATCCTCAGGTGGAATAGTGTGTAAGGGAAATCAGGGCTTCGCCCAGGCTGGGTGACACTCACCCCTGCCAAGATCCCCAACCCCAGAGCTGGCAGGTCCCTCCTGGGCTTCACTTTAGCTGGGGAGAAAGGAGGAAAGGCTGGAAAGGGAGGCTCTGGAAGTCGTGCAGGAAGCTGGTTGTGGAGCACGACCAAGCAGCCCCAAGAGCTTTCCTAGCCTGGCTGTCTTTCCCAGAGTCTAAACTGGGAGGGCGAGCCGTGCCTGCCACCTGTGGCATCCGCATAGCAGCACGCAGCCTGCGTCCTGTTCTCAGCTGGCCAGTGGCCACCGCTGCTCTGGCTGCCTCTTGAGGGGCCTGCGGAGTTTTTTCCTCCCCAACACATCCACCATGCCCTGAGTCGCTCTGACAGAGCCTGTATCTTCTTCCCAGAGGCACTGCCTATGTTCGCTGGGTTTGTAGTCAACGGTGAAATGGAACCATGAGTCCCCCACTTGTAAGACTGCTGTACCCCAGAGTTGACTCCCTGTTCATCTGTCACCCTTAGGCCCTAGAATGTGTCCTGAGGATGCCTTGTAAGGCTACAACTCCCCTGAGACCCCATGGTGGCATTGTTCATGAGACTGGCACAAATTTATGTCTCAAAAGAGGGGAATGAAGAGGCCCCCTCCTTTCCCTTTCTCTCTCCCCAGCTGGCAGAGAAGGGCAGAGCCTTTTCCAGAAGTCAGGGAGTCCTGTCTCCCCAGGTTTTCCCAAAGAGAGTTCCCAGAGAGTCAGGAATGATGTTTACTGGGTTGAGCCTCAAATGGAGGGCCACCCACAGCAGGGGACAGGGAAGGGGTGTCCTTCGGCGCAGTGCTGTGCATGATGGAGGGTGGAGGGGCTCTCAGGTGCCAGCCATGCCCTTTTCCCCCAGTTCCGTTCCCTGGTGTGACCTTGACTTTGGGGAAAGTGACTGCAGTGGTAAAAATAGACTGGAAGCCGATGGGGAGGGGGCTGCTGGGTCCCAGGAGGCCTCCTGACCTTGGGGGGGGGGGGCCCATGGTGGCCTCAGAATGCTCCACAGCCCTGTGTCTGTGCTATGCTGGAGTGGGGGCGCTGCCTTGGGGCCACAGGCAGGGCTTTGGGGATCAGAGTCCAGCCTTGAAAGCCCCAAGGGGATCTGTGAGGGACAGACACACACATGGGCACAAGCATGTGACTTGATTGTCCACAGACATGCTTCCATGCTGACATAGCCTCTGGCCCGAAGCCGGATGCTTGCTCCTCCCCCTGAAGTCAGCTTGGTCAGGCCTGCAACACTGAGCATTTCTGGCATGGCCTGATATCACCATCTGATTCCACATAGACCCAAAGCCTTTGGGTTGGACAGGTGTGTGAGGTTGTTGAAGCAGCAGGAGGACGTCTAGGGAGACTGCATGAGGTCCTGGGTGGTAAAGGCTGTGCAGCTGCTCTCAGATAGGCTGGTATAGCCAGGGGCCTGAGACCTAGGTGGCCCACGATGACCCAAAGGTACTCAGTCTTTGGATTTCTTTGCAGATCGAGTTCACGCCCGAACAGATCGAAGGTGAGCAGGATCCTGAGCCCAGGGAGTGGTGGGGTGGACCAGGGGTTCCCAATTCAAATCACTGGTGAGGGGAATGGGGTGGAGAGAGGGGTGGGATCCTCTAGGGAGTATCCAGAGCTCATTGCCCTTTCCCACAGAGTTCAAGGAAGCCTTCCAACTGTTTGACCGCACCCCCAAGGGCGAGATGAAGATCACGTATGGGCAGTGTGGGGATGTCCTGCGGGCTCTGGGTCAAAATCCTACCCAGGCAGAAGTGCTCCGTGTCTTGGGGAAGCCAAAACAGGAAGGTAGTACACCCTGCCCCTTAGTGCCAGCCCCAGGCTGGGTGGGCGGGTATCGGGTGTCATGGGAACCTCACTGACCTGCTTCCTAATTTTTCTCCTGCTATTGGGATGAGGGTGTGAGACTGGCGACCAGGCCATGGTGATAGGAGACAAGCAGGATGGGTGTGCTGGACCCTTTCTGGCCACAGGGATGGACCCTAGTGCTCAAGAGAATCCATGCTGGTGCAAGGGTCAGTCAGGGGACATGGCTGCTTGTTTTTATGCCAGCCTTCAGCATACCTTTGTGGGTCTTTGTCAACTCCCCTCACCTTAGCTGCTTGGTTTGACTCGGAAAGATGACACCCAGGCTCTCATCATAGGTCCAGGGAGGGCCTCTGTTGGACTCAACTGTGTCCACAGGGGGTGGACAGGGTAAGGTCTATAAGAAATGAGACCAGGGTATGGTGATATAGGCCTACAAACCCAACAATGAAGAGTTGAGGAAGGTGGATCACTATGACTTGACAGCCAGTCTAGGCTACATAGCTCCAGGATAGCCTGGGCTACAGAGTGAGGCTACATCTCAAAAGGGGAAAAGGAACACTGTGGATGTTGTTCATTTGGGAGAATGCTTGCCTAGCTTACTGGAAACCCTGGGTTTTGAACCTTGGCACTACCTAGACAGGGAAGGATGGCACATGTCCAAAGTCTACAAGATACAGATGTAGTGTACACCTCTAATCCCAACACTGGGAAGGTGAAGGCAATGGGACTGCCATAAAATTGAGGCCAGCCTGGTCTACATGGTAAGATTCAGTCTGGCATGAGGTATGTAGTAAGATCTCGGGGGGGTGGGGAGAGAGAGAAAGGAGTAGAGAACAGAGCCCACCTTGGACCCACTTGGGGATAGCAAAGGTCTATGTAACCCAGGCATTTCTCGGTAGATTATCAATGCCCTGGGTGGTGTCGCGCTTTGTCCCCAGCACCTTCGCCAGGGTACTCAGGAACCCTGGGAGTGGGATGGCCCCTCGGCGTTGGGCATGGGGGAAGGCTGTACCCGACCATCCTCTAAGCCGGGACTTGGGACCATCTGTCTGCAGAGCTCAATTCCAAGATGATGGACTTTGAAACGTTCCTGCCCATGCTCCAGCACGTCTCCAAGAACAAGGACACCGGCACATATGAGGACTTCGTGGAGGGGCTGCGGGTCTTTGACAAGGAGGGCAACGGCACGGTCATGGGTGCAGAGCTCCGCCATGTGCTGGCCACGTTGGGTGAGGGCAGCCTCTCCTCTACCATCTCCTTCTCTGGGGAATCCTGGGGGAAACCATGTGTCACCTGTCACTGTGTCTCATCTGTGACACTGAAACAGACAGAATGATAGTCACGGCGCCTTAGCGGCAAGAGGGAGCAATACCGTTGAAGTGTGGCAGAAGGGAAGCTAGAAGAACCCACAGTGAGGGCGGGGACAGCTCTGGAGAAGGGACAGGACGGTACTTCTGGATTAGTAGTCCTGGGGTCCATTGTTTCTTGTGGCCAAGAAGGTGACATTCCTGTGATATCTGTGGACTGTAGGTGCCTCCCACTGTCATCTCCACCATTGCGCACCTGGTCACCTGGTCCTCAAAGCAAACTTCATGTAGAAAACATTTATTGAACAACTGCTGTGTTCAACCCTATGTTGGTCTTAAGGTGTGTGTGTGAGCGCGCACACATGAGTATGTGAAGAATGATTGGGTCACCACAGTTGGTACTCTGTCAGTGAACAGCACAGTACAATACAGTCAGAAGGTTACAGACTTCAGCTAGGAATGTGGCTGCCGAGCAGGCAGGAAGCCCTGGGTTGGGTCCTCAGCGTTGTGGTGCGAGTGTGTAATACCAGCACTTGGCAAAGGGAGGCAGGAGTAGGAGAAATTCAAGGTTGCTCCTAGTTATATAGCCAGTTTGAAGCTAGCCTGTTCTGCGTGAGATCCTACCTCAAATAATAAGAGAAACAAATTTTTTTTTTTAAAAAAAGAAAGAAAATCATGGGCTGGAGAGATGGCTCAGTGGTTAAGAGCACTGACTGCTCTTCCAGAAGACCTGAGTTCAATTCCCAGCACCTACATGGCAGTTCACATTGTCTAACTCCGGGGGAGTCTGACACCCTCACACAGACATATATGCAAGCAAAACACCATACACAGAGAGAAAGAGAGAGAGAGAGAGATTTCAGGCTGTCTGTGGAGCCTGAAAATCTCTGTCCCTTCCACCGTCTTCGGTCAAAGTCTCCATGGGTCCTTCTACCAGTCTCAAAGGGTCACCCCCAAGAGACTGCTACCAGAGAGGCAGAGGACCCTGGCATCCTGGCAGAGACAGAGGACAGTATATACACAAAGATGCCTAGGCTAACAGGAGGGCCCAGGTCTTCATCTCAAGGTCCTGTACTTCTTGACCTATGATTGGTTGTTCTGGCCTTGGAAACAGGAGTGATGGCTGGCCATGACCTTGGGAGCGATGCTGCTCTGGCAAACTCACCATTCAGAGGGTGAATAAGCTCCTCCCCACCCTCCTCAGTCACATCTCTGGGTGGTGTGACTCAGCTTCCCTCCCCTGCCAGGTGAGAGGCTGACTGAGGATGAAGTGGAGAAACTGATGGCTGGCCAAGAAGACTCCAATGGCTGCATCAACTATGAAGGTGGGCTCAGCAGGACGGAGGTCTCCTGGGGAGGAGGCAGGGGGATGACCCAGCTGGGCAGGTGGGAGTCTTCTGGGGAGGAGTCAGACTGAGCAAAGGCAGGGTCTCCTGGGGAGGGGTCGTGTACTCAGCTCCAGCCCTGGCTGCCGCTGTGAGTTTCAGCTTCTCATTCTCCGTTTCCTTCCAGCGTTCGTGAAGCATATCATGGCTAGCTGAGCCTCCCACAGGTGAGACCCTCACTCCGTAACATCCATTGCCACTGTCCACCCACCCCATCTCCCCCAGTGTCAGCTTGCAGTTGGTGTTCTGCTGTCTTGCTCCAGCCCTTCCTTCATAACCTGTGGCTACCTTTCAGGAAGCCCAGGGCAGGCCACACTGGGGACATCGCATCTCCCAACCGTGATGCTGACACCAGGTCCGGAGCTTCGGGAAGGAAAGGAGTGGGCCAGGTTCCTGCATGTGGCCCCAGACCATGTGTGTGTGATTCTTTTCTGGTCCCTGTTGGGATGTGACTGCCTTTCTGTCTCCACCCTATGGCCTTTTGAATAAATGATGT
>NC_022012.1:83104419-83124240 GCF_000317375.1 Microtus ochrogaster
CCTCCCTCCCTCCCTTTCCCCCCTCTTTCTTTCCTCTCCACTGCCCTGTGGCTCACTTCTGTTTGTTCCATGGTGCTGAGTTAGAGGAAGCCTAGCTGCTCTGCCTTCGCTCTTACCTCACTCCTCCCTTTGGGAGACTGCAGTCATCCGGGCCCACTCAATACAAGGATACCACTGGGAGCCCAAGAGTACTGTCTGAGCAATTAACTAACTGCAGGCCATTGGCCCTGAGCCATAGGAGTCACTGAAGGAGCCTAAGCTCAGGCCTGGTGCAGGGAGTGGCCGGGCCTAACCAAAGGAAAGAATGGCCCCAGGCGAGAGCTGACTTTGTCCCAAGGATGTCAGAACTGAAGGAGCATTGGCAGCTTTAGCCTTGACTCCCGTGGAGAAACTGAGCTGTTCTGTCCTTGTAAACAGGCAAGGGTCTTGCTGGGGTGGCATGTCATTGCCAGTGAGTCCCGTGGCCCCAGTTTTTCAGAGGAAGTCATGTCTGTTAGGCTTCATGGGCACAACAAAAGGAGACTGCCTAGAGGAGGTGGCCCTTGTAGGTTTGGTGGGGCGCAAAAACAACACCCCATGGAGAGGGGCAGAGTCTGGAGAACAGAGGGGACAGAGAGAGGCTGGACCATACAGAACTAGGGAAGCCCACAGGACCAGAGGGATGCAGGAGCTCAGGGCAGCCTCACCCAGGCTCATTGCCATGGCCTGTTGTAAGAGTGTCTGCATAGAAGGCTCAGATTGTGTGTTCTAGAGCAGGCTCTAAGGCCGTGTGAGCCAGGCCACCAGTGGGTATTGGTGTGGCAGCAGTGGAGTCTGAGTGTGCAAGGATTGTGAGGGTGTGTATGTGAGAGGGCGTCAGTGTGTCATAGAAGTGTGTTATTGCTTCCGATTTGAACCTTTCAGTGTGTCAAACTATTTAACCTCTCACTGAGCACTTGTGTGTCAGGCTCTGTTCCAGGCACTGGGGACACAGTGCTAGAGAGAGCAGAGCCCACACACAGCAGACAGATGCCAGACCTGTCAGGGATCAGATAACAAGGGAGGCTGAGGGAGCCCTGAAAGCTGGGAAAGAGCTAGGGGTGTGTGCACACATGTATGTGTGTGTGTGTGTATGCATGTGTGTGTGCATGCGCGTGCGAGCGTGCGTGCATGTGTGCGTGTGCACGTACGTGTGTGTGGTGTGTGTATGTGCATGCGTGTGTGTGGTGTGTGTATGTGTATGCGTGTGTGGTATGTGCACACGCGTGCGTGTGTGTGCGTACATGCGTGTGTGTGTGTGCGTGCATGTGAGCACGTGTGAGCAAACTTAGGAGCATAGGCACTGAAGTGGGTGGCAAGGAGCAGAAGGGACAGAGTTGGGGGCTGGTTGACTTGTAAATGATGAGGTCAGGGATTATATGAGAGGCTAACATGTGACGAAGATTTGAAGGACAGGTACTAATATTCAGAGTATGTAAAGAACATATAAATTACCCCAGAAACAATCTGATTAAAACCTGGGCAAAGGACCTAAGTAATCATCTATAAAGAAGATGGACACAAGCAGGCATGGTGGCCTGTGGCTTTATCCCAGTGCTCAGGAGAGATAGGTGGATCTCTGTGAGTTTGAGTCCAGCTAGGTCTACATAGTGAGACTCTTCTTGGAAAAAAAAAAAGATGGATATGGGGCTGGGCATAGAACTCAGTGGCAGAGTGCTTCTACAAGGCCCAATATTCAACCTCTAGTGCTAAAATAAAGATTAAAATAAAATTTAAAAAAGATCCCCACTGGGACTGGTGAGATGAGTCAGTAGCCAAAGATGTCTGCTACCAAGTCTGATGACCGAGTTTGATCCCTGGGACACACGTGGTGAAGGGAGAGAACACTTCTGAAAGTTGTCCTCTGACAACCCCCTCCAACACAAACAAATGTGATTTAAAAAGTTAAAGATATTCAAATAGCCAATCAACCAGCAAAATGGTGCTGAGGATGGGACTTGTCACCCCACCCGACTCCACCCACGCTTGGCATCTTTTATACAACGAAATAGCATACACAACAAAAAGACTTTTTATTTTTATTTTAGGTATATGGGTGTTTCATCTGTGTGTATATGTGTGCACTGTGTGTATGCCTGGTAGCCATGGAGACTGAAAAAGGGCAGGCATCAGATCCCTGGAGTTACGGATGGTTGTGAGTGACCAAGTGGGTTGTGGGAGTTGAAACTTACTTTATGCAGGAGCAGGATGTACTCTTCACCTCCCTCCGACCCCATCATTCATCATTCACATTTTCAATCTATCTATCTATCTATCTATCTATCTATCTATCTATCTATCTATCTATCTATCTATCTATCTATCTATCTGAGTCAGGACACCACTAATCATTAGAGTCCAGCAACTCAAATTGTAATCCTAGCATTTGGAAGGTTGACCCAGGAGGATTGCTGTGGAGTTTGAGGCCAGCCTGGGTTACATAGTGAAATCATCTTAAAAAAACAAAACAAAAACTAAAACAAAAAAAAAAAACAACTCAAAACCAGATCAAAACAGAACAAACAAACGAATAACAAACTATAACAGCCCCTTTGAAATAGAAAATAATGTGTTAAAGAGGGTGCAGAGAAATGAGAACCTTGTGTATTGGTGGGAGGGTAAAATAATGCAGCCATTGTGGCAAACAAAATAGCGGTTCTTCAATGTGACTGAAGGTCTCACACACACTAAAAACAGGGTTATCACATGACACAATTCCAATTCTCAATATATACTCCCTCAAATTAAGGACAGGATCTCAAACATATAATTTACATCCACCTTTTTGGCAGCATTGTTCACAAGTAGCCCAAGCTGGAAACAACTCAGTTGTGGACAGATGGACAAAAAGCAGTGCAAGCATACATAGGAATAGTGTGGTACTGAGGATCGAACCCAGGGCCACACATTTGCTAGGCAGGCGCCATTCAATGGAATCACTCAGTCTTTTCTTTCTTTTTTAAAAAGTGATTTATTTATTTTATGTGCATTGATGTTTTGCCTTCATGTATGTCTGTATGAGAGTCTCAGATTTGGTTGTGAATTGCCATGTGGGTGCTGGGAACTGAACCTGTATCCCCCGAAAGAGCAGCCAGTGCTCTTAACCACTGAGCCATCTCCCTAGCCCATTCTTTCTTTCTTTTTTTTTTTTAAATCAGGACTCATTAGGTAGTCCTGGCTGTCCTCAAACTTGTGGTAATCCTCCAGTCTCGGCCTCCTAGTATGGGGATTGCAGGTGTGTACCATAGTACCAGATCTAGGGAGTAAGATTCTCTTAGAAGGGAGAAAATTGGGGTGCATACATGGATGGTCCTGCACAGGACTGGGTTGGGGCTCAGCATTTTCCTGCTGACGGGATCCACCTTGGGTAGGAGTCCTGAGCAGGAAATATACTCTTTTTAATCAACTGGTGGCAAGAATTGGCCCTGTTGCCAGGTTCCCATATGTCAGTCAGGGAGGTACATGTGTCTACTCCAAGAATGCCTGCCCCTCATCTGGTCCCTCTAGATCTCCTAGATCTCAAAGCCCCCCTCACCGTCTTTATGAAGCTTGGTGGTGGGAGGAAGGGGGAGCATCTCACGTATGTTCCTCCCTGACACAGCAGCCGGGCCCGCTAGGCTTCAGGTGTAGATAGGCCAGGCGAGCATACTCTAAGGCTGTTCATGGTAGTTCCTGGGGAAGTGGGGTCTGGTTTGGGGAGGGCAGTACTTACTCCTCTGCTTGCGGCTGTGACGGAATATCTGGCAAAGGTGACTTAAAGGGAGGGCTGGTTTTGTCTCACAGTCTAAGAGTCAAGTCCACTAGGGTGGGGAGGGGAGGGTGTCATCGTTATGAAGTGTTCACAGTCAGGGAACAGAGAATTGAATGCCGCTGCTCTGCTCTCTTTCTCTTTTGTATTCAGTCTGGGACCCCGGCCCACAGGCAGAGGCACTCAGCTGCTGAGGTCACCCTTCACTTGTATTCAGTCTGGGACCCCGGCCCACAGGCGGAGGCACTCAGCTGCTGAGGTCACCCTTCACCTTGCTCAGCATCAGCCGGTGCATCTAGTTGTTGAGACAGTGTGTGCATTTTGGTATGTTCCTGTGCGTGTGTGGGCTTCTATGTTCACAAGTGTGCATATGTCAGTGAGTGTATTCTTCTGTATGTTGTATGTGTGAATGTCTGAGATCATGTGGGTACGCGTGTGCCCATTTATCTGTGCATACGGACATGTATGTTTGCCTCTGTGTGTGACTGTGCTTGTCTGTGTGTTTGTGGGTGGACGCGCTGGGGGGCTCTGCTGAGTCAGCCCCGGTGCTGGGCAGACTTCGTTACCAGCCAGGCTGTGGCCTCCCCACAGTTACATAAACACTGGTCCCAGCTCCCCCCTCAAGCAGGGTGGTCCGGCCTGTGGCCCTGTTGCTGGTAGAAGGAGATATAAAGGGGAGAGGGGTTCGTCCTCCCATCAGCCTAGGTTGCTACAGGCCTCAAGCATCAAGCCATGTGTATCATAAGGCTGGTGTCTGTTCTGTGCTTTCCCTGCCTGGGGTCCCTCATCTGGCCTGAGCCGGGACTCGGAGTTCTCAGCTGCCTCTCTAGCTCTGATTCAGGCTGAACTAGGGTTAGCCAAGCGCAGGGTTCAGCATCAGGACTCCTGACAGGGCCAGATGGTCCCCATGAAACTGTGGAACTTAGCTCAGGAGGTCCAGTGACAACGAAAAGCAAACAGTCCAGTGGGCCATTGGAGCTCACATGTTCAGGGGCTGGAACTTGAATCCAAAAGACAGAGAATTAGAGAATCTGCGCTGTGATGTCTCCCTGCTCTGATGTCCTACAGGGCCACCCATGGCTCTTGGCGATCTTCCACATCCTGTGTTCTCTCTTTCAGACACCATTCCCAGGGACTTTAGGGACAGCAGGAGGACATGGATTTGGTCACATAGTCACATGAACCAGAGGCGCAGAGGTCCAGAATTCAGGCAGAAGAAGAGTGAAGTCAGGGCCTCGAAGAAGCCAGGCATTTTGTGAACATTTTACGGGGCCACGGAAGGAAAGAGCTCGGGCTGCAGGCGTGAGAAATTGGACTGTGGAGCTCAGAGCAGACAGCCACAGAGGGGCCAACAGAAAGCCGATGGGGGCCTGGAGAGAAGTCAGGGTGTGGAGTGAAAAGGTCCAAAGAGAGGAATGTATGAAATTGAGGGGGGAGGGGAGGAGCCAAAGGGAGTTGGCAGCAGCTGACAGCCCCTCCTGTTGTATAATGGGTGCTTGGAGAGCCAGGCTGCTATGCTGTGCTCTTAGTCTCGAGGCCTCGGGTGGTGCTGATGAGGGTTTTCAGAGGGGGGCATAAGTGTGCTTGCCTGGGGACAAAGACCCTCTGCGGAGAGCTGACCCATCTCAGAGAACAAGTTGGAAAATGCAGGTCTTGAACTCATGACCTCGCGCAGAAGTGGCTCCTGGAGTTCCCTCCAACTTCCTTCAAACAGCTCCTGCCCCGCCCTCACTCAAGTTTGGGGGTTATTTGTTCCCCACCCTCCCAAAGCCACACAGATTTGGGTTTGCCCAAATGCTGACAGAGCAGGGCTGGAATGTGGAGTGTGTGAGTGCCTACGGGCCAGCCCGTCCCAGCAGGCCCTCCACGATGCGCAGCAGCCAGGGCCTGGGGCCTCCTGGACGGAGACCAGCCTAGGCTTTCAGGCCTTCAAGGCCCTTTCCAGCTCCCTCCTCTCCAGGTGGCTGGGCCGCCCAGGCAAGGGTTCTCCTATTTTTCCATGCTCTGGTCCCTTTTCTGGTGTATAGGCCCAGGTGCCTCTTATATCCCCTATATACACAGTCATCATATCCATGGGGCCTCATATGTCTGAGCCTTTCAGAAGGGCTGGTGGGAATGATATGGACCAGTGGGTAGCTGGGGCTCCAGAGATGGGGAAGATGGTGTAGGGTGGGCATGGGGGTGGGGGAGGACTCAAGTCTTGGCCAACTTCCTCCTCTTTCTTCCTTCTTTTCTTCCTTCCTTCCTTTCCTTCTTCAAGACAGGGTTTCTCTGTGTAGCCCTGGCTGTCCTGGAACTCACTCTGTAGACCAGGCTGGCTTTGACCTCAAGAAAATCACCTGCCTCTGTCTCCCAAGTGCTGATATTAAAGATGTTCACCATCACGCCCAGCTTTCTTTTTCTTTTCTTTTTCTTTTTTGGTTCAGGTATACATGGGCATTCCCTTTCCCCACTACCCCAGGACCCTAGGTCTGGGAGCCTCTCTTTCCCCTTTCCTCGTCCCTTCTGCTACTTTCCCCAATCCTGTCTTCCTCCCTCCATCCTAAAGAAGGTTGAGAAGCAGACTGAGCCACTCTAGATTGAGCTCCTCAGCTCCCAAGCCACTGAGGATGGGCAGTGATTGTCCCTTCCTGAGGTGTGTGCAAGCAGAGAGGACACACTTCTAGTCAACAAGGCTGCAGAAGGGCTTTCTTCTCAAACTTGTGGTCCCAACTAATCACAATACCCAAGAAAGTTCTCGTGTGAGAAAAAAAAGTCCTATGCTGTCTATGCTGTGTGTTCTCCATGAACTTCAATTTATGGATCTTTAGTGCTCAACTTTATGAGATCTCCTCCTTTCTCCTTTTTCTTCTTCTTGTCCTTCTCTTTCTTCTTCTTTTTCTTCTTTGAGACAGGGTCTCACTCCATACACTGTGCAGCTAAGGATGGCCTTGAACTCTGATCCTCCTGCCTCTACCTCCCAAGTGCAGGGATCATAGACATGCACCACCCAGCCTGGTTTCCCCCCTACCCCCTCAACCTCTTGAAAATATTCTTTTGTTTACCAAACAATGGTGACAGTTGCTGGCAACGGCTGTGCTCTGTGTCTTCACTTGGCAAAGGACGACTTTACAAGTCAGCTTTAAAGTTTTGAGGAAATTTGGCGAGAAGCCCTGGAACAGGGTGGAACTGTCCAAGGCACTAGACACTTTTGAGTCAATTCATCAAACCACCAATCAATCAATCTGTCCTTCTGCACGTACTTCTGTCACGTGGGCTCTAGCGCTCAAGTGATGACATTTTCCTCTGGGATTGTGAGTAGCCTAGCCCCACCAATGGGAAGGAGTGTGGGTGGGGTCCTGACAGGGCAGTGTAAATGAATCCTGGAAGGTACGGGTGAGATCAGGGCACAGGGGAGAGAATGCCTCCCAGCAGGTGGATCTGGGTCCTGACAGTCTCAGTGTGGCTAAACTACCGGATACCTGTGTGTGACAGTCACTTCTCACCCCTAGAGGGCTGGTGGCAGCTATGGGAAGGCACATAGGATGGTGCTGAGGCCTGAGAAGATGAAAAGATCTTTGGGCTTCCCTCTGCCTGGCCTGAGGGAGCCCTGAGCTAGGAGTTCCCTTGAGTGTGATGTGGCCAGTTGCCAGAGCTCCAGGCTAACATATCTCTAAACCTGGAGGGTGGGGTGGGGAATCAGGGGGAGAGGAGCCTGTTTAAGGGCTCACTAGTGGCTGCTCTGGCTTAGGGAGTGGAAATGGGGGCAGGCCCTGGGCTTCCACATTTGCTGAGGACTCTCAGAACACACCAGGTTTATGCCATAGACTGACGCCTACCACCCCAAGTATCTCAGGATGTTTTCATCAAGTCTAAGCCTAGGTAGACATGCCTGGCTGCAGGTTCTATTGGGACAAGTGTCACATCTTTGAGAGTAACAGACTCATTCCTCAGCACTCCAACATGAGCTTCTGCCTGGATTCCTCCCAAAGTAGAGCCCTCCCCCAGCCTTCTCCGCAGCTGCCTCCACCTCAAGTTCTTTGTAGAGGGGGCCAGCGGTAGCCCCTTCCATAGTGTTTCAAGCCTTTCCATGTTGCGGGTTGGAGAGTTAATAATGAAAACACCTTGGCTGAGATCCCAGGTCATCTTTGTGCCTTGGCCAGTACTTCTGTGTCTCTCTGGTAGCCCCTCATGGAGCAAAAAGGGACCCCTCCTTTTCTCATCTGACACTCAATCCTGCCAGCCCCAGACATCAACCTAAAAGCTGAGCAGGAAGAAGTCCCAGGCATCCCAACCAGTCTCTTTCCCAAGCTGTTCTCGCTTGAATGCCTCTGCTAACAGGGATCCCATCCTTCGTCGAGGCAGCTGTGCATAGATAGAAAGCTGTGCTCTCTAGGGTAGGGCAGAAAACTGCCCAACACTCCCCCAACCCATTCAAGTTCCTTGAAACCGAGTCTCGGAAACCATTTATCCTTCACCCTCGGTGGTCCTTGAGCTGAGCCCACTTTTGCTGTTTGTTAGGCTGAAATCTCACTCTAGAATAAGTATGGCCCTGTGCAAGACAACTGATTCTGTTGGAGCATAATTGGGTACGGCCCAGGGCAAGGCAGGAACCCTGATAATTGTCCTAGCACTCCCTCCAGGAAGGGGAGAGAAAGGCTGGTTCTGACTAATGGAAGTGTGCTCGAGGTTCCCTGTGGGGAAGGTGGACCAGAGAGGGGTGAAGAGAAGAGAGAGGCGGTGTGACAGGATGGTGATTGGCCTGTTCAGTGTGCAAGTTCAGGTGCAGGTTTCTGGAGAAGGGCTCCGTCTATCTCTCCAAGTTCTACCCAGCCCATCAATGGGCCTCAGCTGACCAGATAGACAAAAACTTTTGAGGGACCCCTTTTAGACTCTGAGCTTTGGTTGGAGGCGGTTGGGGAGGCGACAGATGCTTTGAAATGTGCAGAATAATAAAGGAAGGAATGTCTGAGCTCAGGGGAAAAAATAACCCACCCCGCTGGGCCTCCCACCAGGCTGGGTGTAATGAATTAGCACAGGGAGGCACGTTTCGTGTGGGGGTGTGAGTGGGAGGAGGCAAGAAGGAGCCTAATGAGAAACAGGGCGAAAATGCTGCAAGCTGGGGTCCTGGGCCATCTGACCTGGGACTGCCTTTGCTCCCTGGGGGCTCCTATGCCACAAGCCAGGGTTCTGGGTCATCAGATCTGACCCCTGGGCCTGCCTTAGCTTCCTTGGGGTCCCTATGCTACAAGCTAGGGTTCTGGACTGTCTGGCCAGACCCCTGGGCCTGCCTTAGCTTCCTGGGGGTCCCTATGCTACATGCTTTAGCTCCCCGAGGCTCCCTTTTCATTTCCCTTGCTATGTACTTGTAGAGTTGGGTGTTTTCCTAACCTCATGCTTACCCCTGACCCTGAGCTGTGCCTTCTTGCTGCTACTGACCCCCCAAAGGCCAGAAAGATCAACATGCACTGATCTCCAACTGGGTGCCTCGGCTGAGCGGAAGCCATCGCTAACCCCTGCTGGACCGACCCAGGCCCTGAGACCCTGTCCCAGTCTTCACAGAGATCCCCCTTTGGTAGGTCTTTCCCATGTCGTGCTAGCCATGCGTCTGTCCTGCCTCCGTGTCCCTGGGGCTTCCGCGTTAGCTGCTCCCAGATGCATCACTGCCTCCCCGATACTGGGGGTGGCTGGACGCGATGTGATTTTTGTCATGTCCCAGCTAAGAAACTTCAGGTCCCTTGACATGGCGCCTACTCTCAGGTCTCCTCTCTTGCTTCTACTCCCTTATCTGCTTGCTGGATACCTTCCCAGGACTGCATTTTGAAAGGCTAGCCCTTCCCTCCCCTGGTCCCAGCTGCCAGGGACATGGCTAAACTAAGAAGGGTCAATTCTTAGTAAGACGGTGGAGTGAGGAGGTAGAGTCGCCCAGGGCTGTTCTGGGGCTCTCCAGAGATTCTCTCTTCAGTTCCTTTTCAGCTTGGGGTCGGGCTCCCACTGTTTATTCATCTTTTATTTTAGTTTAATTAATGTTTTTTTTAAGATAGGGTCTCACTATGTATCCTTGACTGGCCTGAAACTCACAAAGTAGACAAGGCTGTACTCGAACTCACAGAGATCACCTGCTTCTGCCTCCCCAGTGCTGGGATCAAAGTTATGCACTACCACACCTGAATTATTTATTTCTCTTGAGACAGCATCTCAAGCGGTAGAGGCTGGCATCTAACTTGCGGTATAGCCGAGGCTGGCTTTGAACACATGATCCTCCTGCCTCTGCATCCTGAGTGCTGGGATCATAAGCCTGGGCCACCCTGCTCAGCCTTCCACTTTATTTTTAAGAAGTCTGGGCTGGGATTTGGAACTGTTTGGAATATTCTCTCCATCATCCCTTCTTTCCTCCATCCACTTTAATTAAAACCATTTTTGAAAAAACACATGTTAATTAAAAAGCAAACATGTTTTGCTAAGTAATTTGGAAGCTCTGGTTGTGCAAACCATAGCCATTCCAGTTCTTAAAAAAACCCTCATCCAGCTTGTACCAGTGTCTTAGGTGCTGAGGACCCCAGTGCCTTCTGCGGGTGGTCACCCTTACAGTCTGGGCACCCCATGGTGGGCCAGAGCAGGATGTCCCCTGTGTCTTACATGTGGGGACCTGAAGGACCAGAGCAGCTAGGGACCACAACCTTGTGCACGGAGAACCTGGGTCAGCGCTGCTGGGTGGGAAGAACCCTGACTACTTAGGAGTACCAGCCTCTACACTCTTCATGCACTCAACCCTCCGTCATGACTTCTGGTCATGAGATTCTTGGAGCCTGACATCCTTCCTATCCTGATCCCCAATCTCCAGCGCCTATGGCAAATAGCCTGGACCCCCTTAAGGTACACGGCTCAGCGACCTTCAGTTCAGCCTGTCCCTGTTCATGGCAGGGGTTGGTTAGGGACGTCTCACCAAGAGGCTTTTCCTAGCCTAATCACCACCTTTCACTGCCCGTTGGCGTCTCCAATTCAGGAGTGCTTCCCTGGTGTGTGAGAGAATCCATATTGCAGGTGCATCTGTCTCCCATGTGACCCAGTGGGTCACTATTAGCCATGATCCTAATGCCATGTTCTGAAGGGGAGAGTTCTTGGGGGTTAGAGGAAGGTCAGATGAAGCAGTGACTAAGAAAATTACGTATGCGTCCTGAAAATGGAGGTGGGTCCTAGGCATTGTGGGACACCTGGGCTGGCCTGGACCTTCTGCACTTATGCAGGGATAAAGCCTGTAATTGAGATTATCCATCCGTTCTATGCTCCTGGTTGCTTTTTCCAATAAAACCAGAGGAGAAAGTGCTGCTGGGGAGGGGTGCAACTTATCCCACACGCAGTTGCTTCCTTGATGAGACACACACAGTCTCACAACTCACGGTGGACAGCAGCGACACATGCTGGTGGCTGGCTCTCAAGGCTCCGTCTAACTAGGCGACGGCCAGCGACACACACTGCAGTTTCTCTCGCTGAACACCCACAGCCCGGAGTAGCGGCTGCAGCGCTGAGCTCCCTGGGCTCTCGGCGCGGCGCTTCTGTGTGGAGTCCGCTTCTCAGCGGCTGGGAAACCGCAGCGGGGCGGGCCGGGATGAGCTCACGCCGCCGCCCGCCAAGCAGCGCAGCCTTAACCAGCTCCAGATGCGGCGAGTGCTGGCCTCTGGCGCCCCCTACAGGGCTTCGTGCGCATGGCGGGCCCTGGCCGCGCAACCTCGACGTAGGGCCTGGTGGCATCTCGGCTTTTCCTCTCGGCCTGTCGGCTGCTTGAGTTCCACCCATTGGGGTCACGGCCCCTCGCTGCCAGGCTGAGCCTCCCGGTGCGGGTGACCGGCCCCTAGTGTTCCCCGGCCGACCGATCGGGTCCTGAAGCTCTCCCCGCGCCTGGCGGTCCCGGTCCTGCCCTGCCCGCTTTTGCTCCTCTTGGCACAAACACCCGGGTTTCTACTGGGAAAGCAGCGGGGGCCTGACCACCGCCTGTTTTTAATAAGCAGCTGGTATTTCCCCGAAATCGCCGGCCCTGGCTGACCTCATGGGGATGACGGGTGGCGGCATGCCAGGGGGCGGGAGCCGGCTCCCGGGTGAGCCCCTGACGCTTGGATTTACAGAAGCATCGGCCCGGAGGCGGAGCTCTGGCTACTCACAAGGGCCCTGCAGCCTGCTCGTCCAAAAATCTGCCTGTTTGTGTGTCTACTGTGTGCGTCCAGGGGGACTGTGAAACACTGCGGGGGGAATAAAGGACCTTAGGCCAGGAACCTCATCTGTGATGGTGGACAAAGTGTGAGATCCGGAGGGCTCACATGGTCCAGTGAGGTGAGGAATGGAGCTCTGGGGCCAGAGAAAGAGCAGAGGTACCGGGGTGTTGGGACTAAGCAAGTGAGCAAAGCAGAAGAGACAAAACCATTTGCTTCATGAGGTTTAGGGATGTGGGGGGAACTTATGGGCCAGAAGTACAGCTAATACACATGGGAGTTTAAGAATTTATAGTAGTTCTGGCGAGGTAGTTGCTGCTTTTCCAGAGGACCTGAGTTTGGTTCACAGCGCCCAAGTTCAAGCTGCCACAGCTCCTCGAACGCCAACCCCAGAAGATTCCAGCCCACTTCTGGCCTCAGGTAGCACTACATGTACGTGCACATACATATACACAAATTATGTGTGTCAGATTGGATGAAGGACCACAGGGAAAATTAGAGTTGACAGGGCAATTGGGAAGGGAAAGGTGGACATGTATATAGTTTTGCTCATTTGTGGGGGGGGGGCGGCGTGGATTTTTTTCCCCCAAGACTGGGTTTCTCTGTGTAGCCTGGGCTGTCCTGGAACTCGCTCTGAGATTCTCTTGCTTCTGTCTTCTGAGTGCTGGGATTAAAGGCGTGCGCCACCACATCCAGGTCTTTTTTTTTTTTTTTTAAGAGAGGAGAATGGAGTCTTGCTATGTAGACCAATCTGGGCCTCCGAACTCACCATAATCATTCTGCCTTTGGCTCCCGAGCAATGAGATGTCAGGCCTGTGCCACCAGCCCGGTTATTTATTTAAAGGCAGGGTTTCCTTCTGTAACCCAGACTGGCCTGTAACTTAAGATCCACCAGCCTTAGCCTCCCTAGTGCTGGGATAAGCCACTGAGCTCCTCAGGGGAACACAGTTTTTGAGGATACCCAAGGAAGGCCTCACCGAAGAGGCAACATTAGACCTGGCCCCACTGCCACTTAGCTGAAATGATTTTTACGGAACATTTGTAATTAATTTAACGGTAGGGAACACTTTGATCTTATCCTCTTAAAAAATTTCCATTCTTTTTCTTAGCAGACCTGTAGGCCAAACAAAACAACGTAAAAGCTCGGACCCTATTATATTTTGAATTTAATCAGAAAAATGTTTTGGAGAAATTAAGGTTTTTTTTCCCCCTCTCTTGTATGTAAAAAACCTACATTTTAATCTTAATTTTCTTCCTTTGCCCACAAAGGCTAAAATACTGCTGGCTATTTACAGAAAAAAGTTTGCAGATTATGGCCAGGAGAAGAAGAAATGAATTGTATGACTATTTGGGGTCAAAGGTCAGTGCAAAGGCCCAGAGTCAGGAGCAAGTGAGGCTAGAGCCCTGTGTGTGTGGGGATGATAAGAACAGAGGAACCCAGTTCTAGGACACTGAAGTCTGAGCTCTTAAAAGAGTGTGTGGCTCTGTTAATGTAACATAGTTTCTAATTTCTTATTGTCTCTGTTTGTATTTTGTCTGTATGCTGACTTCTTTCTTTTTCTTTCTATTTTTGTTTGTTTTGTTTTTTGAGACAGGGTTTCTCTGTGTGTTGCTTTGAGTCTGTCCTGGAACTAGCTCTTGTAGACCAAGCTGGCCTCGAACTCATAGAGATCCGCCTGCCTCTGCCTCCCGAGGGCTGGGATTAAAGGCGGGTGCCACCACTGCCTGGCCTGTATGTTGATTTCTTTTCCCAGCCTTCTTGGCTTAATTTTCTAAAGAGTTTTTATTAATGTTTTGCTCAGTTAATGTTTTGCATTGCTTTAGAAGATCACACATTCCTCAGATTGCATGTTTTGTGTACTACCTACATATAACTGTTTTTAAAAAGGGTTCACTTTATTTTTAATTATGTGTTTGCTTGTGTGTGTGTCTGTGTGCTTATGCATGTGAGAGCAGGTGCCCACAGAGGCCAGAAGAGGATGTTGAATCTCCTGGAGCTGGAGTTACAGGTGATTGTGAGTTGTTGGCGTGGGTGCTGGGAACTGATCTCGGTCCTCTGTAAGGGCAGCCAGTGCTCTTAAACTGTTGGCGGAGGCTGCTTGTTCATTTCCTGACCATCTGGTCCAAAAAAATTACACAGAAGCTGTATAAATCAAATCATTGCTTGGCCAATAGCTTTGGCATCTTTCTAGCTAGCTTTTATATCTTAAATTAACCCATTTCTGTTCATCTGTGCATCACCACGAGGCTTGTGGTTTACCGGTAAAGTTCCTGAGCATCTGTTTCCTTCGGTGGCATCTCTCTGACTCTACCTACTCTCTCTCTATATATCTGTTCCAGCCTGGCTATATTCTGCCCTGCTATAGGACCAAAGCAGCTTTATTCATTAACAACACACATTCACAGCATACCAAGGGGAATCCCACGTCATTAAACCACTGAGTTATTTCTCCAGCTCCAATTCCTCTCTTTCCCTCTCTCCACTCCCTGCTCGCTACCTCTCTACTTTGTTCTCCTGAACTTCCTCTCCTCTCCTTTCCCCTTCTCCCTTTCCTTCTTTCCTGGCCCCGTTCTCCTTCTCTCTCTTTTCCTCTTTTCTCTTCTATTCCCTTTCTGAATCTTCCTTTTTCTGATAGTTTTTGTTTGCAAATGAGTCTTCATGAGAATGGTCTCCATCATGGAGTCCTGCTGGCTTCCTTGAGACAAGGGGAGGATAGGCCAATCCCTGGAATGGGTCTCCTCATGGGGGTGGGGACTCCGCGGCCACAACTAAACTGCAATCCCAGCATTCTGGGGGCCTGAAGTCACCGCACTCAGATATCTGCTAGTTTTCTGTTGCAGCTCCAACAAATGACTATAATCTCACTGGCTTGAGACGACATGGTTATGCTACAGTTCTGAGGGCCAGAGTCTGCCAAATCCAGGTGTTGCAAGGGTCTGTTCCTTCCAGAGGTCTCACGGAAGGTGTTTTCTGGTTTATTGGGGCTCCCCCAGACGATCCACGCTTGTCTCCTCACGGCAAGGTTTCTTTTCCAGTGTAAGGTAATATATTCCCAGGTCTGACAGATATAAACACTAGACACAAGTGTGTAGCTGAGTCCCTCGTGTGGAAGTGTGCGTGTCCATGTATGTACATGTGTGTTCAGGGCCTTTGCAAACTCTCTACCACTGAGTTATACCTCCAGCTGTTTTTATAAAGATTTATTTATTATGTATACAGTGCTCTACCTTCATGCCAGAAGAGGGTAGCAGATCGCATTACAGATGGTTGTGAGCCATCATGTGGCTGCTGGGAATTGAACTCAGAACCTCTGGAGAAACAGCCAGTGTTCTTAACCTCTGAGTCATCTCTCCAGCGCCCACCGCCCCCACCCCCCAATCTTTTTAATTTTTGTTCCAAGGCAAAGTCTCACTGTGTATCTCTCAGTTACTTTTCTATTAGCGTGACAAAATGCCATGACCAAGGTGACTTATAAAATAAATTGTTTAATTGGGTTTACGGTTCCAGGGGTTAGAGCCCTTTGAAGTAAAAACATAGTGGCAGGTGCTGGAGCAGTATCCGAGAGCGCATGTCTCACAAGCAGGAGGCAGAGAGCATGCTGGGAATGGCATTCCTCCCCCAGCGAGGCCTTCCTAAATAGCGTCACCACCAGCCGACCAAGGTTTAAAACATGCTAGGTTGTTGAGGTCATTCTCATTCAAACCACCACAGTTACCCAGGCTGCCTTGCAGCCTGAGATGCTCCTGCCCCAGCTTCCTGAGTAGCTGGGGTCACCATGCACAATTTCAGCTCTTTGGAGGTATCTCCCTGAAAATGGGGTTACGGGATCACATAGGACCCTGTGTTTAACTTCTTGATGTTAAGCTAATTTGCGCAGTTGCTGACATTTTGTGTTCCCCTTTCTCCTCGTCCTTTCTGACACTGTTCTTTCTTTTTAAAGAATGTGGCATATAAACTGTCCAATGGCTTTTTCTCTTTCTCTGCTGCCAGAGATGATGATTTTAAACCATTATCTTTTTTTGTTTGTTTGTTTGTTGTTGTTTTTTTCGAGACAGGGTTTCTCTGTAGCTTTGAAGCCTGTCCTGGAACTTGCTCTATAGACCAGGCTGGCCTTGAACTCACAGAGATCCACTTGCCTCTTAAACCATTATTTTTAAAGCTAGTCATAAGTTATACAAATATGTATAATATTATATTAAATAATAAATATTAAAATTCCCTCTAGAACTTGGTGTGATCCTGTAACGCTAGTTAATACTCAGGAGGCTGAGGCAGGAGGACCTCAAGTTGTAGGCCAGCCTAGGCTACGTAGTGAGAGCCAGTAGTCTGTAACATGATTAATCAAAACCCAGAAACAGATATTGGGGTTCAACCTGAAGATCTGAAAAGCAAAGCAGCCAAGCCCCCAGAGAGCTCTTACCTCTAAAAAATCCTCAGATTGAAAGAGAATGAGTTTCTGTCTCATCCTGGTTTATATTCCTCTCTAGTACTGGGATTAAAGCCTGAACCACTACGGCTCGACTTCTGTATCAAACTAGTGTGGCTACTGGGATTAAAGGTGTGTGTCACCACTGCCTGGTCTGTAAGGCTGACCAGAGTATCTGTTTTACTCTCTGATCTTCAGGCAAGCTTTATTTATTAATGTACAAATGAAATATCACTCCACCAGTCTAAAACAAAAGCAAAGACAAACACAAGAGCAAACCCTTTCAGCTGTATCATTTTTGTTTTGTTCTTGTGACAGAACTTTTTGTCACAGGCTGACTCTGAGCTCATGGCGCTGCTCCTGTTTCCTAGTTACGGGATTACAGGTGTGTGCTACCGACGCCTTCTTCAGCCATCTGTCTGAAACAACCGAGGGCGGGGGAGAAACCAAGTTCCTTCTGAGGTTGGAAAAAGTGAAGGAGTATAAAATACTGCCATTGATATTTTAAGTGCATTTCTCAAGGCAGTACTGACACAAACAGCGACCGGCTCTCCTCCACCAGCCTCCTGAGGGCTGGGATTACAGGCATGCACCACACAGCCGCCTCCAACCTTTCATTTGGGACAACCAAAAAAAGAAAAACACACACACACACAAGTTCCCTCTGAGGTTGGAAAAAGTGAGAGATTATGAAAAGAATACTAAGTTATTGATGTTTTAACTACATTTCCGACTCAGGACAATATTGACTAAAGCCCTGATGTCAAAGAGATTCCTATTACCCCTGCTAACAGACTTCTGTTCATTTTATATTGCATGTACTTTCAAAATTTATGATTTTTTGAGACAGGATCTCATGTAGCCCAGTCTGGCCTAGAGTTTTTACATAACCAAGGATGGGCTTGAATTTCAAACCCTTCTACCTCTGCCTCCCAACAAAATTGATGAAATTTATTTTTTTTCTTTTGAGATAATCATAGAAGAGCAACTGTAATCTTGTCCTCTTTCCCCGTAGAACCCTCTGTACCATGCAGTGAGCTGGAGGAGGGAGGTAATCAATAGGCTGAAGAGTGAAAGGGGGTTGGGGAGAGGCCCAGGAAAGCTAGCCTGCTCACCCACGGAGGCCGGGACGCTGGCACGACTTCTGGACAACACGTGACGGCTGATAACATCTTCCAGTCGACATCTGACCTCCATCACCCTCCAGTCACCAAGACCACCTCTGAGAGCCCCGCCTTTCTCATAGCTAAAACAGCTCCTGCTGGTCCCCTGCCCTGGACCTGCAGCATTCTGGGCTGGCTCTGTCCTCAGTTGCAGCCAAGTGTCATGTGTGAACAATAAATCATGTCCTCTGCCATCCCAGCTAAAGAAGCACAGAACATTAAAAAAAAAAAAAAACAACCATAGTGTGGATAAATGTTTCAGGCAATGAATGCACGATTAAAACAAAACAAAACAAAAAAAGGAAGCAAGAACCTTTGGTGTGTTGGAAGAAAACATCCCAGCAAGGCATTTGGGATGCCTGGTTTAGAGACTAGTCTCTCAGTGGACAACACCTAAACCAGGGTGGGAAGGCTCCCGAGACGCTGATCCTGAACAGATCTGAGGGCACCATGCCTCCAGCTGGGCATTTTGGCAGCGATTTCCAGTGAATGTGGTATGGTCTTCCCACAGGCAAGTTTTTCAATTTTTTTTTCCCTTTTACACTTCTTTATCTTATGTGATGTGAATGTGTCACAGTGTGGGGGTGAAGGTCAGAGGGCAGCTTATAGGAATCTACTCTTGCTTTCCACCTTGTGTGTCCCAGGGCTAAACTCAGGGCTAAACTCAGTGGGTACTTTTACCCACTGAGCCATCTCTTTAGCCCCAATATGCAATTAAAAGTCATAGCTGGGCAATGATAGCACACGTCTTTAATCCCAGCACTCGGGAGGCAGAGGCAGGTGGATTCTCTGTGGGCTCAAGGCCAGCCTGGTCTACAAAGTGAGTTCCAGGACAGCCAGGGCTACATAGAGAAACCCTGTCTTGAAAAACCAAAAACCAACCAGCCAAACAAACAAACAAAAAACAAAAATGAAACAAAACAAAAAACAAACCCCACAACTTTCTACATTGGGTATGAATTTTTTAGATTTATTATTTTGTGTTATAGGTATTAGTACATGCATATGTGTGCATCACATACATGCAGTGGCCTTGGAGGCCGGAAGAGGGCATCAGATTCCCTGGAGCTGGGGTTAGAGACAGTTGTGAGCCATTATTATGGTGCTGGTAACTGAACCTGAGTTCTTTGCAAGAGCAGTAACTGCTTGGAAGTGCAGACTCATCTCTCCAGCCACCCTAAGGAATTGTCTCAGTATTTTAGAACATGTTTACTCTTATATTTTTTTTTATTAAAACCTAGTTACCCTTGACTGAGTTACTGTTGATAGTCTTGTGTGTTTATTAATGATATCCAAATTAATTCAAGCTTCATTTTCCTTATAATGATGCATTCTGTGATGACGAAAATCTTTTTTTTTTCTTTGTGTTAAGAATAGTTCATGGGCTGGAGAGATGGCTCAGCAGCTAAGAGCTCTTGCTGATTTCAGTTCCCAGCACCCACATGGTGACTCACGACTATTCATACCCCAATTCCAAGGGATCTGATGTCCTCTTCTGGCTTCCATTGACACCAGACACACTCAGTGGACAAACATACATGTAAGCAAAACACATATGCACATATAACAAAACTTTAAAGATCTTTTTTAAAAAAAGAAAGTAAAAAAGAACATAATCTGTTCTTTGTCATTCTTTTTGGCTTCAGAAAGGATGTTTGGGGATTTGGGGGAGATTGGGGGATTGAAACCAGGACCTTGACTACCAGAACCTGTGTAAAAACAGCTCACATACTGGTAATCTCAGCACTGAGGAGGCAGAGTCAAGAGCATCCTAGGTGCTCGGTGGCTAGTCAGTGTAGCCTACTTGGTCAGCTCTAGGAAGGAATGAGAGTGTGTGCGTCCCCACACCTGGACACAGTCACGTACAAGACGCTGCGGTCTTTTATTCCTTTCGTCCAGTGTAGCCTACATGGTCAGCTCTAGGAAGGAAGGACCCCTGAGACTGTGTGCGTCCCCACACCTGAACACAGTCGCGTACAAGACGCTGCGGTCTTTTATCCCTTTCGTCCGGAAACTTTCTTTTTCCATTTGTTTTATGTTTTTACTATCTCGTTTTTGAAACTTCTAGTTATTATTATTTTGATTTTTTAACACAGGGTCTCTCTGTATAGCCTTGACTTTGTTGGAATGCACCATGTAGACCAGGCTGGACTCGAACTCACAGAGATTCCCCCTGCCTCTACCTCCTGAGTGCTGGAACTGAAGGTGTGCACCACCATGTTGTTCAAATCTTCTACTATTTGATGAATGTGGTCCTTTTCCTGACAGGACTTATGATT
>NC_022012.1:83124365-83145557 GCF_000317375.1 Microtus ochrogaster
CAGGCTGGCCTTGAACCTACTATGTAGCTGAGGCTGGTCTTGAACTCCTATCCTTCTCTCTCATCCTCCCAAGTGCTGGGAATACAGCTGTGAGCCACTATTCCTGGCTCAGGATTTTCATTTCTTCTAAACTGGCTATTCTCTGCCTTTCTGTGCAATTTTTCTAATTGTTTTCTGTAGCTTTGGTGCAGCAATTCCTCCCCCTTTCCCTGTGCTTGCTTGGGTTTTGGCTCGTATTTTCTAACTGGCTTCTTTCCACCCGCGTCTGAGAGCTGTTTGTTCTGCCTTCCACAGTTGTGGTTTTGGTGCTGGGCATTTTCTGTTTTCTTAACTATCTTTATTGGGATATAATTCACATATCACACAACTCACTCATCTCGAGTGCACATTCCAACGGCTTTTGTATGTTCCCAGAGTTGGGCAACTGTCACCACAGCACATTTTAGAACATTTTCAGCACCCAAGAAAGAAACTCCAGGACCATTAGTAACCACTCCCAGTTTCTCACTCCCCCACCCACCTAGCCTTTCCCTGTCACTCTCCCGGCAGTCATTGTCTATTTATGTCTCTTTGTGTTTGCCTAGTTTGGAATTTCTTTCTCCATACTTTCTGGCAGTAATTACATATCTTTCAGCCTCCTTCTTCCCTTCTCTGCCTCCTCACTAGCGCCCAAATGGAAGCGGAGACTGCTCGTTCGTTTCCCAGCTGCCCAGCCTTGAATAATCACACAGAAACTATATTAATTACAACGCTGCTTGGCCAATAGCTTAGGCATATTCCTAGTTGGATTTTACATTTTAACTTAACCCATTTATATTAATCTGTGTATTGCCATGAGGTTGGTCTTTCTCTTTCAGCAGCTACAGGGTGTCTCCTTGACTCTGCCTACTCTCTCTATAGATCTCTTCCAGCCTGGCTATATTTTGCCCTGCTATAGGCCAAAGCAGCTTTATTCATTAACCAATAAGAGCAGCACATATACAGAAGGATTTCCCACGTCACCCAAACCTCAGATAATCATTGCTTTCTTCTTCTATGAGATAGCTTAATTAATTAATTGTGCTTTTTTTTTTTAAAAAAAAAAAAGAAAAACCAGGGTCTTGCTATGTAGCCTAGGTTGGCCTTGAACTCAATGTGTAGTAAATGCTCTTGAACTTCTGCCTCTACCTTCCAAGTGTTAAGATTACCGGCACGTCCCACTACTTGTAGTTTTTTTTTTAATATTTTATTTATTTATTTATTTATTTATTTATTTATTATGTATACAATATTCTGTCTGTGTGTATGCCTGCAGGCCAGAAGAGGGCACCAGACCCCATTACAGATGGTTGTGAGCCACCATGTGGTTGCCAGGAATTGAACTCAGGACCTTTGGAAGAGCAGGCAATGCTCTTAACCTCTGAGCCATCTCTCCAACCCCTCTTACTTGTAGTTTTATAACACGCGAGGGACCAAACTTGCTGCACGCTAAGCAAGCACTCCACCAGCTGAGTTCCATATCCAGACAAAGGGTCCAACTCTGTAGCTGAGGCTGCTTTGGGTCTCAGGCTATGGCCCAAACTGACCTCCAGCTGATGGAAACCTTTCCATCTCAGCCTCCAGATGCGAGAACTGCAGTCGTGACCACCGTGTCTAGCTTGTTCTCCTTCCACATTTATTTATTGAGGAGTTTTGAGACAGGGACTCCCATAGCCCAACCTGGGCTTGAACTCTGTTCTCCTCCTTCTCCTCTCAAATGCCGGGTTCACGGGTACCTGGCTTCTGCTGTTGCTTTTAGAATTCTCTCTTCACTTCGGACTTGTACAGTTTGATGAAATGTGCCTTCTAGAGGACTTCTTTGGGTTGAATACATTGGGGACCTGCAAACGTCTTGGATCTGGAAGCTGTCTGGATCCCTGTCGAGATCTGGGGAGTTTTCAGCTATTGTTTTATTAAATAAGTGTTCTTTCTTCCTTCTCTCAACTCCCACAATGTGCACGATTTGCCCGGTTGCTTAGAATAATTCACTTTGTGTGTGTGTGTGTGTGTGTGTGTGTGTGTGTGTCCATGCACATGAACACAGAAGCTGGAGATTGACCTTGGGGTCATTCATCATGGGCTATCCACTTAGATTGTTGAGACAGGCTGTCTTGTTGACCTGGAGCTCACCAATTAGACCAGAGCCATTGGCCAGTGAGTCCCTAGGATCTGTCTGTCTGTCTGTCTTCCCAGTGCTGGGATTACAATGTGTACTGCTGTGTTAATTTTTTTTTCTGAGTGGGCTCTGTGGATGGACCTCTGGTATTTGAAGTACTTCACTAGGCCATTTCCTTAGCCCCTCCCACCTCTTGTTCTTGAGGAAGGACTTCCTGTCCGGCCCCACCTGGCCTGGCACTCAGTTCTGTTGTGCAGGCTGGCAGTCATCCTCCTGCCTCTTCCTGAGTGCTGCTGGGACTACAGGCCTGTGCCACCATGCCAAGATTTCCTCTGGATGATGTCAAAGGGCTGTTCTTAACATTCAGAAATCCTTTCTCTGCTTTACTCTGTCTATGGCTGAAACCCTGGCTCTGTCTATGTGTTTGTCTTTTTTTTTCAATTTTTGGAGTTGTGTATTCAAATAAATTCAATAAACAGATAAGCAGTAATATACCAAATACAGACATTATAAAGTTATTTTTTTAAACAATTGTTTGTTTAGGATAAAATGCTGTTATAAAAACCAGTTTGTGGGCTGGAGAGATGGCTCAGTGGTTAAGATCATTGCCTGCTCTTCCAAAGGTCCTGAGTTCATTTCCCGGGAACCACATGGTGGCTCACAACCATCTGTAATGAAGTCTGGTGCCCTCTTCTGGCCTGCAGGCATACACGTAGAAAGAATATTGTATACGTAATAAATAAATAAATATTTTTAAAAAAAACAGTTTGTGGTTATTTCATTCACGAATTCTTTGGTGTCAGGATTTCTCCTTGGTTCATTTTCATGATGTCTGTCTCTGAATACACCCTGATGAAATAAATTGTTCTCCTGATTATACTGTGTTATCTGTCTGCATTTTCTACACTTTGCTGAATTTTTGAAGGTAATTATTTTAATTCCTTTAGAGGTAATTCATAATTTTCCTTTGAGCTGGGGTTAGTTAGTGGGGACTTTGGTGACATGCTAACTTAATGTCTCATTCTGTGTCCCTACACTGATATTGCATGTTTAGTCGGACAGCTGGCTCTTCTGGTTTCTGTGTCAGCTTTTGTAGTGACACCTCTTGCCTGTGGATGGACAGTCCTCCTGGTGGCATGCGCTAGCTTTGAGTCTAGGTGGGTGCAGTGGTGTAGTCTCTACTTTTCCCAGCTGGGATCTGCATCAGCCATGCTCAAAGGCACCATAGTTTAGACTGTAGGAGTTTGTGGTGGTGGCAGGTACAGCCTTCAGAGGAGCAGGATGCAGGGCTTCTTCGTATGTTCAGTGGGTGCATGGTGGGTCCACTACCTTGGGGGCATAGACTCACTGTGTTTCATTGGGAATAGGATGCCCCATGGGCTCACAGTCCAGAGTGATTCCTCTGGGCCTAGGCACTGAGTTTCCAGGGTTAGGAAGCTGCTGCTTATGTGATCATGGTGCAGTGATGGCGGTACCTCACACACGGAGAGATGCAGTGTGAGGGGACTGATTTCAAGAGACATTGTGCTAGCCATGGTGGTCTCGTCTTTAATCCCAGCTCTCGGGGCGGGGGAGGGGGGAAGCAGAGGCAGGCGGATCTCTATGAGTTCAAAGTCAGCCTGGTCGACATAGTGAGTTCCAGGACAGCCAAGGCTATGCAGAGAGACCCTGTCTCAAAAAGCAAGCAAACAAACAACAGCAACAACAAACCAAACAATAACCAACCAACCAAACAAACAAACAACAAGAAGAGGGCAGTGGAGGGAAGAAAAACAAAGTATTATGTTTTCTCTTTTAGGCTGAATCTTGATTTAAACAGGTCTGCACAGAGGACGTGAGAACAAAAGAACGATTGTGGGGTGAGGAAGGTTGGAAGGAGATAAGCAAGGGTCAGGAAGACGGCAGAGGGCCGAGGGGTGAGGAGAGCAAAGCACAAAGATGCATGTGCATGGAAATGCCAGAGTAAATGACATCTTCTCTATGCTAACTACAGACATTTACATATGCATGGAAATTCCAGAGTAAATGAAATCAGTTCTTCTCTATGCTAAGTAAAGACATTTTAAAACAAAATTAATTTTTTTCTTTTTGTTTTATTTTCAAGACAGGGTCTCACTGTGTAGCCCTGGCTGTCCTGGAATTCAATATGTAGACCAGGCTGGCCTTGAATTCACAGAGAATCCGCCTGCTTCTGCCGCCCACCCGAGTGCTGGCGTTAAAGGTGTGTGCTACTGTGCCTGAGAGACAGTTCTTTAGTCAATGTTTTGGTTCTTTTTGTTTTTTGTATGTGTGTGATAAACACGAGGCACCTCCAGTCAGTTTTTCTTCCCTCCCTCCCTCCATGCCTCCCTCCCTCCCTTCCTTTCTTCCCTACGGGAGTCAAGTGCTTCACCACTGAACTGCACTTCCAACTCTGAGTAGTGGAAAGCAATGAGAAAATCAAATGACTGATTGCCATGGTTCCTCTGATAAATACAGGTTTCAAATGCTTCTAAAGTTCATTATTATTATTATTATTATTATTATTATTATATTGGTGGGTGGAGAGCTATTGAGTTTTCCTTGGTGTCTGTTTTCTTTTCAGTTACTGGCTTTCTTTTTGTGCCTATGCCTCGGAGAGGTTGTTTCTTTACAACTGCTTTTGTAAACTTCTCTGCCAGCAGAAGCTTGCTATTACTTGTTCCTGGACACTTGCTAGTGTGTGTGTGTGTGTGTGTGTGTGTGTGTGTGTGTGTGTGTGTGTGTGTGTGTGTGTGTGCTTTACTTCTAAGAGCTGCCCCCTTAGGCAGGTGCATGTTTGGGGCAGGTAAAGATGGGGTCTTTTCCTAACATAGGTTGTCTTATGTTATCTTTGCCTAACTACCATATGCCTTGACACATGTCCCCAACTCAGTCTTTCGACCCTCCTTCCTCTCAGTACAGGGCTGTCTTTGGGGAGGGGGGGTGAGAAAAGAGGTGGAAGGCTCTGACTTCATTCCTTTCGCACAGTGTTTGGCTTTTGCTCGACTTCCCTGAAGCCACATTACAAGCAAGGTTTTCTTTGGTCCGTTGCCCTGCCTCTAATCTTTCTCGTAAACACTTGATGGAAGTTTATGAAGAAAGCCCAGGAAAAGGCGAAAATTTACTTTGGATCTGCAGCTACTAGAAGTTCTAGAGTCTTGCAGGAAGCCACAATCTGTCTTTTATATATTAAGACAATTCATTGGGTCAAAACACAGGGTATAACTCAACAGTAGAGAGCCCTTGCCTAGCATATATGAGGTACTGGGTTCCAATCACAGTATACATGTGTGTGTGAGCGTGTGTGTGCAGTTCATAGGAAAACTCGGCAGTGGCTGTTTCCATCTAATGTGGGTTCTGGACTTGCAGGCGGTAGGACTTGGATAGCAAGTACCTCCGCCCCTAGGTTATTTGACTGTCAATCTCTAATCTTGACCTCTATGATTTTTACCCCTGTGATGGAACGGTTCTAAGGTATTTCCACGTTTCTTACAATCAAGTACCATCCATCAATGTACTTGAAATAAGATGTATTGTTTAACCTTGGCTGCTTCAGTTTCGACACAGATCAATGGCTTCATGAGAATTCTTGCATGAAAGTTAAGGCATGGCATGGGGAAAAGTGGGGACAGTTGAAATGGGGACGCTTCTGACTTCTCAGCCACGTTTAACCTCTCATGCTAATGGAAGCAGTTGGGCTCATTGGTCGGCTCTCGCCGTCTTAGCTGGACCTGAAGAAGGGGCTTTATAAAGAATGACAGCTCTGTGCCTGTCACTTCAGTGTGCACCGTCCCTGGATCTAACGACCTGTGTCAGATCCCAGCGTTAACCCATTTCTATTCATCTGTGTGCTGCCCTGGGGTTCCTTTACCTCATGTACACACTTCCTATCTTGCCCCCTCCGTGTCTCCTGGCAACTCCTCAGACACAACTCCACCTTTATTCTCCCAGCATTCACTCTGCCTCCGAAACCCTGCCTAGCCAGCAGCCAATCAGCATTTTATCAACAATGAGAGCAACACAACCTCACAGTGTACAGAAGGAAGCCACAACCAAGAGGCTTCTCTGCATATATAAGACCCTGTCTCTAAGGGGAAAATTACTGGATGTAGAGTTTTTTTATTTTTTATTTTTTGTGGGTGGAGGTGTAATTATTAGAATGTATTCAAGATGTATGGACCTGCTTCTGCTTGCCCACTCTCTTCTTCTTCTTCTTCTTCTTCTTCTTCTTCTTCTTCTTCTTATTTTTTTTTTTTTTTTTTTTTTTTTTTTTTTTTTTTTGGATTTTCGAGACAGGGTTTCTCCGTAGCTTTTGGTTCCTGTCCTGGAACTAGCTCTTGTAGACCAGGCTGGCCTCGAACTCAAAGAGATCCACCTGCCTCTGCCTCCCGAGTGCTGGGATTAAAGGCGTGCACCACCACCACCTGGCTTGCCCACTCTTCTTATGACCAAAAGAGTATCTTAAAGAATGTGCCACTTTTAAAAATAAATTGATGAGGGAAGTGGAGTACCATCATCCTTAAAAATTTTATGGCTCTCCTCCTTCCGTTGGGAAAGCGTGAAAAGCACAGACGGTCCCTCCATTCTCCCACTTCAACACGGATGATGCTCATAGAGGAAGAGACCTATGGGCACCAAAGAGGAGAAAATCATGAGTCACCACAGAAGACATCAGGAATATGGAACAGTAAGAAATGGCTGGCTTGCAGGTATCTTTGGTGGAGGCTAATTTTTTAAAAATATTTTTATTTTATATGTCTGCATGTTTTGCCTGTATGTATTATGTATGTATGTATGTATGTATGTATGTATGTATGTATGTATGTGCATTCCTGGTGCCCACGGAGGCCAGAAGAGGGCACTGGAGTCTCTGGGACCTGGAGTTAGGAATGGTGCCAGTCTTCATGTGGATGCTGGTAATTGAACTCCAGTCCTCTGCAAGAGCATCGAGTGTTCTTAAGCATTGAGCCATCTCTCCAGGCTGGACATTGCTAATTTTGTTCCAGCTTGTGCTGTGACTGAGATAGAATAATAGCCTACAAGTCTAGGTCTGCTGGATGAACCTCGGTTTGAGGTGCCTTTTTGGAGTACGAGGGCTCCCCTTTTTAATCCCAGGCCCCCCCCCCCGTACCAGTTCCACACCAGGTCCCGCAGGAAGTGCGGGTCCTGAAGTGGGAGGTCTCCAGCAAGGACGTTTGTCCCCTCTGTCCCAGGCAGGACTCTGGGTGTGCTCAGTGTGGTGTGAAGATCTGAGTGTAAGCAAGAACACATTTCCCACCCAGGAAACCAGGACCCTCCCTTGACGCCTCTGACGCACTGGCACCTCCCTTCCAGGAGCCGGTTTCTCCGTTTCTCCCACAGAACCGAGGGCGGTCACGCGAGCCTGGGGAGCGGGTGCCACTTACCGGGAGAGGGGTGGTGGCCTACTTGGTGGCATGGCGTCCGGAGGTGGCTCCCTGGGTCTCATAGCCTGCCTCTTGTTGTTTCAGTCAGAGCTCTGGGAGGCCTGGGCAGCTGCCGCTGTATTCTCTACTTCCGATTTCTCCTCAGGGCACAGTGAGACCTCAATGGTGGACCCATTGCCACCCAGGCAGGTGCAGGTGACCAGGATGGCCCATCAGGACCGATCCTCTCCTTTCAAGCCGTTTTCCTTCGGTAACTTGTGAAGGGGTGTCTGTGTCAAGGCCCAGAGTGGGAGTTAGTGATACCCTGAATTCTAGGGACGTGGGTTCAGCCCAGGCCATTGTTGGGCAGAGTCTGGTTGCCTTGCCTGTGGCTTCTGAGGGGAATGTGACTGCCAGTGGGGAGTGTGTGACACCACAGCTGGGAGGATGAGCAGCACCGCTGGTGTCCAGCAGGACATACATAGACAGCCTCCTTCTTGGTCGGCGGGTCCTCGAGATGCTTTCTGTGGAACCGCTAGAAGAGAGTGCTTGATTCTGAGTGCTTCCCAAATTGTCCTCACTCAGGCTGTGGCCAACCCCTGATGAAAATCATAGGAGGCGCGGACGCTAAGGAGGGAAAGTGGCCCTGGCAGGTGAGCGTGCGGGTCAGACACATGCATGTCTGCGGAGGCTCCCTCATCAGTGCCCAGTGGGTGCTGACTGCGGCCCACTGCATTTACAGGTGAGGAAGTCCCGAAAACAAGACCGCACAAAAAGAGTGGGCGGGGGTGACCTGCTGTGATCATCTTGTTACTGGAAATGCTTAAGGAGGGGCACAGGTGAAACAGCCGAGAGATCAAAAGGAGGCTGTGGTTATGGAGGCAGAAAGCTCAAGCATGGGCAAAGGGGCAGGGGCCATGTCGAGAAGCAGAACACAAGGGGAAAGGGTCATGGCTCCTAAGGCGACGCGTCTTCTCTCCCACAGCCGAATCGCATACAATGTCAAGATGGGCGATCGGAGCGTCTACCATGAAAACACAAGTCTGGTGATTCCCATCCAGAAAATCGTTGTCCACCCCCAGTTCTCGTCAGCTACTGTTGTTAAAAACGACATAGCCCTTCTCAAGCTCCAGCACCCCGTGAATTTCACCTCTCAGATTCACCCTATCTGCATCCCTCCAGAGAATTTTATTTTGAAAACTGGGACCAAGTGCTGGGTGACGGGATGGGGCAAAAAAGACCCAGGTAGAAAAATCTGGTGCTCAGGAAGAAGCGTGGCCTTATTCCTACAGTAGAAACAAAGGATGAAGGGAGACAGACTCCTTGGCACAGGGTGATGGGCGGTTTGGTGAGCTTAGGTGATCCCAGTCTCGTGCTGAGGTCCTTCTTGCAACACGAGTATCTGATGACAGCCTCCTGGGAACTAGAATTTGTCAGATCTCCTTTTGCAGTTTTGTGGGGACACGTGCTGAGTGATTATGGGTATTCCCAGTGGACAAGGGCTAGATGCGAATGAATTGTCCTGGGTGGATTTTCAGATTTACCTTATGTGCATGAGTGTTTCGCCTGTCTGTCTGTCTGTGCGGCAAATGCCTGCCTGGTACCCAGAGGTCAGAAGAGGGTGTCATGTCCTCTGGAACTGGAATTATGGGTTGTTGTGAGCCTCCATATGGTTGCTGAGGAAACTAAAGTCTGGTCCTCTGCAAGAGCAAGTGCTCTTAGATGAGAAGTGGTGGCGCACGCCTTTAATCCCAGTGTTTGGTAGGCAGAGGCAGGCAGATCTCTGTGAGTTCAAAGTCAGTTGAGTTTGAACAGAATGAGTCCCAGGATAGCCAGGGCTACGTAGGGGAAAGCTTGTCTTGGGAAACAAAAACAAAACAAAACAAAACAAAACAAAACAAAACAAAACAAAACAAAACAAAACAAAACAAGTGCTCTTAAGTGCTGAGCTTTCTCTCTCCAGAACCTTAGAGAGATTTTTGCTCAGGAGATAATGAGCTGCCTGCCAGCTTCTCAATAGAAATACCTATCTTGGTAGTGAGGGAGTTCCTTATGCCTAGAGAAACTGGGAAAGCCAGAGGCCTCTGTTGGTATGCTTCTTATGCCTGAGAAGAAGTCACCTGTGACCTGTGGGGTCCTATCTCTCTGCGAGCCTGTGATTATGTTCTAGAGAGTGAAGAAAAATGGTTGGATGTGATGTTCTGTGCCCAAGTATGGACAGTTTGAAACTAGTTTGATTTACATAAACACCTCAGTCTCACCAACAAACAAAAAATAAAGAGAAAGACGTTAGGATATCTTGTAACTATTACAACTGGCATTCAGTAATGTGCTCACTGGGTTGGTTCTCTGTCCACTGTGAAGATTCATACACTGCTGATCTTCTTCATTAGCATTAGATGTTCCAGCAGAAATTCTCCAGGAGGTGGACCAAAATATCATCCATTATGCCGAATGCAATGAGATGTTGAAAAAGGCTACATCGACTTCTAATGACCTAGTCAAGAGAGGGATGATCTGTGCCTATAAAGGTCAAGGAAAGGATTCTTGCCAGGTAAGTGCATGCCTTTTCCTCGGCCTCAGATGGCAAGGCCCAGTTCTTTGCCACCTCCTTTACTCAAGACAGTCATGGGGGGAGCCACCCTCCTTATGGCTCCTGAAGTTGACCTTGCCTGGTCTTTCTGTGTGGCACAGCATGGCCTTAAAAGTGAGATCTGCTTGTGTCAGCCTCCCAAGCGTTGAGATTATAGGGAGACACTACCTTGTCCATCTGGTCTGGTTCTTTCTAAAGGATGTGGCCTGCGGTGTAGGTTGCTGCATAGGGTTCTTGTTTACCTGTTGAGTTTGGGAATGGATCGTCTAATCACGTTTTGCATTGAGTTCTCCTATGTTTTAGGGTTCTTATTGCTGTGGAGAGACACCATGACCATGGCAACTCTTATAAAAAGAACATTTAATTGGGGTGGCTCACTTAAGCTTCAGAGGTTCAGCCCATTATCGTCATGGAGGGGGAGCATGGCAGCGTGCAGGCAGACGTGGTGCTGGTTGTATCTTGGCTTGCAGGTAACAGGAAGCTGACTGAGACACTAGGCAATATCCTGAGCACAGGAAACCTAAAAGGCCACCCCCGCAGTGATACACTTCTTCCAATAAGGGTATACCCACTCCAGCAAAGCCATGCCTCTTACTAGAGGTTTGGGGGCCAACTACGTGCAAACTACCACATCCTCTGTGGCAGTTACCATGACAAAGGGAGCATCAACCTGTGTTATCTGAGCTAACCTACACCACAACCCTGCAGCTAACATCACTGACTGATTGACAGGGTCTCTGTGGCAGTGGGTTTGGGAGAAGAATATGCAGGAATGGACTCATGTAGAAGGGTTTTGCTGTGTAGGTTAAGGGCATCAGAGGAAATTCATGTTAAATGTAAGGAATTAGGAGCTCCTACATAAAAGTGATATTTAATGGGATTAAAAAAAGATTTTATTTATTATTTATTCATTCATTAGTTTGCTCATCTATTTACTTATTCATTTATCGAGGCAGGGTTTCTCTGTAGACCAGGCTGGCCCCAAACTCACAGAGATCTGCTTGCCTCTGTCTCCCAAGTACTGGGATTAAAGGCATGTGCCCCTACTGCCTGGCACTTGTTTTTATCTAATGTGTGTGTTTTGCTTGCATGTATGTGTACGCACCACGTGCATGCAATGCCTACAGAGGCCAGAAGAGGGTGTAAGATCCCCTGGAACTGGGTCACAGGTATTCTGGATCACCATGTGGGTGTTTTCAAATAACCCAGGGTCCTCTGCATAAGCAGCAAGTGTACTCAACCACAGGGTCATCTCTCCAGCCCCTCCTCGGAAGTAGAATTCAGCAGCAACCACCACTGTGGCTCCAGAAATGATGACAATAACATCTGGGGATATTATCATTTTCCCATAACTTTTCGGTGGCCATATTGATATACCTAGTTCTGGTGTTTGTGCGTTAATAGAAGTTTGGGTCTGGCAAGGATGCTTCCCTTACCCCTCCATTCTCTCCCTCTCTTCTGAGACAGTGTATTGGTTTGTAGCTTGAACTCCCCAAAATTCTCCTGCCTCAATCTCCTTAAGGCTGCTACTATAAGCATATACTACTGCACCTGGCTCCAGCTGGGCCTTTGGGGTGCCCGAGGAAACCCTGCATGAGCCTGTCTCCCTCATGTCCTCCAGTGCCATCAGCCCAATCCAATGGGGGATCAATTCCATTCTTGCCATATCTTTCTTTCTTTCTTCAGGGAGATTCTGGCGGTCCTTTGGTCTGTGAGTTTTTTGATAAATGGGTACAGGTCGGCATTGTGAGCTGGGGCATTGGCTGTGGCCGCCGAGGACATCCTGCAGTTTATACCGAAGTTGCCTTCTACAGCAAGTGGCTAACCGAGGTGGTGAACCAGGCCGCTTGCTTCTCTCCACGGGTCTTCCTCATCTTACCACTGTGTTCGCTGACCCTGTGACATCCTGTGGACGTGTGGACCGCTGTATCTCATCCCATCTTCTTTCTGAGCCTCTCCCTTTCCTTTCCGTTCCTTCCCAATGTCCTTTCTTCAATTCCGTTTGGGATCCCTTTCCCTGGAGAGAGTCACGGTGAAATGTGTCAGGGATCTGAGAGACTTCAAAGTGCTCTGGCCTGGTGCTCCAGCGGCCGTCCTCGGCCATGCTGCTCCTGAGCGGTGCTCTGCCTGGCGGGAATGAAGGTGGATCCATTTCAGTTCGAGGGCCAACCGGCCTGCCAGGTGAACGACAGTGCCCGACGAGAGGACCTCATCGGGTGCAGCGGGAGCTAGACCCGACTCTGGCTTAAACACCTCAGACTCTGTTGTACTAGAGTTAGCTTGGTGATCACTGAGAGAGAGAGAGGACCTTCAGTGTCCTAACTATGACCATTCTCTCTCTCAATCTATGATTCTGTGAAGTTACATTTCTCATTGAATGTAATTTGCAACCATGTTCAAAGATAAAGTGAAATTTGAAAATAATGAGAAAATATCTGAGCAGATTTCCTTATTTCTCTTGAAGAATTTCCTTTTCTAAGTAAAACCATGGGGGTGTATGAAGTACCCTGCCCTGTCAGGCCTAATGACAAGAGGACGGTTGGTAACGTTAAACTCAACTGTCCTGTGCCTTGGCCCTGAGCAAGCACGGTGTGTTTGTAGTGTTTAACACTCTTGTTTGATGTATCTCTAAGAAGAACAAATAATTCGTGGTTTTGATTGTGTGAAAGACACTTTATACTCTCAGCCCGCAGGAAACACAAACTAGCCCCTGGGCGAGGCTTTTCTTTTTCTGAACTAGCTCTCAGCCTCCCTCACGATTGATGGCTTTGCACACATTCTTTTTGCGACTGTCTCTTTAAGGCTTGTGCCATGTTTGATTCAGATACTTTTTAATTGCTGATTTTTAAAAGCCATTCTTCATGTGTTCTGATAAGAGTATTAAATCTCTGACTTGATTTGTTAATTGGAGGTTGTGAAGAATTTTCTTCTTTTTTTCCCCTTTAAAAAGGTTTCTAATGTTAGCCTTGACACGCCTGTGACCAACAAATTAACTTTTGTTCATGGCATAAGATAGAAATCAAAGTATGTTTGTTAAATTTTTACAACGTGATTTGTTGAAATGCATGTGTTTCAGCGTCGAGTTACACCACCGACTGACAGTGGATTTTAGCACCTATTTCTTGACTCCACTCGCTCCCTGTCCACCTACATATTCTTAAATAAAATGCCACTCTGCCCTAATTATTTTGTTTCTAGTCTTGAAATTTGGTGCTGTACCTACAAAGCTATTCACGTTGTTGCAAGTTCCAGTCTCTTGGAACTGAGGACTCTGGAGATAACTTGGTTATCAAGTGCTCGCTGCACATGCTCACACGAGGAGCTGAGTTTAAGCCCCAGCCAGGATGGTGATACGCACTTGTCATCCCGGTGCAGGAGAGGCAGAGAGCAGCAGACCTCCGGGACCACTTATGCTGCCAGGCCAGCCTAACAGGCAACTCTAGATCCGCTGAAAGGCTCTGTCTCAAAAATACAAAGGGGGCGGGCAGCTTTTGAGGAACAGTACCCAAGTACTTCTGTCCTGCATGTTCATGTTCATACTTGTGAATGGGTACCTGTTCACACTCAACACACACATGTATGTATACACACACAAATGAAATGTATGTGGAGGGCCTGGAGAGATGGCTCGGTGGTTAAGAGTGCTTGCTGGTTTTGCAGAGGGCCTGAGTTTGGTTGCCAGCATCCGTGCTCAGCTGCTCAGAGCTGTCTGTAACTCTAGTTCCAGAGCCTCTAAGCTCACCTGCACATGTGTCTGCATACATACTCATGAATAAAAATAAAATGAAGCTTTAAAAACTGTATATGGGAAAATCAAAGGACACAGAATAACTGATGCAAACAATACACATTCAAGACTTTAAAATGATACGCTAATCAATACAGGGTTGTATTGGCATTGGGGCAGAAATATCGATCAGGGGAACAGATCTAGAAAGAGGTCTGCACCTGTATAGCCAGATGATTTTAGTCAAAGTGTATTAATGTAAACTAATGGGGGGAAGACAGTCTTTTTATTTAGCAAATGGGGCTGAGGGGCTAGGAGTGGACCTCAGTATGGTGGAGCGCGTGTCTGGTGTGCATGAGGCACTTGGCTAAATACCTAGTGCCACAAAAGACAAAGGGTTTAGAAAAATGACCTTTGTGCCTGGCAGTGGCACCGCACGCCTTTAATCCCAGCGCTGGGGAGGCAGAGATAGGAGAATCTCTGTGAGTTCGAGGCCATCCAGGTCTACACAGTGAGTTCCAGGACAGCCAGAGCTACACGGAGCAGCCCTGTCTCAAAAAACCAAAAACCAAAAACCAACCAAACAAAAAAGAAATAAAAAGGAAATGGCCTTTGCTCTTCACCTGGCAATGTATAGATATTTTATTCTATTAATTAAAAATAAATTATAGAACTCAATATAAACCATGAATCTATAAAACTTCTAAAGAAAGCCAGAAGAAAAGAACCCGTGGTTCTTGTGTAGGCAAAGATCTTTTACACAGGGCATTAAAAGGATGAGCTCCGGCTGACAAGAAGACTCTGTGGGTGAAAGTTCCGGTTACCAAGCCTGAGGACTGCATTCATGCCTGGGACCCTACCGCTGTCCTGAGCACCAGCCAGCCTCCAGCAGTGCAGGGCTCAGTGGGGATCTGTGGAGCCGGGGAGCTTTTATCTGACAGAGTAAGGAAAAAGACACACACTCCCCTAACGGATTCCTTCTGATCTTTCCTTTAGTTTTCTTCTGTATCTTTATTTTTTCTCTACATCTTTCATGGTGATTTCATTCTCTCATTCCTGATGTTTTCCTTCTAACTTTCTTATTTTTTTCTTTACAGCTTATATGTCCCAGAGAAATCTTTCAAGCAGTATAAAAACTACAATATGGTTACATTCTAGTTTTCAGGTGAATGATTACGATGACTTTAAGTAAAAAACAGTATGCTTTCAATACCCTTTACAAGAATAAACATTTTACGTATTACATATGAGAAACAAGTTGTCCCAAGAACTCATGTACATTCATGTCCAAACAACTTGCCGTAGATTAACAGAGTGAGAGCAAGCAAGGTATTTTTCTCAGCCAGCTCTTTTACTGGTAGACTGCATTTTGCAGTTACAAAGAAAGGATCAATCATTTTATTATTTACCTCCAAAAGAATCTTATAAGAAATCTTAGAAGAATCACAAATCAATATATATGAAAAAGAATCAGTCAGCTCTATTTTAAATCCTCCGAGTGCATACCCACTCATGAATAGTTTTGTTTTTGTTTTTTTAATTGATTTTATTGTACTACACATTTTTCTCTGCTTCCGTCCCTACCTCTCTTCCCCTTCAACCCCTTTCCAAGGTCCCCATGCTCCCAATTGTCTTTTTCTACTTCCCATGTAGATTAGATCTATGTATGTCTCTTTTAGGATCATCATTATTGTCTAGGTTCTCTGGGATTGTGATTTGTGGGCTGGTTTTCTCTGTTTTATGTTTTCTTATGCTTTATATGTACCACTTATGAGTGAGTACATATAACATTTGTCTTTCTGGATCTGGGTTACCTCACTTAAAAGGATGTTTTCTAGCTCTATCCATTTGCCTGCAAATTTCAAGATGTCATTATTTTTTTTCTGATGTGTAGTACTCCATTGTGTAAATGTACCACATTTTTTTTATCCATTCTTTGGTCTGGGGGCATTTAGGTTGTTTCCAGGTTCTGACTATGACAAACAATGCTGCTATGAACATAGCTGAGCACATGTCCTTGAGGTACGATTGAGCATTCTTTGAATATGAAATAAAAAGAAAGCCTGAAACCGGGCGGTGGTGGCGCACACCTTTAATCCCAGCACTCAGGAGGCAGAGGCAGGCGGATCTCTGTGAGTTCGAGGCCAGCCTGGTCTACAAAGGGAGTTCCAGGACAGGCTCCAAAGCCACAGAGAAACCCTGTCTCGAAAAACCAAAAAAAAAAAAAAAAGAAAGCCTGGCGTGGTGGCACCCCTTTAATCTCAGCACCTAGAAGTCAGAGGCATGTGGATCTTTGTGAGTTTAGGCCAACCTGATCTACATAGCAATTCCAACACAGCCAGGGTTATATAAAGATTCCTGTCTCAACACTTCCCCACCCTTACCTCCAAATAAAAAAAAAGAAAAGGAATGGACTGGAGAGAAGGCTTAGCAGTTAAGAGCACTGGCTGCACTTTCAGAGATCCTGAGTTCAATTCCCAGCACCGACATGGCAGCTCACAACCATCTGTAACTCCAGTTCCAGGGGATTCTACACCCTATTCTGGCTTCTTTGGGCACCAGGCTTGCATGTAGTGTACAAACACACATGTAGAAAAAAAACCCCATACATATAAAATAAAAATAGAAATAAAGGAAAGGAGGAGGAAGAGGATAAAGGAGAAGACCTGCCCATATTGGGTCCCAGTGGATGAAGTTTTAGACACTGCCTTGAGCAGAGGGAGTCAGACTCTAACTTTAAAGTTTGCTCTGCTGCCCTCAGACTCACAATTGATGTTCTTAGTGTTGCTTGAGTTTTGTTCTCCATCATGTCTATGATGCACTGTAGCCTCCAAAATCCTGTATCTCATGCAAGAAAGATGGGAAGAGAAGGGCAAGGCCAAGGAGAGTCCAGTTCTAACTAGATCATGTTAGAAATTTGCCAAAGCCAGGGCTAATTTTAGTCTTTGAGTTGACATTTCCTTAAAAAAATGGTGATAATGTGGGAACTCCAGGAAGCTGAGATGTTAGTCTTGGTATTATCCCATATCATCATCATCACCATCATCACCATCATCATCGTCACAACCATCATCATCACCATCATCTTTATCATCACCACCACCATCATTATCATCATCACCATCATTATCATCAGCATCACCACCACCATCATCACCATCACCACCATCATCATCACCATCACTACCACCATCATCATCACCATCACCACCATCATCATCACCATCACTACCACCACCATCATCACCATCACCACCATCATCACCACCATCATCACCACCATCATCATCAGTTCTCGTGTAGCCTGGGCTTGCCTTGAATTTACAATCCTCCTGCCCCAGTTTCCTGAGTGCTGTAATTGCAAGTGTACAACATCATCATCATTCTTTGTTGCTATTTCTAAAAACTAATTTTTAGTTAGTGACTAAAGTATTGTTTCATCATGATATATACATACATATATGTCAGTCATTATAGTTTTCTTCATCCCCTTACGCAACTGCCTGCTCCAGTGTCCCTTCCTGTTGGTTGTCTTCCTCCTCCCCAACTGTCCCCCTGTTGTTTTTATATTAAATGTATTCCATTACCCTCTCTTTCCTACCTTGAGATCTCTCTCATGGTCCCTTTCTGCCCCCCCCCCCCCGCCACCTAGATTCTACAGAAGAAATGAAGCAACCATGCAGATGCAGTACCTCTCCTCCTAAGTCTGGGTCTTGACAAAATGGTCTTCAAGGAGTAGGAGGCTGGAGAAATACTTCAGTGGTTAAAAATACTAGCTGTTCTTCTAGAAAACCCAGATTTAGTCCTAGCACCCATATAGAGGCTCACCACCATCTGTAACCCCTATTCCAGGGCATCTGATCCCTTCTGACCTCCTCTGGCACTAGAAACACATATAGTATATTTACATACATGCAGGAAAACACTCATATGCATAAAAAATAAAAAAGGCAGGCAGCATAAAACAAATACATTTTCAGACATCAGAGAACTACGCTCCAGGAAAGAAGAGAAACGAGTAAGGTGAGTGTTAGGGCAACATCGGCTTTCTACGAATGGGCAGGTTTCAGATGGCACAGTGAAAACCCAAATAGAAGAGTGATATAAAGAGTCAGAGATTGGAGCTGACGGCAGCTAGAGGCCTGACAGTTTCAGGTTAGAATACTGTAGGCCCGAGAGTTGGCAGATCGTGGCTTATCTACATTTCAAGACATAGGCTGGGCCAGTGAGATGGTTCAGCAGGTCAAGGTGTATGCTTCCAAGCCCGACTACATGAGTTTGATGCCTGGGATCCACATGGGGGAAGGAGAGAACTGACTCTTGCAAGTTGTTCTCTGACCTCCACATGTGACACACACCAACACATACACACACACACACACACACACACACACACACACACACACGGGTAAATAAGTGTTTTTGTTTTTTTAAAGACAGTCTGTTGGCTGGACTTGGTAGTACATGCCTATAATCCTGGCACTTGGGAGGTGGAGTGTTGTAGGAGGCTGCTTGTTTGTTACCGGCTGTTCAGCCTCCCAAAATAATCACACAGAAACTGTATTAATTAAATCACTGCTTGGCCCATTAGCTCTAGCTTCTTATTGGCTAACTCTTACATCTTAATTTAACATATTTCTATTAATTTGTGTATTTCCACGTGGCTGTGGTTTACCAACAAGGTTTCAGCATGTCTGTTCCTGACAGCAGCTACATGGTGTCTCTGACTCCACCTTCTTTTTCCCAGCATTCAGTTTAGTTTTCTCCACCTTGCTCTGTTCTGCCCTGCTATAGGTCCAAGACAGTTTCTTTATTAATCAATGGTAATTACAGCATACAGAGGGGAATCCCACATCACCTCCCCTTTTCTGTTTAAGTAGAAAGGAAGGTTTTAACTTCAATATAGTAAAATTACATATAGCCAAACAGGTATCAAGCAAGAATTACATTTACAATATTTATATTTACTTTATATTTTATCATAACTAAGGAAAACTATAATTATAGCTATCTATTCTTCAACTCCATCAAAGACCCAAGAAGGATATAATATTACCAAAGTTAACAGGAAGTGTATTGTACACAACTTCCAAAACTCTAGAATTGACAGAGACATCTTATTGCCTGGACAGTTACCCAAAGTTCTTTTGTATTGTTGGAACATCTATCTTCAGCCTACAGGCCCATAGTATCCACCAGACTTTTCCATGAAGGAGGAAATTTCAAAGACAGTTCACCTACATTGGCAGGGTGTCAGTCTCTTTCTTCTGTGTCCTGCAGAATGTCTGGCAGACTCATTCATGAAGCAGGAACCCCAATGACTGTCTCACCTTTTTTAGGCAACTTCAGCAGTCATTTCTCTGTGAGTCCTGTAAGCGAGAGCAGTTTCTTGCCCAGATGGCTAACAAACTTCATGAGGAGCCTCTTCAATGACCATCTTCCTCTTGAAGCAGATTGGTGCTGCCAGGAGCAGATGTGTCTCATTGTCATGAAAAGTTCTAACTTCTTTTTTTTAAATTGATTTTTATTGAACACTTCATTTTTCTCTGCTCTCCTCCCTGCCTCTCCTTTCCCCCCCTTTAACCCTTCCCCAAGCTCCCCATGCTCCCAATTTACTCAGGAGATCTTGTCTTTTTCTACTTCCCATGTGGATTAGATCTATATAAGTCTCTCTTAGTGTCCTCATTGATGTCTAAGTTCTTTGGGTTGTGATTTGTAGGCTGGTTTTCTTTGCTTTATGTTTAAAAGCCATTATAAGTGAATACATGTGATAATTGTCTTTTTGTGTCTGGGTTATCTCCCTCAAAATAATGTTTTCTAGATCCATCCATTTTCCTGCAAAATTCAAGATGTGTTATTTTTTTCTGCTGTGTAGTGCTCCATTGTGTAAATTTACCACATTTTCCTTATCCATTCTTCAGTACAGGGATGTTTAGGTTGTCTGCTAGATTTCAATGTTCTTTTTTTTTAATATTTATTTATTATGTATACAATATTCTGTCTGTGTGTATGCCTGCAGTCCAAAAGAGGGCACCAAACCCCATTACAGATGGTTGTGAACCACCATGTGGTTGCTGGAAATTGATCTCAGGACCTTTGGAAGAGCAGGCAATGCTCTTAACCTCTGAGCCATCTCTCCAGCCCCGATTTCAATGTTCTTAAAGGACAGACAATACAACTCAGACAGCAATGTGACATTCACAGTGTTCAATAATCATTCAATATTTTTAAAAATTGTGAAGAAGCAGCAAATTTTTGACAAATGAGAGGTTAATCAAGAAAACATTAAGAAATGCTAGCAATATGAAATTAGCAGAGGAAAAGCTTTTCTTTTTGTGTTTTTGAGATAGGGTTTCTCTGTTTCTCTGTGTAACAGCTCTATCTGTCCTGGAACTAGCTCTGTAGACCAGGCTGGCCTCAAACTCACAGAGATCTACCTACCTGCCTCTGCCTTCTGAGTGCTGGGATTAAAGGTGCGTGCCACCACCACCTGTAAATGAAGACTTTTTCTCTGTCTCACCTGGTCCTGCTGGCTTCTCTCTGCCAGCTTGTCCCTGCAGCCACATAAAAGATAACAACTCAGAGGCTTAATATTAATTGTAATTGTTTGACCAGTGGCTTAGACAAATTACTGACTAGCTCTCACAATTAGATGAACCCATTTCTACTACTTTGTGTATTGGCAACTGGCTGTGGCTTACCGGTGCTGCCCTGGCATGTTACTCCTTCAGTGGTTACATGGCGTTTCCCTGACTCCACCTTCTTTCTCTTGGTGTCTTTGGATCTTCTGCCTGACCCATTCTGCTTGGCCATTGGCTGAAATGGTTTTACTTATCAACCAATGAGAGAAACACATTTTAAATGCATATTTTAAAGGGTTTTTTTTTTGTAATTTCATTCATTGATACAATATATTGTGATTATATCAAACTTCCATTACTCTCTCCTCTGTCCCCCTCTCGACTCTTCCTCCTCCTCACTAGTTCGTTCCAATTGCTTCAGTTGCTCCATACTTTGTGGTATTGTGAGACCAAAACAGGAACAATATACCTTGCAAGTTAATGGGAAACCAAAATGGGAACAATGTATTTTGCAGGTTAAAGTTTCTTTTTATATTTAAAGAATAAGTTCCCACTTGTCCTGTGTTAAGTTCTTGCAAGTTAAGTTTTCTATTTGTAATTAAGAATAATTTCTTGAGCCTGGTGGCGCACGCCTTTAATCTCAGCACTCGGGAGGCAGAGGCAGGCGGATCTCTGTGAGTTTGAGGCCAGCCTGGTCTATAGATCAAGTTCTAGGAAGCCAAGGCTACACAGAGAAACAAACAAACAAACAGAAAACCCAAAAGACACACGTG
>NC_022012.1:83145657-83157549 GCF_000317375.1 Microtus ochrogaster
ACACACACACACACACACACACACACACACACACACACACACACACACACACACGGGAAGGGGAATGAGTTCCTGTTTCTAGATCTGTTGTAAACTGCAAAACGTATTTCTCAACCTGCACAAAACTTTTGACCCACTGACCTCGGTCCTTCCATTTAATTTTATCTTTCTAACAAGTAACACCCAACTCTCTTGCCCCTGTGAACACCTTGTTTCTCTGTTACAAAAGGGACTTCAAGAGGCCACCAGGGGCAACTCTCTCAAATCCAGACTTACAATGAGACAGCCGATGGGCCAGTCTCAGGCACACCCTAAAATACACTTGCTTTACTTGGACAATTGTGGGTTTGGTCTTTTCTCTTTGATATTCTCAGGTTTAACAGTTTGCAGTTTACAGTTTAACTGTAAGGCTGTCTAACCTTTCACCCACTGACGGATATCTGGACTGATATAAGCTCTGACGATTTGCCGCCAATTTAGTAGCTTGAAACAGCCCAACTGTATTTTGCAATTCAAACTTTTGCAGATCAGAAATTAGTCAGCTTGTTGCCTTCTAGAGACTGAGAGTGAGAATTTTGTTTTGTTTTGTTTTTTTCCAAGTTGGAGTTTTTCTGTGTAACAGCCCTGGCTGTCCTGGAACTCGCCCTGTAGATCAGGCTGGCCTCGAACTCAGAGCTCTGCCTGCCTCTGCCTCCTTAGTGGTGGGACTAACGGCATAGGCCGCCACCTGACAAGGGGGGGGGAACTTATCTGCTTCCTGGTTCCAGTTTCTAGAGGCTACCTTCATCCCTAGATTTGTGACATCTTCCTCAGTCCTTAAAGACCACAGTGAAGCCTCAACAATTTCTGCCCCTTCTCCTCCCACCTCTTTCTGATGTCTCTTCCCTTGACTTCAGTTGTCTTGTTGATACAAATAAAAAAGCTTGAGATTGCAGTGGGCCCACCTGGATAGTACAGATCATCTTGTGTCAAGAGTCTTCATTTAATCCGTTCCGTTTGCCAGTGGCCGAGTAAAGTAACATGCTCACTGCTTCCAGGGATTGGAACGTGTGTTTTGGGGGAGCAAACAGTTTTACTGCCCTATTATTTTGAGCTATTGGTTTTGATGAACAAAGATATTTACTATAAGTATTTATACTGGTTAATGGAACATAAATCCTTATTTCTTTGGGATAAATATCCAGGAAAATAAATACTGAAGTGTATGGCAATTTTGTTTTTTATTGTTTAATGAACAGCCAATGTGCTTTCCACAGTGACTGTACTTACATCCCCACCACAATGTGTGGACAACCCCTATCTCTGCACCTCTGTCAGCATTTGAGGTTGTAATGGTTTGTTTTTGAAAGCCCAATAGACTTGTACTGATGTCTCCTTGTGGTTTTAATTTGTGTTGTGCTAATACAGCGAATGGGTCTTGAAGATATAGTGGGTGTTGACTTTTCAAAAAGGTAGCAGCGTCTACCCTGATGCATGGTTGGTAACTTTAGGGTCAACATATCTGCTAAGGAGTTTTGCTTTTGATAACAGATCCCTGGCACTGGGAGATCTGGGGAAAGAACAGGTCAGGTATGAGAAGCTCGGTTGTATATCCTCGCATTGTGGAAGCTTCTGCTTAAGGGGCTCTCTGCAGCCAGGGCACCCCACCTCCCGCTAGCCACTCTGTCTGGGTTACACCCTGCCTGTGGGTCAGATGGAGAGAGCCGAGAGCTGGGAAGGAGGTGATATGCCAAAGTCAGGCCTGAAAGAGGCCGCGTGATGGAACCGGTTTTCCCCAGAACTATGCGCAGCCTCGGTAACCGCCATGAGAAGGCTTAGAGACAGAGGCCGAGGCCTTCGTGGTGGTATGGCCTTACCAGTTGGCGACTGCCTGGGCCTCTTGGCTTGGTTCTTGCTGCTTCAGACGCGATTGGAGGAGGCCCGGATGGTTCCAGGGACGCTGTCTCTTCCTCTCCCCTTGGAGGATGGTCTCGATGACCCGGGTGCAAGCCCACTAAAGAAGTCAAGCACAGAGATGCCTGAGACCTCCCAGGTCCCGCACCCTGTGGGGAGCGCGATGTCCCTTGATTCGGTGACATTTACTCCTGGTCACTCTTTTTCAGCCACGACTCTGCCACAGGGACGATTTCCAACATGGATTCCAACCACTTTAGGTGAAGTTCCTGGGCCATGGTCTGCCCCAGAGACCTGGCCTGGACCTAGGGGGATGGGACCCTGATTTATAGGAGGATCTTGGTATGGAGTGTGGGCTCTGAGTGGGCCCGAGATCCCTTGGGGATCCACACCTGCCCTAGGATTTGCAGAAACAGAGGCTTGTTCTGCAGGTTCTAAGGAGCTGGCTGGCGGTGGAGCAGCCCCTCCCACCAGCCCCTCCCTTCACTAACCTATTCCAGGTTGTGGTCACAGAATTGCGAGGATAGTTGCTGGAAAACCTGCGGTGCAGAGGAGGTGGCCGTGGCAGGTGAGCCTGAAGGTCAGAGGAGGGCACATCTGCGGGGGCTCCCTCATCAGCAAATGGTGGGTGATGACCGCAGCCCACTGTGTATCTGGGTGAGTGCCTGGGGATCTGGTTTTGGGCCCCTGACCAGGTTCTATAGCCTGCCCCTCTTGCTTTCTATTTGAGAAAAAGGAGCCTGTGGTGCTGGTTCATGCCCATAATCCCAACATTTAGGAGACTAAAGCAGGAGGATTGCCAGGAGTTAGAGGCCAGTTTGTGATTTCCAAACTAGACTGGGCCACAGAGTGAGAGATGACAGTCCTAGGTTTTTTTGTTTGCTTGCTTTTTTCTAAAAAAAAAAAAAAAAATTCCGTTTCAGTTGACACATAAACATTGGGATTTCTAACACAGTCCCAAACGATACTGATCAGAGGCCACACACTTGGAGAACCAGCTGGTGGCTGCATGGGGTTGTTAGAGGTCCTGGAGAGGGGTAGCTGATGGCTGCCTCAGGAGGATGGGACTGGGCTGGGAGCATGGTGACACTGTGGATGGGAAGTGTGTAGACCCTTCAGGATCTCTTTGCAGCCATCTGGATTACGTAGTGGCGATGGGAGAGATTGACCGGTGGTCCAGCAGGGCAGTCAACATTCCAGTCCAAGACATCATTGTTCATCAAGATTTCTCTGTTATGGGACCAATTGTGCATGACATTGCTCTTGTTCTGCTGGCCTTCCCTGTGAATTACAGTGCCACCATCCAGCCTGTGTGCCTCCCTAGAAGGGCTTTCTTTGTGCAAGCTGGAACCCAGTGCTGGGTGACCGGATGGGGCAGAGTAGTTGAAGGAGGTGAGCCTAAAGTAAGACCTCAGCAACCACAGACTGGGGAACAACCTCCTTAGTAGTTTGGGATTGGTCTCTAAGGTCAAGGGAGGGACAGGCAGCCTGAGTTTCTAGCAAGTGGATAAGGAGGGGAAGAGAGAAGGCACCATGTGGGAACAAGTACTGGTGATTTTCTATCGGCTTGTCAGGATTGGAGGATTTAGGCACAAAACATGGTGGCTACTCACCAGGGCAGATTTTTGGCTCAGGGTGTGAAGACCTCTCTATAAGCTAGAAGCATTTATCTTGGATGTGAGGAAAGGCCCGGAAACTCAGTGAGTCTATAGGGCAGCGGTTCTCAAACCATGGGTGTGACCCTTTGGGGATCGAATGACCCTTTCACAGGGGTCATCTAAGACCATCAGAAAACACAGATATTTACATTATGATTTATAACAGTAGCAAAATTACAGTTATGAAGTAGCAATGAAGATAACTTTATGGTTGGGGGTCACCACAACATGAGGAACTATATTAAAGGGTCGCAGCATCAGAAAGGTTGAGAACCTCTGCTCTAGGGCCTCCTATTACTGGGAAGAGTGTAGTTTGGTACTTTGCGGTATTACCTGTCTAAGAGTTTGTGTTCATATTCTAACAAGTAACGATGTTGGACTGGCGCATAGGATACGATCACTAGTATTAGCAAGAGCTTATCACATGCTTGTCAACTCTTGGGCAACAATATTTTATTCTCTCTCAGACTATTCCTTCTATTCCATGGTTTGGACTTTGTATCGCCTTACACTCTTGGCAAGGTTGGGCCTCATTTCCCCCCAGTGTCAGATGTGAATAATAGCTGATGTCTTTGAGGGTACTCAGGGGTGGACAGGATGTTGAGGTCCAGAGAAGGTACCACTGACTCATGCCATTCCTACTTAATGGAGATCTGCTCTCTCCACAATGATCTCCATGTAGGTGCCTCATCAAGACTTCTTCGGGAAGTTCAGCTAAGCATTATTCGTCATGAGAAATGTAATCAGATCCTTAAGGACAAGACAGGGAATATATTTACCATCGCCCAGGAAGGGGTGGTCTGTGGCTACAGTCAGAAAGGAGGAGACACCTGCCAGGTCAGTTCATGGTTAGCTTGCCACACTGCCCTGCTATCCTCCCCTCAGAAGTCCCTAATTCCCAGACATTAGGGCCTGGACTATGCTCCCATCCTCCATTTGTTGTTTCTGAAGCTAATGGACTGTCAGGACAAGCGGCCACAGTTCCTGGGCTAGCCTGACAGGACCGTCCAGGAGCAAACAGCCGACGCTGTCTGCAGTGGCTGGGGTGGGGTGAATAAGGGCAACAATAATACAGATTTGGTGTTTTCAGCCTCTTCTGTGGGATATTCCATGCACGCAGGGTAGGTGATTTACTCATTATTTCAGAAATAGAAACATTATGTTGGTTTATATTCAGTTGGCCTCATTTTAAGATGATTTAAGATTTATTTATTTTACATTTATGAGTGCTCTATCTTCATGTCTGCCTTTATGCCAGAGGAGGACATCAGGTCCCATTAGAGATGGTTGTGAGCTGTCATGTGGTTGTGGGAATTGAACTCAGGACCTCTGGAAGAGCTGTCAGTGCTTTTAACCTCTGAGCCATCTCTCCAGCCCCTGGTTAACCTCTTTGAATAGACAGAAATGTTCATTTGCTAAAAAGATGTACTTCTAAAATCTGATAGAAACCGAGTAGTAGCAGGTGAATGTCTGGTTTGTATCAATCTCTCCAGTGCCTTGGGGTGGACTCTTCTGTGTCATGAATCAATTTCATTCCTGTCATTTCTTTCTTTTTCTCCAGGGAGATTCCGGGGGGCCGTTGGTCTGTGAATTTAATAAAACCTGGGTGCAGGTGGGGATCGTGAGCTGGGGCATTGGCTGTGGCCGAAAAGGATATCCTGGGATTTATACAGAAGTGAGTTACTACAGAAACTGGATCATTAAAGAACTGAGCCGGGCTCCGGATTGTAACGCATCGGGCTGCCTCACCTTATGCATGTGTCTGGTGCTTCACCTGGTGTCCTGGTGACCCTGTGATCCCCACAGCCCACTGTTCTCTTGTTTCTGAGCCTCCACTAGGCTTCTCCTCTAACCTTCCTTCCCTGTCAATGCTCTCTCTTCAAATTCTACTCGGAATCCATTGCCTCAGTGGAGCATGGCAGGGAGTTGGGAACTTGTAAAATCTTCTGACCTGGTGCTCTGGTCATCTGCCTCAGTGACCACTGTACGAGGCCTGTGCCTTGCTTGGAGCGAAGGAGAGAGAACCATTTCCAGATAGGGGACTCTCTGACCTGCCAGGTGGAAGGAGATGACTCATGGAGCCCTTGGAGTACATCTGGAGAGGAGAGACATTGTCAGTGTTGAGTAGCCGCTAGACCTAACTGCTTTCCTAGCTCTTACCTGAGACTCTGCTGTACCTGAGTTCTATGATCACTCACAAAGAGACGGGAGGCCCAGCACATTTTCTGCAGAGCTGTGAGCCTGGGACTTCTACATCTGGCTCAGTTGTGGTTGACAGCATGTTCCCTGCACGCCAGTGGGAATCCATCTGTGAGTACAAAACTATTGCTACCCTCGATTGCTGGGAGCAGTCCTGTCTGCTGCCCTCTTCCTTAGTACCCTACAGTCACCTCCAGGGCCACCCTAGGTTGTGTTGATGCGGTCTTGGAGAGGATAGATTTTTAGATATGAACTGAATAAACGTGTCTCATATGTTCTGAAGTTTTGTCTATCTGAACTGTTTGGCTGCTTATAGCATACTCTAAAGAGACATGGGCCCCCATTTATCTAGGGAAGTTATTTGGTCTCTGTTAAATCCTAGAGGAGGCTATCTGTCTCATTTAAGTTTGGTGGGTGGTCTGAGCCCATGAGTCCACACATCTCAGACCAGCCCATCAGCATGGAATGTGCCTTCTGGGTTCCCCTGACTTTGGAGGCCCCGTACCTGATTTTCTCTGTCTCCACAGGTTGACATTTTGTTGCTCTGAGCCAAGGGCACCCTCTAGCCCTTGTTTATCTTCTGTCCTCCAGATCCTGGACCAGAGCAAAGAGTTGAGGAGTCATTTGGATGAGAGGGTGGGTAAATGAATTCTCAAGGGTCCTTTGTGGCCCTACACCTTTCTCTCAGCCCATTGTTCTGGCCCCATTTTCCTTTCCAGGTTGCTTTAGTGAGGGGAAAAATACAATAGAGTAGGCAAAGGTATAGCCTCTGGGGATACATCCCCTGCTCCCAAAGAGGGAGTCCTTTGGTCTGTGCTATGGGAGGGATTTCTAGGCATAGGGAATAAGAATTTAGCTCAAGCCTTGTTGAGGGAAAAATAGGCATCCACTCGGAGGGAACGGAATACCAGATACCAACGCTGACAGTTTTACTCTTCCTGGCCAATGCTTGTGGATTACTTTTGCTAAGTCAGGCACTGGTGTAGGATTCTACATAAGATGTGGGTCACAGCCGGGCGGTGGTGGCGCACGCCTTTAATCCCAGCACTCGGGAGGCAGAGGCAGGTGGATCTCTGTGAGTTCGAGGCCAGCCTGGACTACAAGAGCTAGTTCCAAGACAGGAACCAAAAGCTACGGAGAAACCTTGTCTCGAAAAAACAAAAAAAAACAAAACAAAACAAAAAAAAAGATGTGGGTCACAGGTAGGAAGGGGCTTACTGGGGAGACCCATGGGGACAGGGCATGATGGCTGATGCAGAGGAAGAGGAGGTGGGTGGTAGTTGGGTCTACTGAACTATACTTGACAAAAGTCCAAACATTCAGAGATGCAGTTTCTGGTCGTAAAGGGCAAGTGACAGCAATGCCCGTTTCCTGTGGTCAGAGTTGTGGCCCATCAAAATGAAACCAGGCTCCCTGGAGAAATGCTTGAAATACACATGTGTGGAGTAGGAAATTTCTAATAGGAGCCTACTATTTTCTATCATCGCAGGGACTCGTGGGGTCACAGTAAGATGCAGGTACTAATAAGAGGGTGTACTCTGTCCAGCAAAAGATGGGACCATAGGAGTGTCACCAGACCTGAGGAATCTCAGTGGCCGTATAGACTAGGGTGCTCCTGTCTCTGTCATTTCACTATAGATGTGTACGGAACAGTGGAGACCTTTGGGTCATCCGGTACCCATGCTCCCAGGGAAGATGGACTGCCATGCTGCTTCCTCGGCTTCTTTCAGCTCGCTGTCTAAATGAGCATCTTCCATTCTATAACCACGTCATTTCCCTTACATTTATGGTAGATTTTGCCGATGATTTTAAAGGCCCCAACCACATTGTTGAAATGTTGTTTAGCACAGGGAGGACACTTTTGACTGACAGCTTGAATTAATAAATTCTAAGGAGATGAAGCACATCTCTGAAGAACAAGCCCAGAGAGGATTAGATCATGAGGGCCAGAAATTTATCCATAATACGACGATATTGTTGAGAGGTGGGGAAAGACAGGCCTAGCCAGAGGAGATGTGCCGTAGAGCGTGTGTCCTTGAGGGCCATATCTTTCCCTACATCCTCCCTGTGTTCCCAGTGTTCCACGCTGCCTCCGTGTGTGCAGCTCCACCACGTCTTTCTCACCATTTTAGGTGGAACTCTCAGAGACTGGGAGCCACTGCAATAATTGGTCACCTTGACTCGTTTCTCTCAGTTTTTTTTGTCCATAGCAATGATGAATCTGATTACCACGGCTCTTAAGGACAAGAGGTACGGGGCTCAAAGAGAAAAAGGAGTATATTGGAGCAGCTTCCCTCAGATATTCAGGATGCTGTTGGCTAAGAATCCAGCCATTTCACAGAGTGCACACAGCCGCAGGTTGCAGGAATGCACAAGCACGGGCTATGGAGTGTGATGGCTGGCAGCAGCTTGTCGGGACTTACACCTGTCTTTCTCCTAGGAGCAATAATGGATTGGTGCTCACCGTGACAGTTTGAAACTTGACTCCTGTGGATGGCAGCTGTGCATCTCACAGCTGTACAGGGGAACTGGGCAATGCTTGCTGCTCTGGTGGGCGTGCAGGCCTGTGGCACTCTGTGTGGCAGCTCTATCAGGGCCATGATACCCACGATGGTCTTGTCCTGTGGTGAATAGCTCCCTGAGAGTATGGGGGAAGGGTGTCTCTGGTTCCTGGGAGAGGGCTCTCAACTTCTAGTAACTGGCCTTAGGACAGTGTTCCAGGCAGATGGAAGCAGAAGCAACCAGGACTCGCAATACCTAGTCTCATTAAGAAGTCAGGCAACTTTTCTTCTATTACATTCTGTTTATCCAAAATAAGTCACAGTTGGTCTGAAGATGTATCTCAGTTGGTCGAGTGTCTGCCTAGCAGGTGTGAAACTGTGGGTTTGATCTCTGACACGACCTAAACCTTGGCGCAGGGGTGTATACATGTACTCTCTGCACTGGGAAGTGCAGGCAGAAGAGTCAGAAATTCAAGGTCAACTTTGGCGAGTTGGAGGCCAACCAGGGTTCCATGACACCCTATTGTAAAAAAGCCAGAATGTCTTAATGCCAGACCAGACTTAATAATAGCTGTGAAATGAATTTCATTTCTTTTCTTTTTCTTTCTGTGTTGTTTGATTTGGGCTGGAGGGTGGGCAGGACCTCACTATGCAGCCCTGGCTGGTCTGGAGCTCACGGAGATCTGCCTGTCCCTGCTTTCTGAGTGGTGGGATTAAAGGTCCATGCCTGGCTAATTTACATGCTTAGCATGCTATGCCCACGTTTTCTAACCAACCACATCAAGGATAATAAAATTTTTTTTAACACCTCTAGAATGAACAAACCCCTAATATTGCCCCCCCCCCATCTCTGAAGTAGTGGCTCTCAAACCCAGAGCCTTCCACGCACAAGGCAAAGACTCTACCACTGAGCTACACCCTTGGTCCCAGTCTCCCCAGCAGCAACTGAGAGAGAACTGGCGGGTTATGAGACTGCACCTCCAACCCAAAGGAATTAGTTTCTAGGTAAACTGGCTGCATTGTCGCAAGAGGAGGCCATTTGATGTCATGTCGCTCAGTGGCAGAATCCAGCATTAATTCTCTTGTTGAGAAAAGAACTGTAGAAGTGTAACTGTCGACAAGTAGGAAATAGAGGTTGCAGAGGAGCAACCTGGAGCGAAACGCACAAAGTCCAGACTGTAGGAGACCACAGGTCAGGGTCCAGGGTCTTCTACAGGTGATGTTCAAGGGGCTGAGTATCGTGTAGTCATGGTTCTAAAGATACATGAAATACAAAAGAGTCTTACAGACTAGAGGGTAGCATTTCAGGCTCCAAAGCCACAGAGAAACCCTGTCTCGAAAAACCAAAAAAAAAAAAAAGTTGTACATAAATAAATTAAAAAAAGCCGGGCGGTGGTGGTGCATGCCTTTAATCCCAGCACTTGGGAGGCAGAGGCAGGCGGATCTCTGTGAGTTCGAGACCAGCCTGGTCTACAAGAGCTAGTTCCAGGACAGGCTCCAAAGCCACAGAGAAACCCTGTCTCGAAAAACCAAAAAAAAAAAAAAAAGTTGTACATAGAGGGTAGCATTCAAGGAAACATGTCTAATGACACAACAGTTATAACTGACGTCTCATTGAGGGCGGTACGGAACTGTGTTAGGGTGGCACACGGGAGGGCTTCCTGACTGCGTGGTTTGCCCTGACTGCAATCCAAGCAGTGTCACTGTGCATCGGCTGCCAAAGCTGCGTGTTTGCTTGGTCTGGATGCGTGTATCAACTCTATCACGTGAATTAAAAAGGTGACAATGCTCACGAGTGAAACTACTGGGGTGGGGCCAGGTCGGAGATTTTGCTATCATTTATTTAATGCTTATTGGTCTGCAGGCTGTTGATTTCTTCCTTTGGTATTATTGATAACCAAACATCTTTATATGTAGTAATTAAATGTATTTCAGCAGCTTTGTTATTTTATATGCAATAAACAGAGAATAAACTGTGTTCACTTAATACGCTCAGTAAGCTGTGATATGAGCGTATACACGTGCAATGATTATTGAATTTATTCTGTGAGTATGATGAGTCTTTTGCCTGCATGAATGTCTGGGCGTCCTGTGTGTGCCCTGTTGCCTGTGAGGTCAGAAGAGGGTGTCAGATCCCCTGGATCCAGAACTACAGATGGTTGTGAGCCAGCATGCGAGTACTGGGAACTGAACCTGGGTCCTCAGGCAGTACAGCAAGTGCCTTTAACCACTGAGCCATCTCTCCAGCCTTGTTTTTGTATTTTAATGCAAGGTTTTGCTGTGTGGTCCATCTAAGTGTTAAAGTTCTGAGGGGAAAGCTATCTCCAATGCAAGCGTTACAGCTCTGAGGAGAAAGGTATCCTGGCAGTTGTGAGTCTAGGAACACCCCAAAGTTATACTGCACAACAAACCTCACACAAGAGATGTACTGGGGGAAATGGGTGGCTGCCTATGCTTGGGAGAGAAACAGGCAAGAGCTGAGCAAGAGGTAGGCTTTCTACAGGGCTTCTTGGGGGTAGAGCTTTCCAGGGTGGCCTGGGATTGGTGGGATTTTGTAACTGATCTTGGACATTTTACTCTGCAGAGCTTGGCCACTTCTGTCTTGAGGGACTGAATCCAGTAGTTACGGCCATTGGAGTGTTCTGTGGGTGGAGCCTGGTGGCTGGAGGTCCTCGTGGCAGGGCCTGGCCTCCAGGGACTTACAACCCTGGCTGACCTGATACTACTAGATAGCTCAGACTGACCTCAGGTTTGTGCCCATCTTCCTCCCTCAGCTTCCTGCGTGCCGGGATGGCAGGTGTAGGGGTGTTTAGACTGCGTGTGTGGTCTGTGTACCACTTGCATGCAGTGCCTACAGAGGCTAGAGGCCATCAAATCCTGGGAACTGAAATTGGAGATGGTTGTGAGCTGCCATGTAGGTGCTACAAATCGAACGCAGGCCTTTGGGAAGAGCAGGAAGTTCTCTTAACTGCTCACTCATCTCTCCAGCCCCTCTCCTCTGATTCCTATGTACACTCTCATATCATCTACAGATACCCTTTTTAAGATTTAAAAAATATTTTTAACATGCATATTTTGCTTGCATGTCTGCAGGTGCCCACAAAGACCAGAAGCATCAGATCCCCCGCACTTGGAGGCAGCGGATCATTTCTAGTGGTCAGATGTTGTGGTCTTGAAACACCATTTCCCCCAGGCTTGCCCAGAGAGAAGGCTTGAAAAAATGTATAGGTGTGAGTAGGAATTGCCTAAAGAAACCTGGTTTTTCCCACCATTCCAGAGAGCAAGATCACTAGTAAAGACCACGGGGGTCAGGGCTGGAGAGATGGTTCAATGCTCTTTCAAAGGACCTGGATTCAGTTCCCAGCACCCACACGGTGGTTCATACCATCCTTAAAACTCCAGACCCAGGGGATCTGATGACCTATTTGACATCCATGGGCCCGGGCAGCCAAAACACTCACTCATAAGGAAAAAAAAGGAACCACTGGGATCCTAATCAAATGAGTCATGTACAAATCAGAACAGGCCCTCCAGGTGTACAGTGCTTTACCTTTGAGATCAGAACAGGCTCTCTGTAGTGAGTGGTGGTGAACCTGTTAGATCAGACACCCCTTGGTGAGCGGTGGTGAACCTGTGAGGTG
>NC_022012.1:83158910-83173527 GCF_000317375.1 Microtus ochrogaster
CATAGACCATGCTGGTCTCGAACTCATAGAAGTCCACCTGCATCTGCCTTCCAAGTGCTGGGATTAAAGGCGTGTGCCACCACCGCCCAACTGAAGGCAGATACTTTAAGGACTCTTAACATCTAAGCTCAGAAGTTGCACAACTTTGCTTCTGTTGGTAGAAGCAGATCACAAAGCCATCTTAGCTCCAACAAGGGTGGGAGAATGAGGCAAGTTCTGACTTTAGTACTGGGAAGCCTTGAACTCGACTTTTTACTGCCTCTTACCTTTAATTACTGGTGTTACAGCATGAGTGGCCACACCTGGATGAATTCCATTTCTTGGTTGGTAAAGATGCAAAATACTATGGCTGAGTTTTCTAATCCACCACAGAAGGGAAGACAGTTGCAATTTTTAAAAACCTGTAAAACGTGTTAATAGCCACACTCTTGATAAAACTTCCCCAGCTGACAAATGAAAGAAAATTGACAAACGAAAGAAAATTCTGAAACTGTGAGATCACTATTTTCAACACCCCCGAGGGATTAGTGTTTCTAGGCAAAAATCATCAAACCGTTTGTAAAGTCACAAAAAACAAAAACAAAAACAGAAAAAAAAACATGCAGTGGGGTGAGAGAGGGCGTTAAGCGCACTGGCTACTCTCGCAGAGGATCCTGGTTCAGTTCCCAGTACGCACATGGCATCCACAGCTCCAGTTCCAAGGGATCTGGTGCCCTCTTCTGGCCTCCATGGGCATCAGGCACATAGGCAGTACACTTTACATACATATGGGAAAAACACTCATACATATAAAATAAAAATAAATATTAAAATAAGAAAACCATGTAGACATTGTGTTTCTCCCAATAATAGAATATAGATAGCACTTGTCTGGTTGACAGGGGGCTGGGACCTGGGTCCCACTGCGGACTTGCAGGAAAGAGAGAAGAATAAAAAAGAGTGCAATTCAGAGTCTAGACTTCCAGAGACTACATGCCAAACAATCCAGGGTCCTCTACACACGAGGTGTGATGGGCAGGAGGAGAAGGTACAGTCTTCAGAGTCTCTTAGGGAGATATGAAGTGCAAAACAGCCCTTCCAGACTCAAGGGCAGCATGCAGGGAAGCATGTTTGGGTGTGGGAACTACAGAAAAAGTCACATGAAAGTAGCATTAATGAACACAGCTGCCAGTTGTGTCATGGATGGTTCGTGGAGGGGCTCCTGCACTGTCGCTGAGTTGTGTGTCTTGACCTGGATTGTAGATTCACGCGCAGTCAACTTTACATTGATTACCAAAGTTGTGTGTTTCTGTGGTTTTCTATATGGTCCTATTTTACCACCAGAGATTAAAAAGGAAATTATCAAACTGTCAGGAGGTTATGTTGCCTGGGACTGGGATGGGCTTTTTATTTAATATTTTTTAAACATTATTTTTTATGTGTTATGAGAGTTTTGTCTTCGTGTGTGTGTGTGTGTGTGTGTGTACACGCACGCACCTTGAGGAGGTCAGAAGAGAGACAGAATCCCCTGGAACTGGAGTTATGAGTGGTTGTGAGCCACCATGTGGGTGCTGGGAACCAAATCCGGGTCTTCTGCAAGAGCAGCAAAAACTCCGGCCCCTTTTTGTTTTTAATATTGCTAAGATGTAGAACGCCTTCGAAATTGCTTCCATGACGGTGCTGCCCAGGTAGGTTTTTGATGACGATGTCTCAGGGATCAGCCATCTTAGGAAGAAGCTCTGGACCTGCACGAGCCACTGCTGGGGGGCGGGGGTGCCAGGAGACGGATTGCCTGAGCCCAAGGCCTAAATGGGCCGCTTCCTGATCCTCCTGGTCTGGTTTCAGCGTCTTCAGCCTCTGTTCAGTGAGGCCTTGGCTAGGGACAGGGGTCCCGGGTGGTAGCAGTGTCGGAGGTGTGGCCGCACGGAGCTTGGCTTTGGGTGGGGGTGACAATGGTGATGGTGTTGGCGTTGGTGGCAGAGCTGATGCTGTTGGGGCAGTCAAGCCAGCAGCAAGCAGGAACGGCTCTGCCTTTACGTTTCCTGTCGGTCTCTTCCTTAGGTAGTACTTACGGACCCACGGAGGATTCCAGAGTGATGCTCACAAGTCTAGGGGTGCCGGCACGGTGGAACCGCATGAAACCCCTGAATATTTCAGATCCTTTGGTAATTCCGGAGTCTCCAGACCCCACTGGGACTCCAGGATCAGGGACTCCTTCACCGACCACAACTGAAGGTGTCATGGAATCCAGCAGTAGCTCTCCAGAAGAACCGTTTGCTCCAGGTACTGCTACCAGTGCCCGCTCTCTACCTGCCAGTCTGGGAGGTCAAAGTGCAAACCAGTTGGGCTGGGAAGGCGGGGTCTGCTCCGGTCCTTGCAGGGCTGGAGAGGTAGTCATTTCTGAGGATGACCTTGATTATGTGGAATGGGTTGGAGGTGTGGAGCGCTGGCTTCACTTCTAACCTCTCTTTAGAAGCATGTGGCCGAAGAATTATGGAGTTAAGTCACGGAAGGCCATCTGCTGTGAGGAAGTGGCCATGGCAGGCGAGCCTGCAGAGCAGAAACGAGCACATCTGTGGAGGCTCCCTCATCAGCCACCAATGGGTGCTGACTGCGGCCCACTGCATATATGAGTAAGTGTTTGGGGATCTTGTTTGGGGCCCCTGATCCAGCTGTGTCCTGTCTCCCACTCTTAAGGTTTTTGTTTGGGGGGTGGTGATGCCAGCACTTGTGAGGCAGAGGCAGGCAGGTCTCTGAGTTCGAGGCCAGCCCAGGGGAGCCAGAGCTCTTACACAGAGAAATCCTGTCCTGGAAAAAACAAACAAACAAACAAACAAAACCCCCAAAAATAACAGCAACAACAAAAAGATATTTTAGCTAGGTAGTGGTGGTACACACCTTTAATCCTGGCACTCACAGGTGGATCTCTGTGAGTTCAAGGTCAGTCTGGTCTACAGAGTGAGTTTCAGGACAGCCAGGCGCGCGCGCGCGCACGCACGCACGCGCGCACACACACACACACACACACACACACACACACACAGATTTTTCCTTCTCATCTGTAAAAGGAGTGGTAGTCCAGGATTCGTGGCCAGTCTCAGGTGACACCTAAACATGTTCATTTTTAGCAAGTTTCCAGATGATTCTGGTCTAAGAACCACACTTGGAGCACTGCTGTATGGTCAGAGGTGGTCAGGGGTCCTGGAGAAGGGTGTGGTTTGGGAGGAGGGGGAGGGCTGATGCTTGGCATCCACAGAAGGCTAGGCTGGGAAGCAAGCACCCTGTGTAGGGGTATGTAAGCCCTCCAGGACCTCTTTTTTCCTTGCAGCCACGAGGAATACAAGGTGATGCTGGGAGACAACGTGCTGACTTCTGAATCTGTAAATCAGACTCTCGTCCCCGTCAAAGACATCATTTATCCTTCCAATTTTGACTCTCAGACCATGAAGAGCGACATTGCTCTTGTTCTGCTGGCCTTTGCTGTGAACTACTCCTCACATATCCAGCCTGTGTGCCTTCCCGAGAAGCCCTCCCAAGTGGAGAACGGAACATGGTGCTGGGTGACCGGCTGGAACCGTGAAAATGGTGAGGCTGGCAGGCAGGACGGCCTGGTGCTTCAGGTTGATCTGTGAGGGGAGGGGCGAGTTTCTAAAGGGAGGCGAATACACTGATAGCGAGCTCATTGCAACTGTGTTAGGCTTTTATTTTTGTGTCAGGACCTGGTTGCTTGGGTGACAGACGTGATGTGATGGTTTCTGTCCAAATTAGATTTGGGCTGGGGTAATGTGATACTAACCGATTTGAGCTGTTCTTCCCCCAAAGGGTTAAGCTTCCTCCTTCCTGGGCTGAGCAGAGCACAGGACCTTAGACCTTCCCTCTTGCAGCAGAGACTCTGGGGGATGTTGGTTGTCATTTTCTAGCTGGCGAGACTTTTCTTGTCTGTTTCCTCTGGGACAGGTGTCCAGTGCATGGCCTGTCTGTCTTAAGGGATCAACTGTATATTCACACAGGCGGTGGCACCGGGCGGATGCTGGTAGCCCCTGCCATCTTCTGGTACAGATCCTTGATTGTCTTTCTGTAGATACAGTCTTCACTTCAGCTCTCCTCCAGGAGGCCCGGCAAAACATTCTTCTCCAGAAGCCTTGTAATCAGCTGTTCCAGAGCCGGTTAAATACACCCGAAAACCTCGTGATGAAAGGGATGGTCTGTGGCCAGCATGACTCAGGACAGAGTCCTTGTTGGGTCAGTTTATGGGCCCCTTAAGGCCACCTCAAAGGCTCGAGTTATTTGCCATCACCACCTCCGTTCTTAGACAGGGTTTCACTGAGTAACCCTGGAACTCTGCATAGACCAGGCTTGCCTCAAACTGGCAGAGATCCTCTTGCCTCTGCCTTCTGACACTGGAGTAGAAGGCATGCGCCATTAAGCCCTGCCGCTACATCTTGTACAAACCCCTTAGTTAAGGTTTCCCATGAGTTGGCCTGGCCTGGTCCTTCTAAAAGGTTTAACCTTTGCTACCTAGGGACCCTGCTAAAGCATTTAAATCTGAGCATAATACAAAACCATGTTCTGTACTGAGTGTTATGCAGCACACAACATACCAATGTGAGCATTTGCCCTTTATAATCTTAGTTAACCATATCACAGCCTTGTAACATAGGCATTAAAAATTTCTGGAAGTCAAAGTCCAGGGAGATAAACTGAAGCTCTTCCTATGAGTGCCTCTAGGATCCCCAGGTCCATTTCTTCCCTCTGCAGAAGACTGTATTCTTGAGAAGGGGTTTGGAGCCGTCAGTGGATGCACGTTGGAGTTTCTTGGAAAAGGGAGGGTATCATTGTTGTGACGGGGCACAGCATGTATAAGGGTTCAGAGGTCTAATGCTGAAGGAAGTTTTGTCTGCATTGGGAGCAATGGGATAAACTGATTAGAGTTGAAGCTGGAGGCAGAGGCAGGCGGATCTCTGGGTTTGGGGCCAGTGTAGTCTACACAAGTGGTTCCGGGACTACACAGAGAAACCCTGCCTTGAAAGCAACATCAACAACAACAAAACAAAAAAAACCCCAAGTGGTTAGAGTTGGGATTTGTGCAGCCTGGAGCCCTGTGTCAAATTCCTAGACTGGCCCAGCCAGGGCTAGGAGGCAAAGCTGGGCAGGTGTGGTGAGAGTTACCACGTCTAGGAGTCCTGAGCAGAGCCTGAGGTAGGGAGGGAGGTGTGTTTGAGGTGACCAAGGTTGTAGGACCTTGGGTTTAGGGTGGGTCAGGGCCATGCAGAATTGCACTTGAAGGGGAAATTTGGCGTGCTACAGCTCTTGAAGGCAGCACAGCTGAGCCACGGAGGAGGCTACTCAATGGGGTTAGGGCAGAGAGAACTTCTTAAGACTCTGGTAAAGATTCCAGGACTTCCATGCAAGGATGATCCTCAAGGTATTTAATGTTTTTGAGGACTCGGGAGCAGTCTAACTAGACACAGGAATGATGCTGGAATGGGCTCTGCAGGTTACATACTCTAGAGGCCAAGGCTAATACAGTTGCAGGATTATGAGTTCTGACAGGCTTAGACATTCACTAGAAAGGGTTTGGTATCTGTAGATTAGGGACTCCCAAGGTAAATGTCAGTCTATGACTGTTCTGCTGGGCTGGACTGGCTGTGCATCTTGTGTCTGTGCCTGGTCATCACAGAAGGTATATCCTTGCTCAGAGGATGGGCAAGTTTTCACGTGAGCTTTTCATCTGCTAAGTCTCAGCCATTAAAAGAATCTAGGGCCAGGTATGGTGGCTTACACCTTTAATCCCAGCCCTCGGGAGACAGAGACAGGTGGATCTCTATGAGTTCAAGGCCAGCCTAGTCTACAGAGCTAGTTCCAGGGCAGCTGGGGTTATTACACAGAGAAACCTTATAATCCTGTCTCAAAAAAAGAAAAAAAGAAAAAGAAAGAAGGAAGAAGGAAAAAAGGAAGGAATGAAGGAAGGAAGGAAGGAAGGAAGGAAGGAAGGAAGGAGGGAGGGAGGGAGGGAGGGAGGGAAGAATCTAGGCCTGCAAGAGCCTTTGGGCCTTTGGGCCTGAGGAAGTCTCCCCAGCAATGCAGCCAGCCTGCTACCTCTTCCACTCCTACAGTTGGTTTCTTTCTTCTCTTTTTCAGGGAGATTCTGGGAGCCCCCTTGTCTGTGAATCTGAGAACACGTGGACCCAGGTGGGAATTGTGAGCTGGGGCATCAACTGTGATGAAGTCCCTGTCCCCTTGGTTTACACAGACATCGTTGAATACGATTCATGGCTCAAAGATATTCTAAGTCTGGCTTCCTGTACAAACGCCATGGGAGTCTTGGTCCTGCACCTGTCTCTGGCGCTGCAACTGGCCATCTTGGTCAGTTGCCTTCCTTAGCACACTCTGTTCCTGTTGGTTTGAGTCTCCCACTAGGCCTCTTCTCCAATTCCACCTTCCTCTCTCGGCCTTTTCTTCAGATTCCAGTCAGGATCCATTGCCCTGGGGAGAGGCATAGTGGACCGTGGCAGGGTGACTGGGGACTGCAAGGTGTCCTGACTGGTGTTCTGGTCACTCGTCTCAGACACAGCTGATTGCTCTCTGCCTGGTGGGAATGAGAGCGAACTGATCCAACTGGAGGCTAGGAGGGGCACAATGACTAATTCCATCTCAGAGGACATCTGTCAAGAAGAGAGGCCATCATTGGTCTAGACTGGCTGTTTGCATTACACTGATCAGTGACTGCTGGAAAAGGGGAGGGAGGGAGGAAAAGAGGAGCATTGCCAGCTCCCTGCAGAAGTATGGAGCTGGGACTTAAGTATCCGAGGCTGGCAGAAACTCCCTTGTACCCCATGTGGGGGTCTGTCAGTGAATGCACAACCCATACCTCATACTCCTGCCTGGCACCCCTTCCTCAGTTTCCTAGTGGCCACATCCAGGGTCACCCCAAGTTGTGTCGAGGCAGTTTGGAGTGGGGGGATTTCAAATGTGCACCGAATAAATGTTTGGAGAGTGTTCTGTGTGTTCTGAAGCTCTGCTCACCTGAGATATGTGGCCACTCAGAGAACTGGACCCCCATATGCCTAGGAAGTTCCTTACAGTTGGCAGTAAGGCACAGAAGAGATGAGGCTGGGCTAGCTCAGACCTGAGTCCTATAGGTGGTTTTGGTAGGCAATCCTGCTTCTCACATGCCTGGCGTAGTTATCAGCATCTGAGCAGGGACTTTACCTGTGCTGTACCATGTTCAAAGGTAGGAAGGGCTCAGGACAGGTAGGGGGGAGTAAGAATGAAGTCAGGCCGGGCGGTGGTGGCGCACGCCTTTAATCCCAGCACTCGGGAGGCAGAGGCAGGCGGATCTCTGTGAGTTCTAGGCCAGCCTGGTCTACAAGAGCTAGTCCCAGGACAAGCTCCAAAGCTACAGGGAAATCCTGTCTCCGAAAGGAAAAAAAAAAAAGAGTGAAGCCAGGGCCTGAGAAGCAGTCTTTCTCTCTCTCTTTTTTAGAATTATTTATTCATTTGTCTTTCTCTTCTCACTATTCATCTGATTTTTATTTCCAAAGGCCATGTTCCCAAAGTCAGGAGGACTTGAAGAGAGATTCATCACATTTTATACAGCTTCCGTCTTATACAGGGTTCCACTATAGATGTGTTCACTAGTCTCCTCCAATCCCCCTCCCACCCTTTGTCTTTCCAAGGCTCCATGTCTCACCCTCTGCTCCCCCTGGCTTCAGTGGGCATCCAGTTCTAACCACTGCCACAGGAGGGATGAATCTCAGGGAGTTTACATCAACCCCCTCTCTATTTATTTTTATTTTTGAGACAGGACACCACTATGTACCCCTGATGGATTCATCTCTTAATGAATGCATACATCACCTGATACGTTAAGAAACCACGGGACCTGGACTAGATGAGGAGGTGTTTGTCTATGTCCTCACCACTTGGAAGGCAAAGACCATCAGTGGTTCCTTTGCTACACACTGAGTTTGAGGCTAGTCCTACAAGTTGGGGTATGAGGTGTTGTGACAAAATGATAGCAAGCTCCCAAACCACCTCCACCCTCCAGAAACTGCTGGCTCTTCAGAGACTAACAACACACACTTAACATTGTTTACCACAGCAAGCTATTCCGTGTCAGTAGATAGCTCTTCCTCCTTTATATAGCTCCGCTCTTGCCTCATGGCCCATTCTTCACCCGTGAGAGCACACTCTGAGAACTTGTTAAAGTCACATTACTGCTGGGAGTGATGGGACATATCTAATCCCAACACTTGGGAGCCAGATGCAGGAGGATTCCCACAAGTTCAAAGCTAGTCAGGACTATACAGAGAGGGACCCTGTCTAAAAAGAAATATAATTCACATTATTGGTCTCACCAAGGAAGTTTTCAATCCCGGGAGCCAGGGCCAAGGTGTGAGGATGAAGATCAAGTTCCCAGGTGCTGTTGGTGCAGCTGGTGTGGGGACCTAACTTTAAGAACCAAATGCTGGCAGAAGGACAGCTTTCTCTGGCCTACCTTGACGTGTAAATGGCACAGATTACTCACTCAAACGCATTTAAATGCCAAACCGGGGTGGGGTAGGGCTGGAGAGATGATTTAGTGGTTGTGAGCTTCCATAAGACACAAATTTGATTTACAGAACCTACCTGGTGGCTTCTAACCGTCTGTAACTCCAGCCCTGGGGGATTCGATACCTTCTTCTGGCTTCTGTGGGCGTCACATACATGTGCACTATGGTGCACAGACATGCATGCAGACAAAACACACATAAAAAATAAAATTAAACTAATAATCTTTGTTTTTCAAGACAGGGTTTCTCTGTGAAACAGTCCTGACTTACTGAAACTCACTCCGTAGATCAGGTTGGCTGCTGCCACTGCCGTTAAATAAACAAACAAACGAATAAATAAATAAATAAATAAATAAATACTGGCTGGGTGGCAGTGACTCATGCCTTTAATCCCAGCACTTGGGAGGCAGAATCAGGCAGATCTCTGTGAGTTTGAGGCCAGCCTGGTACAAAGTGAGTTCCAGGACAGCCAGTACTGTTACACAGAGAAACCCTGTCTCAAAAACAAACATACAAACAATGTTGCAATGCCAGTCTGGGTGCCTGGGTCTGGAGAGTTCTGCTGGACACCTGGAACTAAACAGGAATTTTGGTGATCATCTCACAATCTCTGCTGGACTCTGGAGATCCAAAGAGATCGTCCCTCTGTGAAAAGCCCGGTTTATGCCCAAGGCCAGGTACAGACAAATGGCAACAGTCCTTCATATTGTTGGTCTGTGGACCAGGACAGCTGCCCTTCTTGGCTCAGCATCCTGCCCCAGCAGTGCCCCCTCCTTGATTTAGTCTTGATCCAATTCATCTATTACCTTTTCAGAACCATCTTCTTGATGACATTTTTTTGTTTGGGGGTTTTCTTGGTCCTCGTGAAGAAGAGTTTACCATGAAACTCGTGCAACAGGCCCAGAGAACAAGAGAATAGCCTGAGGCTGGACCACAAGGAATACCACCCAGGAATCTTTCCCCAGTTAGGTTCTGGATGCCCTGCCACACTATGAGAACACTGCGGGTGTTTTCACAGTTCTGTAATCCGAGATCCCGTCCCAGTCAAGGGATCTGAACTCACCTTAAGGACCAGATTGGGTCCAGGTACTAGAATCGAAGACCCTGAAGAGGCACGGTCAGGCTCTTGGCCATCATGTCACGTGTCTAAGACGTCATCACGTACGGGATGTAGGCACGTGACAGCGCGCTGGAGCTCTCTCCGCAGCCCACAGGTACATCTTCATGGCTGCGTTGTCGTCGTTGTGTGGCCTGGGCGCTTGGCCTGGATCCTTGAGGCACTGGGTCCTAACCTGTTTTGTGACACTACTGTTGCTGCCTCCGCCTTCAAACTTAGGTGAGGCGGGCACCTTCTCTGCTGTGTCTTCTGTCAGTGTCTTCTCTCTAGTCTTGCTCGGGTTGGCTATTCCTTTCCAGCCGCTTGGAACTTGTGTGCGCCACTCTCCCCTCACTGTCTCCTCTCTTCTGCTTCAAAGTCCTAGGTCACAACTACCCTGTGGTCTCCTGGAGACAGCAGCAGGCAGCATCCCTGGCCTCTCCCTCCATGCCCAGGCACCTTCGTATCTCCATCCTCGCAAAAGGATGATTGGCTTCTTCCCATCACCAGCCTTTGACTGTCTTTTCAGACGCCACCCCCCTACCCCCCCAGCCCCCGTGAATCCTCCGACTGCTCTGTAACAGTACCCATAGCCACTTCTTTGCCAGTGGGAGTATGCCTCCCGAGCAGAGTTCGGGCTGCAGCAGGGCCGGGGGTGGGGGTTGTCCCCCCGTGCTGAGAGGCGCTGCTTACATCCATCAGTCATACTCATCCACCCAAGTGCGTTCCTTGGTTTTCTTCCACCATTCTTCTCAGTGCGCTGCCAGCCTTCTCCAAGAGTCATTATGGCTTCATGCTTCCCTCTGGCTCTTTATTTCCCATGTAATCCTCAGCCCATTCCTGACCCCTCCTCCTTATTGCTCCCGGTTTTGTTTGTTTGTTTTGGTTTTGTTGTTGTTTTTCAAGACAGGGTTTCTCTGTGTCTCTTTGTTGCCCGTCCTGGAACTAGCTCTTTTTTTTTTTTTTATCTTCCATGATGATCAGATCTGAGAAACTAGCTCTTGTAGATCAGACTGGCCTCAAACTCACAAAGATCCTCCTGCCTCTGTCTCTCGAGTGCTGGGATTAAAAGCATGCGCCACCACCGCCTGGTTCGTTTTGATTTTTTATTAATCTCTTCCTTTTTTATTTCCGGTGGCTCCTCCTCCAACCCTTTTCCCCTTTTTATTTTTCCTTCTTTTATTTGGGGAGAAGGGCAAGGTCTCATGAACCCTTGGGTAGCCTTGAACTTTCTGTGTAGCTGAGGATAGATAGCTTGAAGTTCAGAACCTCCTGTCTCCACCTCCTAAGTGCTGGGATTACAAACACATACCACCTTCCCTAGCTTCCTGAGTCTCCTGCTTCAGGAGAACCCCTCTCCTCCGTGTCCACATCGTGCCACCCAGTCTCTGCTTGTTTCGGACTTAAGGTGCTATTGATTCCTTCCCTCTTCTCTGCTCCCTTGGTGAACCCAGTTACCCCAGGCATTGGGCTGCATTATGTCCTGCTACCTAAGACAATAGCCTGAAGGAGCACCCACTTGCTGGACCTCTTCCCCGAACCATCCTGAAGCATCTCACTTTGCTGGTGTCTCCACCAGACCCTCATTCTCCTAAAAGCTGGCTTTCTTTCTTAGTTGTCTGTCTTAGTGAAGTGAATGACAGCCAGCCTTCTCTGCATTCAGAAACCAGTGCCAGCCGGGCGATGGTGGCTCACGCCTTTAATCCCAGCACTCGGGAGGCAGAGGCAGGCGGATCTCTGTGAGTTCAAGACCAGCCTGGTCCACAAGAGCTAGTTCCAGGACAGGCTGCAAAGCTACAGAGAAACCCTGTCTCAAAAACAAAACAAAACAAAACAACAACAACAACAAAAAAAAACCAAAAAAACAAAACAGAAACCAGTGCCAGTCCAGACTAACCCATGTCCCTTGGTCGTCCCTCAAGCTCGTCATATCTGTCCTCAGAGCCTCGTCCAGGTCCCTTCCTGCTTTCTTGAGTTCTGCAGAAATGCAGTGGAGAACCCCGCCCCCCATCTATTTTGTCACTTTCCTGTCTCTGCCCTACTGTCCTCGTAACACAATCCATATGATCCAAGCCATGCATCCGATCCACCTCGTCCATATGATCCATGCCATGCATCTGATCCACGCCATGCATCTGATCCACGCCATGCATCTGATCCACGCCATGCATCTGATCCACACCTCTGCTGGCCTCATTTTTCTCTTCCACCACAGACATCATTTTCATCCTCCAAAGACTCTGGAATACTCTATTGTATTTCTCCCTGGAGGACTTTTTTTTATCAGTTTTTATTTGTTTTTCCCCTCTCAGCTGTTGCTTACACCTGCCACCTCTTCTAGGTTGACCTGACATCTCAGTCCCTGCCCCTGTCCTGATCTCACATGGTGACAATGTGTTTACTGTCTGCATAGCTGAGCAGCGTGTGTCCTCAGACAGGTTCTGTCTGACACGGTTGTTTCCCAGTCTGCGACTTCAGACTAGGAACAGCATCAGATTCGGGACTGTTTGATGAATGAGGGAGTGAACTAATTATTTAGTCCATCCTGTTACAAGTTATCGCTGTTCTTCTCTCCTTCAGGTGATAAAGAGGACCACGACCAGCCAGGTGGGTCAGTGGGTCCCCACGGCAGGGAAAGGTCCAGTTCCTGGGAAAAATGCATTCTGAAAGTTTCTGCCTGAATAGCATTTCTGGCTTGGTAGGAAGCAAGTATTGAATGCGCTTCCTAAACAACGTATACCACTGCCAGGACACAGCCCTGAGTGCTAAAAAAGAGTGTCTGGGTCATCCATGGGCATGCAGGGCTACTGTGATCTCAGCTCTGGCTTTGAGTCTTCCCTACAGCTTCATAATAAGCTTCCAGGGGCACTGGCTACAGAGCCTGGCTCCTGAGGTTTCCTGTCTTTCCCCTTAGACCCAGGGAGTGCATGGTTGGGTTCATAGGCCTCCCTTGTCAGTTCACTATTGACTATGTGGTTAATTGGCTATGTTCTTGCTTCTGTCCAAGCCTCACTGCTTTCTGCTTTCTCTCTGTAATTCAGTCTCATTTAAAGATGGTGTGCGTGTGTGTGTGTGTCTCTGTGTGTGTGTGTCTGTGTGTGTGTCTGTGTGTGTGTGTCTGTGTGTGTCTGTGTGTGTGTCTCTCTCTGTGTGTGTATCTATCTGTGTGTGTCTCTGTGTGTGTGTCTCTGTGTGTGTGTCTCTCTCTGTGTGTGTCTCTGTGTGTGTGTGTGTCTCTGTGTGTGTGTGCGTGCACGATTGCGTGTAGAGAACAGAAGTCAAACTCAGGTGCTGTTCCTCAAGCATTGCCCTCTTTGTTTCTGGAGACAGAGTCTCTCATTGTTTGGATGGTTACGGATTAGGGTAGACTGGCTGGCTAGCGAGCACCAGGGATCTGCCTGTCCCTGCCTCCCCAGCCTTGGAATTACAAACCTATACCACCATGCCTGGCTTTACTCTGTGCCGGGGATTGAACTCATGTCTTGATGCTTGCACACTAAGCACTTTACCAACTGAGCTGTCTCCCAGCACCTAAAGATGTTTTTATTTGTGCATAAAATTGTTTTTGTTAATTTTTATTTTATGTGCTGGAGTGTGTTTGCCTGCGCAAATGTATATGCCTTGTGCCAGCAGAGGATGCCAAGTCCCCGGGAATTAGAGTTACATATGATTGTAGTCAGCATGGTAGTGCCGAGAACCAAACCTGGTCTCTCAGAGAAAGGCAAGTGCTCTTAATTGTGAGCCTTCTCTTTAACCCATTGCTTGTTTTTAAAGTTAGTATGATATCAGCTTTGTTACACTTTCAAACATGTTTGTAATTTTGCTTTGTCATATTCTTCCCCCTGACCCGCCCTTTCTTTTAATAAATGTTTTGAGGAAAAACCTTTCTCTTTTTTCTTATTTTTTATTTTTATTTTTATTATTTTATTTATTTATTAGAAACAGGATATCTCTGCATAGTCCGAGTTATCCTGGAAGTCTGTAGACCAGGCTGGCCTCAAACTCACAGAGATCTGCCTGCCTCTGCCTCCCAAGTGCTGGGATTAAAGGCATGCGCCACTACACCTGGCAGCACCTTGTACTTTATTTATAATCCCTGCACCTATGTTCATTCATTCATTTATTCATTCATTCATACACTTTGGCTGGTAGACCAGTGGGCAAACTAATAACTGTGGGCTCCCGACTATGCAGGGTAAAGACCTCTCGTAGAGAAATTCATAGCTATTTTTCTGCCCACTCTGACCAGTGTGGGGACTTTTTACATCACAGAGATGCAGCCAACAGGACAGCTTTTCAACATGGCCCAGTACCAGAAACACGTTTTTCCTCTTGAAACCCCTGCTCCGTTTCTGCATTGTTTTGAGGTTCAGCATGGATTGTCCTCTGTGGATTTCATTTTTACTCTCCAGCTTTGGGGTCCCTCTGTCTCTTTCTCCATGCTCTTATCTCTGTAACTGTCATGTTTTGTCCAGCTCGGTGCCCTTGGGTCCACTGTCCCCTGCCCCTCAGTCTCCTCTCTGTAACGGGAGGAAGCCCCTATGGTACAGCTCTGGCAACCTGACCCCCGAGGGAGACTTGTTGCTACTAGTCATTCTGATTGTCTTCTCTGTGTACACTGTACTCTCTGCAATGCTTATTCTGAAGTTTGTGGCAAGCCCTGGTGGCCAGACAACTTGGAGAAGAGCCGCCATTGGCCCTGGGAAGTGAGCCTTCGCATACAGAACAAGCACGTGTGTGGAGGGGCCCTCATTGATATCAACTGGGTAGTCTCTGCAGCTCACTGCATCCAGGGGTGAGTGTGGCCCATGAGTCAAGGATGCAAAGGCCCTAGTGGGCCTGGTCCAGCTTCCTCAGTACTCCCACGAAACCATGAAGAAAATCGGAACCAGGAAGAGTGGGAAGGGCATCCATCACAGGGGAAGAGTCAGGCTCAGGACCTCACAAGGTTCAGGGACTACGTCGGGGAAGCCCAGACCCCAACTCC
>NC_022012.1:83173667-83176170 GCF_000317375.1 Microtus ochrogaster
CACACGACTCAATGGGACTGTGAATGAAAGGGTTGAAAGGGTTGCTATGCCTTTGACCTTGAGTGTCCCAGGCTGGATTAATCCAGATTTGAGTGGAGAGAGCATGTTAGGCAGGTCTTCAGGGACAGGAAAAGGTCCTGGGAGGTGGCAGGTACGTTGTGTAGAAAACTCTGTCTGCTGGGTGTGCTTCTGTATCTCCCGCAGTAACAAAGAATACTCAGTGATGCTGGGTAGCAGCAAGCTGCAGCCCGAGGGCTCTTCCAGGGCCCTGAAGATTCCCGTGGCGGACATCATTGTGCATCCCAAGTACTGGGGCCGGAACTTCATCAGAAGTGACATTGCCCTTCTCCGTCTCGAATCCCCTGTCACCTTCAACAAGCACATGCAGCCCATCTGTCTCCCAGAGCAAGGCTTCAGCTTGAAGGCTGGGACTCAGTGCTGGGTGACTGGCTGGGGCAAGACTAAGCAGCACTCCTCAGGCAAGTTGAATGGATTTGGAAATGTCCCTTTGGGACTTCATTGCCCCATCCCTTGTGCACCCTCGAGGAGGCTATGGCTGTGGTTTCCAGTCTGCGCTTTGGAGTGTGTTAAGCGCTCCTCATATGGTGCTCATTGTTACGGTTCACATAGGGACTGCAGTCGGGCTAAAGCTGCTTGGGCTGGCTGGGCGTAATCATCTACCTCTTAGGGAAACTCAGAGCTGGGAAGCCATCCCTCCCTTCCTCTCTGGCCACAACTGAAACAGCTGCCATGCTCTGGACCCTTGGCGATGCCTGGAAGGGAGTCACAGAGTAGGGCAAAGGGGTGGGCGATACAGAGGCTGACAAAGTGTCGAAGACGCTAGGTACATTGATGAACTGCACCTGTGACTCCAGCATTAGTGAGGAACCAGGGAGTGATGAGATCAAAGCCAGCCTCAGGTACAGAAGTTTGATACCAGCCTGGGCTGTCTGAAACTGTGTTTTTTTTTTTTGTTTGTTTGTTTTTAAACAAAACAAAACAAAAACAACCAAGCTCAGGAAATGTGAGCTGAGCTCTGAGTAGACAGATGACCAAAAATACCTAGAGAAGTGCCTGACAGTTGGGGCTAAGGGGATAATGCTATGGAAAGGAAGATCCCAGGGTTGGGGTTCCAGGTTATAAGTGCCTGTACTGGGACTTGGGAGCCTTCTGGGTTCAGCAACACAAGCTTCCTCGAGAAGAGGCTCCTGAACCAAAGCCTGGCACGGTGAGGAGGTCGCTGTGTCAGGCCTACAGTGCTGGAAAGACCACCTGGAGGGAGGTGCACAGTGTGGGGTAGGGCTCAGCCGGCCTGCAGTGGAGGGTCACAGCTTATCCCTTCTGCTCCCTACAGACAACTTGACACTGACTCCAGAGCTTCGGGAGGCCGAGGTCTTCATTTTGGACAACAAGAAGTGTGACCATATTTTCCACAAGACGTCCTTCTATCCCCAAGTTATCCCTCTTATCCGGAGTAACATGCTGTGTGCCACCAATTATGGAGAGAATGCATGTTATGTGAGTTTCTGGCGGCTTCTGGCAGCTCTCTTTCTGAATGAGTACTGGGGTGTGGTCTCTTTCCCCATTACCATCACTAGCCTCTCATCTTTTCTCTCTGACTGCTAATGGCTGCAATTCTTCCGTGTGGTCTCCAACTGAGAAGCCGAAGGGGCCCCAGCTAGCAAGCTCCTGCAGGAGCGATTCTCTCAAACAGAGCTGAGGGGGTGGACATTGTAGGTCCTGTGGTGCCAGCAGGACCTCCACCACCCCTTTGTCTTTGCCTAGGGAGACCCTGGGGGTCCATTGGCTTGTGAAATTGACGGAAGATGGATTCTGGCCGGGGTGTTATCGTGGGAGAAGGCCTGCATCAAGCCTCAGAATCCAGCTGTATACACTCGCCTCACCAAATATACTAGATGGATTAAGGAGGAAGTGAACCACGTGGCACCGCCAGCGCTGTGCCAGGCCTCCTGCCTCCTATCCCTGTTCTGGCTGCTGCAGCTCCCAGCAGGCCTGTGACTGCTCCGCCCCTCCTCTTCCTGCTCTGCCCCTGCTGAATGGCATTAGGTCGCTGATGGAGTGAGGTTGCAAGTCCACACTCCACAGGAGTCAGGGTGGGAATGGAGTAGTCCCTGCAAAGCGTGGGTCCTGCAGGGAGGCCTAGAGTGGCCGGTAGAAGGGGGTGTGGCTTGGAAGCAACATTCTGGACTTTAAGACCAAGAGCAGAGATTAAATTTGTGTGAGCATCAGCTGGCCCCCTTCTCCCCCTTGTTTTTTGGGGGTGACTCTGGGGGTTGGGGTAGATGGGTAGGTAGGCCATCTAGTTTGGGGACTCATGGTTTCTGCTGTGTTTCTAGTACTGGGGCACAGAAATAAGAGCCTGGGCTTGTGGTCTCAGTCTTGTCACCTGCTTAGTGGTCAGAGTGTTAGGGCAATTGAAACATACCCTATGGGCCACCAGTGGGAATAGTCCACAGCCAGAATGCCAGACTCAGAGTCTAGT
>NC_022012.1:83177125-83178261 GCF_000317375.1 Microtus ochrogaster
AGTTTCACTTTTTATACTGAAGAGTCCTGTCCAATTATTTTAACTAACCATCCAATTCTTTCTTTTCCAGTTACATGAAGTCATTTGTTTAAAGCCTTGTTTAGCTATGATGCCCACTGAAACCCGTGAACACTTTCCCTAAATCAGAAAGAACTTGTGCTAACTCCTGGGACTCGATTGTTTTCCTTAATCATTAGCCTAAACCATTGTCTATATGGCTCCTTGAGAGAAACTCTTAACTCCTAGCTGGGTGACACTTCTTTAGTTCTATTTTCTATCCTCTGCAGCCCCTGCTTTATCAGTGGGAGTGGGGGGGGACGGGGAGCAGCACTTTAAACAGTTCAGCTTAAGAGGAAATCCTCTTCATAATAATCTACGGGTAAAAATGCCAGTAGAACGGGATATTTCCGTGAGATAATCATAATCCACTAAAGGCACCAGGGACCCCCGACACCCATTCACACTATGCCAGATACTAGAGAAAATGGCAGCCACAAACATGTAAAGGCACAGCAGTAACAAGAGACTTTGTGGAGCTGAAGCCCTTGGGGCCTTGCATATCTGAGACTCACCCATCAGTGCCTTGCATTCTCATGGGCCAATCTCCTGAAGCAATAGCTCTCTGCTGCTCCTCCGACAGGGCCACCAGCAGTTTGAGCTACAGCTAATTGGTTCGTGCTTGTCAACTGTGTTCTTCAAATCTCTTCAACACCTCATGTACTTTACATCTGCACAGTCTATGGGTTTCTGAGAGGGTTAACCCAAAATCAGGGTTAGTCTGTTTCTTCTTAAGGTTCTGTTTTATATAGTTTGGAGAATGATGTATTACAGCCATACTTTAGGGTTTGAATGAGTGAATTTATTAAGTATCTAGCAAACCAAAGGAAAAGAATAAATAGTAAGAGATAGGTAGATTGTTAGATGATAAATGGATAGCTAAATAAATAGATAGATATAAATAGATGATAGATATAGATAGATGATAGATATAGATAATAGGTAGATAGATAGGTAGGTAGATAGATAGATAGATAGATAGATAGATGCACCATTGAATCAGGTGTTTAAAACACCTAGCAGAAATTGACTAGGGAGGGGCTGGAAAGATGGCTCGGTGGTTAAGAGCACTTGCTGCT
>NC_022012.1:83179024-83189649 GCF_000317375.1 Microtus ochrogaster
CATGCAATATATGTGTGTGCATGTGTGTATGTGTGTGTAGTGTATATATGTATGTGTATATATATATAATTTATATATATATACACACACACACACATTCATGCAAACATGCTAAAATAAAATAAATCTTTTTAAAAATAAATATTTTTCACAGAGGCAAAGAGTTTCTCTGTTTTGGAGTTCTCTCTCCACTTTGAATATCTTTCTGCTATGTTGAGGACATCTGACTATAGGAGTCACCATTTCCTGCGTTTTCTACCACAAGAAAAAAGTTTGATTTGCTTGTTTCTGACATCACACAGCAGGTGCACTTCATTTCTGAGCCCTTTCTGTCAGCGTGAAGCCGTAGACCGCTCAGTGCTCGGAGTTGCTGGGTTTCCATTCTCTGAGACAGCAGGTGGACAGTGTCCGTGAAGGCTTCCCGAAGCCGCCTGTCAAGTCTCGTCCTCTGGGCACCTCTAGACTCTTTCCAGGGGCGAAGGTTCAGTTGTGGCTTCCACACGTCTGCTTTACTACATAGTTCTCTATACAGTAGACATGCCAGGTCATCTCCCTCAGCAGCGGTGAAAGTGTGCCACTCCGTGCCTTCAGCAACACTGGGTACCTCGGGTGGAGAGGTGAGGAGGAGATCCTAGACACCATGTATTCTGGAAGTCTGCAAATTGCTGCTTCTCCAGAAGCCTCAGGCCAGGCCCCACCCTACACACTCCCAGGACCTGCTCTGTTTTGAAAATACCTGAGAGCAAAACCAACTCTCACAGCAGTCTATGCTGTGGGAAGAAGTCTTGGTTCCCACAGCTCTAGGGGCTCCTCAGAGGCGGCTGAGATGAACACTAGGGGAGCATCAAAGGCTACCACAAGGTGCTGCCAGGAGCCAGCCAAGGGACAAGATCACAGGCTCAGAGCTAGGTGTGAGGGCACCATCAAGGCCGTTGCTGAGAGCTGGGCTCTGCAGACGTTGTAACGGGCCAGGCATGATTGCAGGCTCAGCGCAGAGCCCCAGAATCCCTGTTCTAGGGACGTTTCTGATCGCCTCCCTTCATGGCTGTGGCAAGCTCCTGAGGCTGCTTCAGCAGGGTGAGCCCCAAACCCAAGGCAGAAACAACTGAATTCTAGAATCCTTGCACCATGGAGACACTCTGTCTCGTTCTAAGGAACGGTAAGAGCTGGGCTTCTCCTTGCCATGGCGTGTGGGTCAGTGGATCCTCAGGGTCTTCTCCCACATCCTCTTTCTTCTGTCAGATTTGAGAATCTGCCCTATGTGGAAGGTAAGGCCTGGATGGAGGGAAGGAGGGACGGAGGGATCTGACAGCCTGGTGTCTACATCAGCTGTCCTCACGGCTGCAGGGTCTCTGCCTTTCAGAACTGGGAAGGGTACATCCTCAGTCGACTGTTGCCATGGCCATGGGCTGTGACCTTTTGGGACCCATATGACCCGTTCAGTATGGAGCCAGTTTGTTTGCCGGATGACCACAACAGATGAAGGAACAAAAAACGGGAAACAAACTGACATCCCTGGAGGGACGAGCTTGTCTGGGAGTCTCAGGACTTGTGACAGTGACTGCTGTCTGAGTGTCCCCTGGTGAGACAGTCTATAGGGGTCTCTGTTTCACACAGCTTTAACAGTTTGTGAGCGTTAGAATCAGAACTCAAAAACAGTTCTCAATAGATGCTTTGGGACTGAGAATATTCGGGTGGCAGAGGATGTCCAGGCTTTTCCTGAGAAAGGTCGTTTTTGTGATGGGAGCCCTACCTCAAGTTGCCTGCTGACTGTACGTTGATAACTGGAAACGGGAACTATATCCCCCAACTTGGGTCCTGCCTTCTTTCATCACTGTGTGACACCCTTTTTCCTGGACTAGTGCATTGTTAAGTGAGCGACTCAATGAGGAAGTGAGCAGTCCTCTGGCCTGAACTTCACTGTACTCCTGTCAAGTATTAGTGATGTTTTGGGGGTGGTTAGGATATGAGCAGCCTTAGACACAGCATGGGTGCTAACTACTGTGCCTCTGGTGAGGAGGCGCGAGTCGGCTATGATCTTACAGGAATGGAGTCCTCAAAGTCATTATAACTGGTGGCCATCTATGAACATGGAAAAGAGTAGCAGGATCCTGTTTGTAAGTGATGGTGCCTAGCATCTAGAACTTCAGAGAGGGTACCAAGGTCTGTAGTGGACTCTGTCTGCATCCCCGAGTGTCTGCTACATACGGAAGGGCATCATTGTGCCTGGGGCAAGGCTGATCTGCAGCACACTGCACCTATTAATAAGCCATCACAGCTAGAGAGGTGACTCAGGGGTTAAGAGGGTGTGCTGTTCTTCCAGAGGACTCGAGTTTAATTCCCAGCGCCCCCATCTGTGGCAGCTCACGACTGCCTACAACTCTAGCCCCCAAGGATTCATAAACACATATCCATACACAGACATGCACACAGAGATAAAAATAATGATGAAATGTGAAAACAACCCCTCAGGCTCCCTCCTTGGTGCTGGGATCTGGTGTTGGCATTTTCAGGCTGAATCCTACGAGTCCTGTACAAGGTTAAGAGGAAGGGTAGGATCAGTGCTGTCCAAGGCACAAGATCTGGAAAGAGCTGTTCTTTGAGACCCAAGAATCTTACAGAGGGTGGGGAACCCTGGAGAGAAGGGTCAACCTTGCCCCCAGAGTTGTCACTGTGGGCATGGCGGAGCTCTTTTGGGGAGTCTTGGCTCTCTCTGTGGTTGCAGCTTTATGAGGAAGGAAAGGGCACACTTAAGAAAGCCCTCTCCTGTCTACCAATGTTGATCAGTCTTGACTGGGACAGACAGGTATAGAAGTAAAAAGGCCTTAGTTACTGTTCTGTTGCTGTGATGAAACACCATGACCAAGGCAACTTATCAAAGGGAGCATGTAATTGGGGGCTTGCTTAGTTTTCGAGGGTTAGTCTGTTATCAGCATTGTGGGAAGCATGGCCACAGACAGGCATGGTGCTGGAGCAGTAGCTGAGAGCTCACATCTGACCCTTGACTTGCAGGCAGAGACTGGGCCTGGTGTGGGCTTCTGAACCCTCAAAGCTCACCCCCAGTGACATACTTCCTTCAACAGGCCACACCTCCTAATCCTTCTCGAAAAGTACCAACTTTGAAAAGCATTTAAGTTTATGAACCTACGGGGGGGGGGGGCATTCTCCTTAAAACCACCACAGTAGCTGTAAAGAAGAAACAACAGCAGCAACAAAAGGTGACCATGAATTCACCATGGTATATTAGAAAGTCCAGAAATGCGGTTCTCTGGACCAGGGGCAGGGATAAGGGAAACAGGAGACAGGCATGGGGAAGGGATGGAGGAGATAAGCTGAGCAAAGAGGAAGGAAGACTCTGTGGAGACTTGGGGGTACTGCAGTGCTTGAGGATCCCTGTAGCTGAGGATCCCTGCAGAGGGCCGGTGGCTGAGAGAGGATCCTGCAGAGGGAGGGCGGGTAGCTGAGAGGAAGACCATTCCACCCACGGGAATCTAAGCAAGAGAACAGGCCATCTACAGTGGACAGTAGCGGGAGCCAGGGACACATGGTGTGAATTAACTCAAACATCACAAGTGGTCTGTGCATTAGCTTTGTGTTATAAGAAAATACCCGAGAGCCAGGTATGATGACACACACCTTTAATCCCAGCACGTGGCTGTAGTTGGACAATAAAACATCGCTGTCCATGTATTTTTAGAGACAACCAACAGGAATCTTCCTTGCCCTTAGCTAACTATCTTACCCCTCTAGGTTCTCTCTTCCTCCCCAAGCCATATGGGCAAACTATGGGCAGGGATGAGGCATAGGGTGATGGCTCACAGCATTGGTCAGACGTGTTGTCTGACCTCCATTATTGGGGGCTTTCTCTATAATGGGGACCACCTAGTGCCTCTGGGTTTGTGGTTGCCCGTTTTTGAGGCAGTAGCTTCAGGCCCTGACTTGTGCAGATGGCAGGGGCTGCTAGGGTCACTGCTGAGAGACGCCTTGACAGTCTGCCTTGGCCTGCAGGGCGAGGGTGACCCTTTGCATCCTTCTCTCCACTTCTTTCTTCAGGGCCCTGGTTCTGGTCCTGTGGTCAGACCAACATATCCTGCAAGGTGGTAAACGGGAAGCTGGTGGAGGTGGGCAGGTGGCCATGGCAAGTAAGCATTCTGTTCCTGGGGCTGTACGTCTGCAGCGGCTCCCTCATTCACCACAACTGGATCCTTACAGCTGCACACTGCCTGCAAAGGTCAGCATCTTGGTCTGGGGTCCTTGCTTTCAGGCCTGGGGCTCTGGAACTAGAGGACATGAGCCTGGGTATCCTCGGACTCTCTAGCCATTCGTGGCCTTACTGCTGGTGAGCTGCTTCTTCTCTGGGCCTGCAGATCCAAGGACCCGGCTAACTACACCGTGAAGGTGGGCGTCCAGAACCTCCCGGACAACAGCTCGGAGCTCCTGCTCACTAACATTGTGATTCACGAAAAGTTCAACAATCACATGTCTTACGACATCGCCATCCTGAAGCTCAAGTACCCTGTCCCCTGGTCTCCCGTCGTCCAGCCAATCTGCCTCCCCACCATCAATTTCAGGCCAACCATAGGCACCATGTGTTGGGTCGTCGGGTGGGGAAAAGAAAAGACTAACGGTGAGTACAATAGAGCAGGGGTCTTGAGACACCTGACCCTGCAGGACACTGTCCTGGGGTCACCCACTCCCTTCTTCCTCTACTCTGTGCAGTCATTTCCTGAGCACATTCATATGCCCAAAGAGATACACAGTGCTCAAGCAGAGAAACAAGAGGCCTGGGAGAACCTTGCTTTCCAAAGTTAAAATCATTTAATTTTTTGTTTGTTTACTTATTTATGTGTATGTGTGTGATAGTCCAAGTGCCATAGTGCGTACCTGAAGGTCAGAGGTCAACCTTTATCTATCCTGTGGGTTTTGGGGACTCAAGCCAAGGTCATCAGGCTTGATGTACTTGCTAAGTCATCTCACCAACCCCCAAAGTTAAGTTAGGTCTTACACCAAGTCCTCAGCCTCCAGCATAGCAGGAAATGAAATCTTTGGCTATTCATAGGGATCTGTGTCTGCAGGTACGCTGAGGGCTTTGACCGTGATATGTTCTGATGCATTACACTGAGGTGGCCTTTCTAGTCAGAGAGGCAGCCCTGCCGGTGCTGTCTGGAGTCCCGCCAACCTTTCAGAAGGCAGCAGCTGCTGCATCTAGGCTCTAGGGTCTTGCCCCCTTTCCCAGGAGCAGTGTGCCAAGTCTTATTCCCACAGAATAAGAAGGAACTTATTCTTGAGTGGTTGGGAAATATCTCCTCGTTCTCACTCATACCTGGCTTTCATTCCACACCCCTGGGAGATTTTCACTTAGTTTTTGCTTTGTTTTATGTTTTTGTTTTTGTTGTTGTTTGTTTTTGTTTGTTTATTTGAGGAAGGATTTTTTTTTTTACATATCCCTGGCTGTCCTGGAACTCACTCTATAGACCAGGCTGGCCTCAAACTCAGAGATCCACCTGCCTCTGCCTTCCAAGTGCTGGGATTAAAGATGCATGCCACCCTCAGTTCTTGGCTTAATTTTCTTAACGAGTGGGGACATTTTTGAAAGCCAGGCAACGAACTGTAGCTTTTATGAACAAACACCTCCGGACATGACCCTGCCTCTCGCATGCACAGATGTGATTGACCCTGAGTTGGAACTAGGTTCCGAAGTTGAGGTCATGCCCAGATCTTTCTCTCTGCAGGGGCTCCGAACACCCCCTACCATGTCCAGGGTTTGGCTGCCAGGATCGTGAACAACGAAATCTGCAATCACCGGTACCAGTTCCTCCTGCAGAAGAACCAGAAGAAGTTCATTGAAAACGACATGCTGTGTACAAGTTCGGAATGGGGCCTGGACACTTGTCAGGTGTGGAATAATGTGCAGATGGAGCGGGGGGCAGGTAGTATGGGGTCATGTTTGCCTTTACATGTGACCATCAGAGGCCCAGTACAAAAGTCTGAGTTTCCATTTTCCGGTATGGAAAAAAAATAAGATGTATTAGTTAGTTAGCTATGACTGTGATACAGCACCATGATGGGGCAATTTACAGAAAAAGGAGTTTATTTGGGGTTTGTGGTTCTAGGGGGATTGTAGTCCATCTCTATCCCTGCAGGGAGCATGGCAGTAGGCAGGCAGGCTGGTCTCTGAAGCCAAAGCTGAGGGTTCCCATCCAGAATCACAAAGAGGAGCAGAACACACACTAAGGATTGTGGGAGGCTTTTGAAGCCTAAGTGCCCGCCCCTGTACCACACTTCCTCTAAGGCCACACCTCTTAGTCCTTCCAAAGGGAGTATTCAAATGTGAGCCTTTGGGGGTATTCTCATTCAAAACAGCGCAGGGGTGAGCTGGCTTTGTCTCTGCTATAGACAGTTCTTTGTGTTTATTTTTTATTCTTATTCTTTAGAGAGGATCCCACTAAGTGGCCCTAGCTGGCCTGGAACTCACCATTTAGACCAGACCCACTTTAAGCTTACAGAGATCTACCTGCCTTTGCATGCTGGAGTGGAGGGATTAAAGCCACCACGCCCAATTCTATAAGCCATCTTAATGCTCCTGAATATCAGCCACATGCCTGCAGATCTGGGTCAGGCACTGGCAGATAGTTTTGCAGAAATGCTAGCATTCTGTAAGCTTCAGCCAGTTACTTCTTCTAGTCAATATTGTTTATGAAATGCATACTTTATTTTTTATTTAAAATATTTTATTTGTATTGTGTATATAGGTGTTTCACCCGCATATATGTCTATGTACTGTATGCATACCTGGTGTTTGTAAAGGCCAGAAAAGGCACTGGATCCCCTGGAAGTGCTGTTGTAGATGTCTGTGAGCCTCTAGATGGGCACTGGGAACTGAACCTGGGTCCTCTGAAATAGTGACAAATGCTCTTAACCGCTGAGCAATCTCCCCATCCCCCAGATTCATATCTTCTTGAGAATATGTTTTAATTTTCCTCCTGAAGTCCCGATTCTGCTGAATTTAAAAAGACAGAACTCCTCTGAGAGACAACAGGGTTCTTTATGTGAAACACATTTGTTTACAAGAAAAGAGATAAGTATCTCTTGACCCAAAGGTTTATAAGCCTAAAATTATGTAAGTTAAAAAGTAGTTGTGATGCCTGAAAGGACTTCTGTGAAAAGAAATGAATGCATTACAACTGCATCAAAGGACACTGGAAAGTTTACCCACAAGTCTAAGCGAAGTGACAATGTAGGCTCTGCCTTTAAAACCTGCTTTTGTACCTGAAAACATTATCTAGATTTCTCGACATTCTAGAAAAACAGCTAGTTGGGTTTAATTTTCTTACATCCAACAAACATTGCTGGGTTCTAGGTTGCAGACAAGTCCAGGAATGGTTCTGATCTCAGGGAACAAGCAATTGTCACATAGAATAAACCGTGAACCTTTTTAACCCCAGTGAGGCCAGGCTTCAGTTTAAGAAGTTTCAAGAATGGCTTAATGGGTAAGAACACTGGTGCTAACAGAGAACCCTGGTTTGTTCACAGCACCCACATGGTGGCTGACAATCGTCCATAACTCCAGTTCTAGGGAGTCTGGCACCCACTTCTGATCTCCAAGGGCACCAGGAACACATACAGTGCACAGACAAACATGCAAGCAAAATACACATATACATAAAATAAAATAACTCTCTCTCTTTCTTTCTCTTTGGGGGGGGGTGGTTGAGACCAGCTTTCTCTGTGCAACAATCCTAACTGTCCTGGAACTAGCTCTTGTAGACCAGGCTGGCCTCAAACTCACGGAGATCCACCTGCCTCTGCCTTCAAGTGCTAGGATTTAAGGCATGTGCCACCACTGCCTGGCAAATCTCTCCTTTTTTTTTTTTTTTAAGTGTTTAGAATAAGTCACTCTCTTTGTTAAATTCTAGCATGAGAACTACATATACTTCACTGGGAAATAATGCGTTCATGTTTGGAATCAGAAATTACCTCCTCCTTGAAGGTTGGATTGGCGTTTCCAGGAGGACAGACAGACATGTTTTCTGTTGCAGGATTGTTCTTAGACAATGTTTTAAGTTGTTTCACACATAGTTATTGGGTTAGTCAATTTCCTATCACTCTGCAATCTTAACATTTTAATTACATTTATTTATTTATTTGTGTGTGGTGGGAGCGTGGATGCTATGGTACACAAAGAGCAGCTGTGGGAGTTGGTTCCCTCCCCGGGGATTGAACTCAGGTCCTCAGGCTTGGCTGTGAGTGCTTTCACCCCACTGATCCTCTGTCCCTTTTTTTTAAAAAAAAAATATTTATTTATTTATTATGTATACAATATTCTGTGTGTATGCCTGAAGGCCAGAAGAGGGTGCCAGACCTCCTTACAGATGGTTGTGAGCCACCATGTGGTTGCTGGGATGCTCTTAACCATTGAGCCATCTCTCCAGCCACCCCCCTGTCCCTTTTTAAATTAAACTAAATCAATTGCATTTTCTTAGAAGTATTTCACCTCGACCAGATTTAAATCCACAAAATAGAAGTCGTAAAGAGTCTTAAGGTTCTGGGTGAAAACATTTTCTAGGTATTGATTCTCTTCTCTATTCTTACTCAAACCTCAGGGCTATTGTGTGTATCATCCCCCCACCAGCTTCATTTCCCAGTTTAATGAATTCTTTGCTTTCTAATACATCAATTGTCCTTACTATCCTTTTCAAGTGTTTTGAGCCTAACATTCATGGACAAATAATTGTCAATGTTAATGAACAATTTATTTTCCTTCTTCTGTTTGATGCTAAAACTTCTTGCAGTCCCTAAGTAAAATTTGCAACATTTAGGCCACATCTTATGGGTTTTGCAATATGTGGCATTCTGTGCTTCTATGTCTTATTATAGATTTAAATTTTGTTTCCATTGTAACATATTTTAAGGTTAACTTTTGTTTTTCCATTGAAATATATATTTATATTATACTTATTATATAAGTATATATACTTATTTAAATATATATACCAAAAATATTTTGATACGAAAAGGAAGTATCCACATATAATAGATGTCTGTCTGCTTGTCTTCTAGTGTCTCTCTGCACATGTCTGTTTTCCTCTAGACCTCTAGCAAGGACTCCTGTACTAAAAATTGCTAAGGCTTGATTTTCTCCTTTGTTTTTCCTGTTATGGGCATCTGTCTGCTCCCTTCTGTTTAATGCATGTCCTTAAAGATGTTTGTGTCTTTGGAGAATATTTAGTGTTCTTATACAGTTTAATCTATAGAAACAAAATTGTCCTACATAACCAGAGCATCCTATATTCTTCTCGGGACATGGTGGTTTATATCTGTTGGAGAAGGGATCCATGTGGCCCAGACTAGCCTTGAACTCTATGTATTTGAGGATGACATTGAACTTCTCCTCTTCATGATTCTGAGGGCTGGGATTATAAGAACGCTACCATGTTCATGTGATGATGGAGATCAGACCCAGGTCCTTGTGCATTCTCCCAATTGAGCTACGTTCCTATCCCCAAATGTCCCGTTTTAATTTCTAATCTATTTTCAACAGTATTTGGTGTCCTTTACTTCCTGAATGGTCTCTATTTAGATGTCATTAGTGTGAACATATTCCTCTTCAGGATTGCAGGATTATGAAGATTCTTTTTGAAAAAGATTTCATTTTTATTTTCAGTTATGTGTGTGTGTTGTCTGTGTGTGGGTTTGTCCATATGGCTGTTGGTTCTCATGGAGGCCGGAGGTGTCGATCCCTGGGAACTAGAGTTACAGGCAGCTGTGAGCCCCCAATATGGGTTCTGGGAAAACTTGGATCCTCTGGAAGAGCAGTACATTCTTATAACCTAGGAGTCATCTCTCCAGCCTATTAAAACCTCTTTTAAAAATGTGTTTTATTTCAAGACTTAAATATATGGCTCTGTATGTCTTTACTTAGCTTTATCTTTTTTGCTTTTTATGTTTAGAGTTTTGCTCTGGAGTTTGTGCTGTGATTCAGCTTCATTCTCTTCTGTCCCCAGAACCAGTTTCTTCACCCGCAGTAGCAAGTACCAAGTCCCCTCACATGCATTCATCAGGCTACGGGCTCCCAGCTGTCCCCTTGGCTGCCTTTCCTATATGGCAGTGCATAGCCTGTTTCTATCATGGTAAGCCTTGGAATCTATTTGTCTGCTTGGTCAAATCTGCCCCCACATTGATGCTTCCAATTTTCTCTCCTTTCTCCGAAAAGTCCATATAGCTCCTCTGGATGATGGCAAGGAAGGCTCTAAGTTGTACTTTGGTCTCGTGAATCTGTGAACGAGGCTCTGAACTTGAAACTTGCTTTTACAGGACTTGATACAGGCTTTGAACCCAAAGCTAGCCCCTGGGCTCTCCTGACTTTCTGGATTCCCACTCCCCATTCAAGTTTGGGGCTTCAAGAAGTCTTTACTTTCCTGTACTCTTATGCATGCAATTTAAATGCTGGGTTGTTTTGTTTTGTTTTGTTTTAATAGGGCAATGGCTCAGAGGTTAAAGTACTTGCTGCATAACTGTGAGGACCAGGGTTCATTCAAATCCTGGAACCTGCAAATGCTGCGTATAATTCCAGCCTCAGATAGTGTGGGCATGGGATCTCTAGAGCAAGCTGACTCCTAAGACTC
>NC_022012.1:83190466-83201942 GCF_000317375.1 Microtus ochrogaster
CACCTGGCCAGCAACAGCATTTCTGTGCACTAGTGGAGGCCTCTGCTCTTGTCCTTAGGCAGAACTTTTTCTTCCTGGTTCATAAAGTTTCAAATGTTACTGAGGAATATAGATAGGCCTTTTTTTTTCTTATGTTGGAGATAGAGTCCAAGGTCCCATGCATCCTAAGTGAATGTTCTATCACTGGGAGGCAATGTAATTCCATAAAAAGATTTTTTTAAATCGTAAGAAACCTGATGTCACCTTTTGATGTACGACACTGTAAATGTTCTTTTTCTGCATTCATATGTCTTTGCACACAAGCAGGGGGACTGGTTAGTGCTTTTAAGATTGCCACCTGTAAGCAAGACTGTAGGAAAGATGAACAATTGTACCTTGAAGGCCCAGAGGGTCTTCAGGAGGGCTTACCAGTCAGAGAGCTAGTAGAACAATGAAGAGACCACTGTAGTTGCAAGCTTGGACCTTAGCACAGAATTTATATGGTACAAAACAGGTTCATAGGCAGGTCTCATTCTTGGGGACAACAAAGGCCTAAGCTAGCAAATATTGCTGTTACCTCAAGCCTCCCTCCCTCTCCCGCTGCAGGACACGTCTGGCAGCTCCTTGGTTTGCCAGATGAACAAGACCTGGATCCAGATGGGGGTAGTGAGCTGGAACTTTGGCTGTGGTCGTCGCCAATTCCCAAGCGTCTACACCAGCACCTCCCACTTCACCCAATGGATCAAGAGACATATCGGCGACATGAGGTTTGCCAGTATGGCTGTTCCTTCCTTCCTGAGCCCATTCATCCTCACTGGCTACATTCTGCTGGTTTCCTTGGGCTCCCTGTGGCTCTTGTGAGCCGTGTTTCTGCAACAGTCATTCCCAGAGGGTACCTTTCCCTCCTCTCTACTCGGCCCTCAGAAGTGGACACTAGAGGCTGAACAGGACTTCGGGACAGAGGGACTTTGGGGGAAGGGTCCTAGACCCACTGTGGGTTTGTTCCCCAGTTGTTCAATGAAGATGCTCTTGAACCTTTTGAGCCATCTGAAGTTACCACATTCCTGACTTAGGCCAAAGCCCTTTAGAATGCTCTCCTCATAAAATCTGACTGTTTCTCAAGCTGAGTTTTCTCTGATATCCTTTCTTCGTGTCTGTCATAGGCGGATTGTATGATCTTGGGAGCTTTTCCCCTTGTTTCCCCTGTAGGTTCCTCTTTTTTAAAAAGAAAAACAACAACAACAACAAAAACTTTCATGTGTATGTATGTGTACGTGAGTGTAGGTGCCCGTGGAGGTGAGAGTGTCAAATTTCCCCTTGATGACACAAGTTGGTTGGAGTTACAAGTGGTTGTGGGCCTCCCCATATGGCTATAGGGATTCAAAGAAGTCCTTTACAAGAGCAGTGCACGTTCTTTACTGTAGTTTTTTGTTATTTTGGTTTGTTTGTTTTGGGGTTTTGAAACAGGGTTTCTCTGTATAACAGCCCTGGCTGTCCTGGAACTCACTCTGTAGACCAGGATGGCCTCAAACTCACAGAGATCCGCCTGCCTCTGCCTCCCGAGTGCTGGGATTAAAAGCGTGCACCAACACCGCCTGGAAACTGTAGACGGTGGTGAAGATAACATGGAAGCTTAGGAACTAGCTGAGGTGAAGCAAAGTCACCCAGAGAAAAGGGCCCACAAGTTTGAGGCAAGACACCAGCCCGGAGTCACGCTCTGCTTGCGCGCCATTCGGCAGGAGCGCTCCAACGAATGGCGCCCAGGGGGCGCCACACAGGCTGGGCACCGCAGCGCCCGATGGGGGGCGCCATTGCTGAGGAACCTAGCGGCGCAATGGAGCCCTGGTGCTGGGCTGGGACCCGTGGGCAGGGTCCTCAGGATCCCCATGTGCCCGGGGCCTCTCGCACCCGCACCCGTGCCCGTGCCCTTCTTCTGCTGTTGCTGCTGCTGCTGCTGCTCCTGCCTCGGCGCCCCGCAGGTGAGCCCCCTCCGCTGCCCGCGCCCTTTCCAGCGCGCGCACACCACGGGCCGCCTCTGACCCGCTGTGACCTGCCGCAGGCTGCTTGGCCGCAGGTGCATCATCCCCCGGGGCGCTGTCCACCTCAGGCCCGAGCGGCCCTGGAGTCTCCTGTGGGCCCGGAGCCACCTGTCCCTCAGGCGGGCTTCGCCTTCCCCGGCAAGTCGACGCTTCAGCGACCACTGTTCTAACGACACAGCCGACACAGCCGACACAGCCGGCTGCGGCGACACAGTCGGCGACCACAGGGATGGCCGGGATCGTTCAGGGGACCAAACCCAGCAACCTCCTCTGTGAGTTCGGCTTTGGGATCTCGGAGGTTGAAGGGTCAAGGGATCAAGGGCCCAGAGGAGAGTAGAAGGAAGGGAAAGTCCCTGTGCAGATGTTTACTGAGCACAGAAGGTTGGGCCAGGCCTGGTCCTGCCTTGGGGCCCTGTGCTTCCATCATGGTGAGGTAAGTAGGGAACAAGGAAAGTTAAAGTAGGTGAGAAAGCTGGGGAGTTGAGGTGGTGTTGTTGAGGTGCCCAGAGTAAGCCACTAGCCAGTTGCCTCTCTGGCAGCCGCAGGCCTTCCTTGGACCTGGTCTCCCCGTCTCGGTTCCCAGCCCAGAGCCCACAACTTCTTGTGGGGTCTGCAAGGCCCACCTGGTATTTTAATTTCCTTGCCGTGATAAAGCAGCTTGAAGGGGCAGGCAGGAACTTTATTTTGCTTATACTTCCAGGTCATAGTTCTTCAGTGAGGAAAGCCAGGGCCAGAACCTGAAGCAGAAACCATGAAGGAAGACTGTTTGCTGGCTCTCTCGTGTATAGAATCATGCTTAGCTAGATTTCTTATGTAGCCCAGGAGCCCCTGCCTGGGGATGGTACCGCTCCTCTCTCTCTCTCTCTCTCTCTCTCTCTCTCTCTCTCTCTCTCTCACACACACACACACACACACACACACACACACACACGCGCGGCTGTACTATATCATCAGTTAGTAATCGACAGCCCCACACTGAACTGCTCACAGGCCGATCTGATTTAGACAGTTCATGAGTGCAGGCTTTTTCTTCCTGTGGCTCCATGCCGTGTCAGCCTGACCACTAACCCTAACCAGTGCTCCAGCATGCTTTCACAAAAGCAGGGAGCTGTAGCTAAGACCCGTGGAGGAAATGGTTACTAACCTGGGATTCAATCAAAAAGTCTAGCTGGGGACATCAAGGTACGGTGCGTGGTACGCGCTGACAGCCTGTTGGCTGAGCATCGTTTGAAGATGCTCTGATGGGCTGGGGAGATAACTCAGTGGCTGAGAGCTCTTACTCCGTGAGCACACGTGAGAACCTGAATTAAAACCGCGGAACCTACCAGCTGGGTGGGTATGGTCCCCTGCTCCTGCATCCCCAGGAGAGTGCTGGACCCCAGTCCCTGCCTGAGGAGGCTGCCAAGCTAGCTTCGGGTTCAGCGAGAGACCAACGTAGAGAGTGACGAGGACACTCAGACTCCTCCTCTGGCCTCCACATGCTCACACGAGTGTGTGTCTCCACCCATCCACACAAGCATGTAGATAACATACAACACAGGAATACCATCTACCAGGCCCTGAATTACATTCCCAGCACTACAAGTGAATAAATAAATATATAAGCAAATATATAAATATGCTGGCTGTAGCACATTTACTTGGTTTCACAATCCACCAATTTGTTTAGAAAATACTTGAGTGGAAGCCAGATTTGGGCATCTTCAATTTCCTTTGTTTTATTTTTATGCATGTAGTGTTTTGCCTGCATGTATGTTTGTGCACTGTTTGTGTGCCTGATGCCTCTGGAGGCCAGAAGAGAACACCAGACCCCCCTGCCCCCACCACACACACACACACGCACACGCACACGCACATGCACGCACACACACACACACACATACACACCGGAGCTACAGATGGTTGTGGGCCACATGTGCATGCTGGGAACCCAATTTCTATCTTCTGTGCTTTTTTTTTCTTTCAGATTTTTAGAAACAGGCTCTCTGTAGCTTTGGCTATCTTGGAACTCACTCTGTAGACCAGTCTGGCCTCAAACTCACAGGGATCCTCCGCCTCCCGAGTGCTGGGATTCAAGGTATGCGCCACCACCCGCTGCCTCAGCCAGTGCCCTTAACAGCTGAGCCATTTCTCTAAACCCCATCTTTAATTTCAAAATTCTTCCCGAAGGTGCCCTTAGCAGTTGACACTCCCATCTTCAGGAGGTGCCTCCTCACGGCTTAGAATCCATACCAGCATTTGGTGTTCAGACACTTAGCTTTTGTTAGATGGGCATGTGATATAGCTTAGGGCTGAATACTCCCTAGTCCCAAAGAGAACAAGCTTCTGTGACTTGTGCCAATTTGCTCTCCCCTTTGGGATGTCCCTGCTCCCTCATACAGTCTGTCTTACTGTTGGGTCATCTATCTTTATCTCCATGAATTCCAAGAGGGGACTTCCAGAGAAGGGGCAGGGTCCACACTGGCTCAAGGAGGGGGACCAATCTGCCGCCTGAGCTATGGAACAAGGAGATAGGTATCTGGATAGTGTCGAGGCTTCTCCAAAGCTGGAGATATCCCTGGGTGGATGCTATGGTTCCATAGTGACAGGCAGAGAAGAGTGGGTAGCTTCAGGTGAGTGGCTGGAGAGGCTGGAGGGCGGGGAGGACGGGGACAGAGCCATAAGACGTGGCCAGGTGAGCTTATGGCTTCATCAGGCTCTTTTCTTCCTCCAGTCTGTGGCTCCTCCCATGAGCCAGACCCGACCCTCAGGGACCCAGAAGCCATGACTCGGCGGTGGCCATGGATGGTCAGTGTGCAGGCTGACGGCACCCACATCTGTGCCGGCACCCTTATTGCTTCCCAGTGGGTGCTGACCGTGGCCCACTGCTTGACGCAGTGAGTTGGGGCCCAGGTGGGTGGGTGGAAAGGCCTCTGAAATGCTGGAGACCCAGGCGCTCTTCCAGGTGACCCATCAAGTAGCAGTTGGGTCCTGTGTGGAGCCCACAACGCCAGCCCTGGTCTCATCCTCACTCTGAGCAAGGGAAGGTTGAGCCTCACAGATGCCTTCCTGGGACTTGGCTTTTGGCATGTCCCCACCCTTTGCCCCTTTACCTACCCTTCAGTCCTGTGCGGTCATCCACAGGTAAGGAGGGCCTTTCATTCCACCCTCTTTGCTCCCAGTCCCTCCCACTTGCCTCCTGTCAATCAATGGTTTCTGGTTTTTCTCTGAGAGAGGCCCTGACTTAGAACCGCTCAGAGTGGTTAGGGACAAGAAGACAGACATAAATTGTGTGGAGATAAAAGGGTAGGTGTGCCCATGTTCCGGGGCCTGGGAACTCCCGAGAGTAGCGTCTGATGTTTACCTTGGGACTGACCAGTGAAGGCAGGTTCCGGGTTGATGTAAGGATCAACACAGTGACTTTAAGAGGTATCCCAGGGAAGGTAGCTTGAGATCTAGGCCATGGTCATCACACAGGGAAAAACCCCAGAGTTTGACTAGCGGAAATGGAGTCCACATCCCCGCTGTACCACTTCCCACTAAGTGTGCATCCCTGAGCAGGCCGCGGCACTGCTTTGAATCTCCATTTCCCTCCTGCAGAAAATTAAGAGGACAGCACAATCTGTGCAGGCCTCTGTCCTGAGGAATAGGCTCAGGGGGCCATGAAGCCCAGAGTGGCCTGCCTGGATTGGCTTGGAGGACCACAGTGGTGTAGGGGGCAGCACTGGGGACTGAGGCAGGGGCCTAGAGCTGATGGAAGGCACACCCCCTCTGTTCCCACCCCCTCCCTGTTCCCACAGGCAGCACGTTAAGTATACGGTGAGGGTGGGGAGCCCATGGATTAACCAGACGACCAAAACCAGCACCGATGTGCCAGTACATCAGATCATCGTAAACAGTGACTACCAAGCCAAACGGTACTGGTCCTGGGTCGGCCGGGCCAATGACATCAGCCTCCTCAAACTCCAGTGGGGGCTCAAGTACAGCAAATATGTGTGGCCCATCTGCCTGCCTGGCCTGGAATATGTAGTAGCGGACGATTCTCTCTGCACTGTGACAGGCTGGGGATCTCCCAAGGTTAATGGTGAGTCATAGCCCCACCCCGCAGCCCAGGGTGCATGATGGGAGGAAGGACTTGGGTGTGGCTGGGGTGCCCCATGGATGGACATCTCTGGAGTACCTTCTTTAAGGAGCTCCCTGAGCCAGGAACCTTTTGTTGGCTTCTCATCTCTGAAGTCTCCTCCCCCTTTGAGGGGCTTGTCAGTGAACTTATCATAGCCATTATTGCCCTTGAAATCTCAGGATAGAGCCAGGATATGTAAACAGAACTTTCTTGAAAGCAAGGAGGTCTTGGCACCCCCACACAACCCTAGGGCGCTGGCAAGCAGAGTACATGAGAATGGGTTTTCGCTGCTGCAAAAGGCTTCTCAGAACAGATGCAGCTGTGCCAAGGGATCATTTTCCTGGTGGGTTCTAGCAGTGTCTGCACCCTTCATGGAGCCACCAATGCATAAGAGAGATGCCCATCTCTGTATGCTTGAGGATCCAATTTGCCCTCTAGACAGTCCGTTCTGTGACCTCTCTGGGAATGAGCAGAAGTCTCCTGTCCCCCAGAAGCTCAGAGACATTTTGGGTGGGATGGAAGATGGTGCTGAGGGCAGGGGGTGGGGTGGGGTATCCACGGAGAGGGTCTGGGAAAGCTTAGTGAGGAGGTGGCTCTCGGGCCTGGTTTGAAAAGAAAGGCGTTGATCCTGAGAGTGCCGGCAGGCACTGGGAAGAGGACCCGCAGAGCCCATCGGCGTGGACTGTCTGTTCCAGCACCTCTGTATGGGGGCATCCTTGGGACCTGCTGGCCGGAGGGGAAAATACCCCTAACGTGGAGACATCTCTATGGCCACTGTGCAAAAGAGACAGAGCTGGTGGCTGTGGGCCACAGCCAGTGGCTAAACCTGAATGGGGACCTGTCCCACAGGCAGGTGGCCCCAGTTCCAATCCCTTCAGGAGAAGGAAGTCTCCATCTTGAACAGCCGGAAGTGTGAGCGGTTCTACCACAAGTTCTCCAGAATCTCCTCTCTGGTTCGGATCATCACTTCTCAGATGATCTGTGCCTCGGACAACGACAGGGAAAAGTTCTGCTATGTGAGGACCTCTGCCCCTGTTCATTTATCCCGAGGGCCAGGGTTGAGGGGTGCAGGAGGCAGAGCTGTGGGCTGTGGAGAGGGGAGGGAAGGAGGACAGGAGACAAGCAGGGGTGGAGAGGGAGTGGGGGAGTCTGGAGAGGGCAGGTGAGGGCAGGGGTGTTCGGCTGGAAAGGGGTGAACTGGATTGGATGGAAATGAGAGGCGTGGAGCTGAAGCTGAGGTGTGTCCTTTGAGAAGAAAATAACAGGTCAGGAACACTCATAGCTTATGTTCAGACTGGGAGGATCTGGAAGAGTCTGGTGGGAGATACCCTGGGCAGGCTCCTCGAGTTATGCTCCTCTCAGGCGTAGCTTCCCCTCCCTGACCCTTTTAACTTCCTCCCTCCTTACAGGAGCTAACTGGCGAGCCCTTGGTCTGTTCTTCTGATGGCACATGGTACCTGGTGGGGATGATGAGCTGGGGCCCAGGTTGCAAGAAGAACGAGGCCCCACCCATCTTTCTGCAGGTCTCCTCCTACCAGTCCTGGATCTGGAACCGCCTTAGCGGGAAGGCCCTGGCCCTTCCAGCTTCCAGAACCTTGCTCCTGGCTTTTCTTCTGCTCCTCAGCCTTCTTGACACTCTGTGACACTGCCAGGTCTCCTTCCCTTCCTGCTGAGCGCTGCTGTGGGTGTGGCAATCGGCAAAGACTGGCAGAAATTAAATACTTTTCCCCCCCATGTCTCCTCTTTCTGAACCCGCTCTAGTGGGAAGCAGGCGTACACAGAGGTGTGGGTGAGGGACTCTGGCTGCTTATACTGAAAAGTGTAGGCCTCTAAAGATTTGGGGTGACTCCTGCAGAAAGTAGAGGGGTGTATGAAGGGGCAGCAGGACGACTGGGTTGTACTACCCAGGCTAAAGCTGGGGCTGCTGGCACCTCCTTCCCAAGTCCCTAAATGGAGAATGACAGATTCCATTTGTTCTTTTGAAGACAGGGTTTCTCTGTGGAGCCTTTGCTGTCCTGGAACTCGCTATATAGACCAGGCTGGCCTCAAACTCAGAGATCCGCCTGCCTCTGCCTCCCCAGTGCTGGGATTAAAGGTGTGCACCACCCACCCTGCTTTCTCCCTGGTCTCGACTGCCTTCTGGCCAGGGGCAGAAACTCGTCAGAATATCTTCCCTGAAATTCCATACACTACTTTGACCCTCTGGCTCTGCTTGCAGCCTGGGGACGCAGGTACAAAATGGACCTGGTAGAACCGACACACTTCTCCCAGACTGCACCAGCTGCTGCTCTGAGTGACCTTGAGTGACCTCCGCCCCCTGGACATCCATGCCTGGCCACACAAAGGGGTTCTGGTCTGTCTGGGGAGATGGACCCAGCCAACACTATGAATGAGAAGCCCATACAGTGGAGCCCGAAGGTAGAGATCAGCCAACCATACCTGACTAGTCAGGGTACTTCTCTACTTCCATGATGGAGCCTTCTGTGACCCCTCTGCCCCTCAATACTACCTCCTCACATCATCCTGGCAGGCTTTTCCTTGTAGGATGCTGATGTGGGACCGTGTCAGGAATGGATGATTCCCCTGAGTGCCACACCAGGCTCAAGACATTAGAGACCCATTGAGAGCAGGAGGGAGAGTGGAGGGGAGCTCCGGTGAGCCTCCCCAGTTTCCCTCCCCAACCCGAGTTCTCCTGCTGGGGTGGAGTGGCTGCAACTGCTCCCCAGCCTCTGGGCCTTTAAAAAAAGATTTATTTTTATTTTATGTGCATTGGTGTTTTGCCTGCATGTATGTGTGAGGGTGTTAGATCTCCTGGAACTGGAGTTACTGACAGTTGTCAGCCGCCATGTGGGTGCTGGGAATTGAACCCAGGTCCTCTAGAAAAGCAGTGCTCTTAACTCCTCAGCCATCTCTCCAGCTTCCTCCATCCCCCCTCTTTTGGTCTGAATCTGGGTCAGGGAGAGAACTTGAGGCTTGTCGGAGGCACCTATTACTATGAATTACTGTGTTACCTTCTACAGGAATCCTCCAGGGCTTGGCAAATCACATGTCAGGGGTGGAGTTCATTTCAGGTGGAAGTGTTGTATTCTGAGGCTGAGCAGGCACCCAGTTTGATTGAGAGATCTCTTCGGGACACCTTTCTAGCAGGGCTTCCCCCCTGGTCTTCCCACAGTCCCTGTCCCCAGCTCTGGTCAGAGCTCCTCATTTTGACGTTGAAAGATTCTTGTCCAGAGTCAGCCCCTCAATGCTGTTCGAATAGTCTTTTTGGCAGACACTTCCTTTAGTAGACATGGCAGAAGAGTAGCACATGGCTGTGTTCAGCAGGTGGATGGGGAGACCCAGGCTTGCTCGCTCAGTCCCTGGCCTCAGCCCTCTTCAGTTTTCAGACCCCACCCCTGAACCAGAAGCCCGTAGGCTCTGGGCCTCATGCCAGCCCCTCTGCAGCCCCAGCTCCACACAATGTCACTCTGTTTTCAGAGTTTGGCATTTGCCAGGTCAGGAACTCTCCTGATAATGGGGCCACTTTGGCAGCCAGGGTCAGATTCCTGCCAAGTTTGGGGCGATTTCCTTGCTATTAGGGCTGCTATCTAGCTGTGTCAGAGAATCTCATGTCACAGATGCCCCCCCATCAGCCCTCCCTCCGTGCTTATGGGGTTCACACAGAACTTGTTCAATCCTGCATCTGAAACCACCAATCCCAGACTCCTCCATAGGTACCTCTGCCCCTGGCAAAAAGGGTGGGACAGAAACCTGTCTGGATGCGGGGGGTAGTTTGAGGCCACTCTATATCTGCAGAGGACAGTGACCCAAGAGAAGTGGCCAGGCTAATGATGTGAATGGAGCAGAGTCCAGGATGGACACTCGTGAAGTCTTAATCCCTACGTCTTTTGGGCTATGAGGTCATGGCCATGGCCTTGGCTTCTCAGACAAGAGCCTGTGGTCCATGTCTGAACATGGAGTCCTGGTGCCTGGATCCTGGTCTGAACTTGGACTTCAAGGCCTGCCAGGCCTAACTGCCACCTCCAGGAGACTCTGCTCATTTCTCTCCTTTCTTCTTCTTCGCCTCATTCTTCTCCTCTTCCTCTACCTTGATAGCCACTGTGTCCACACTGTCCTTCTTCTTCTTCTTCTTATCCTCTGTGGGTAGGGGCAAAGCCACCGTGGTGAGATGGGAGGAAGCCCCGGAGCTCACCTCACCTGCTCTTCCCACCCCTCCCTCTCAGGTATTTTTTATCTGAGGTGCGTGTGTCTGCATGCCTGTTTGTGTCAGTGAGTATGCACGTGTGGGCATGTACATAGAGAGCAGAGGTTGATGTTGAGTGTCTTCCTCTACTCTCTACCTTATTATTTATTTATTTGAGAAGTCTGGAGCTCACTGATTTGGCAAGACTAGCCAGCCGGTGAGCGTAAGGAACCCTCTGTCACCCTTTCCCCAGCACTGAGAAGATGCATGATCATACCTGGTTTTGTTTTGTTTTGTTGTGGATGTTGGAGATGCAAAGCTAGGTCCTTGTGCTTGTATGGCAAAGATCTCACTGACGGAGCGGCCGCCCCAGCCCCTGCACCCCTCCCGCAGCCTCCCCAGCACCCCCCTCCAATTTTTCTGCTACAAAATGGGCTCCTTATTTTAGTTGCCTAGCTCTGACTAGTTTCTGCATTTTGGTCTCTTGGGGTTGTGCCCAGTCCCTTCTCTGAACCAGCTGCAGGGACAGACAGGGTGATTTAGGATAATGGGGCTGGCTGCAGGACTCATTGCTGGCTACCGTGGGTCTGGAATCTACTTACCTCCAGGGATTTCTGTGAGTTCGTTGAGTGGAGGCACGGTCTCCAGCTTGTCTGTGTACATCTTGGCGGCCTTTCGCTGTAGATACCGGGCCTCAATCTCCTTCCGTGTCCGTGGCACACGGCAGTTGAAGACACAGCACAGCGTGATGACTGCATGGATGTCAGAGCAGGTTTGGCTAGGGAAGGGTCTCGGCCTTCTTGTGTGGTACCCAACTATTAGGCCTGACTCTGTTTGCTTAGGCGTGTCTCTCATAAGAGACTCCTGCAAAAGCCTGAGGTGACCTCCTGCGTGAAGCTGACTTTCTGCGGTTGTGTATGGCCCATGCATGCTCAGTGTAATACTTCACTGTCAACTTCTTAGTAACTTGGACATGAAGCCTGGTACTTTCAACTGTACTAGCCCCATAAATTCTATAGGCACTCTCAGTCTGATAGTCTTTGTGGTCACACTGGTAAAGTGAAGGCCTTAGGTCTGGCTCAACCTACCCAGAGTCACTCTGTGCTTCTGACTTAGGACGAGGCCTTTCTGGGTGCTCCTAAAATGCTCTGGATTTCCTTCTCCTGCCTCCTT
>NC_022012.1:83202206-83210147 GCF_000317375.1 Microtus ochrogaster
CCTGGCTGATGAGAAGGCCCAGAACTCTGTCCTGGATATTTACTTCTGAGAATGTGATCCTAGGAGTGTTTTTCTGGTTAAAGGCAGCTGTGCCCACATCAGCTGGGACAGAGCATAGAGCTGGCCTGTCTAGTGATGCGCTGGGCAGGGCTGCCAGGACCTGGCTGGCTGGGCCGAGTTTATTTTTCTAAGACTCCCACAATCTGACCACTGTGGCCCCGGCCCCTAGGGAGGAGGTGGGGCTGGTTCCTATTATAAATAATATGGCCAGACAGAGCTTCCTGGCAGGCTCCTGAGGTGCAGAAGGGCCCAGGCACGACAAGCCAGGTCTATTTTGAGGAAATGGATCATAGCTAGGTAGTCTGGGATCATCTTGTTTAACAAAGTATCTCTTGAGCCAAATATTTTGGTTCCACATGTCTCACCCAGACTTTCAAGATGGGAGAAGCAATGGGATGGATGGATGGATGGATGGATGGATGGATGGATGGATGGATGGACGGACGGACGGACGGACGGATGGATGGACTGGCAGACAGACGAATGGGAGGGATGGGTTAAAAGCCTCCATGGCTGGGAACAGGATTGGGTTCCTGAACGGCATTCAGGAATGCACTGAGAGTGGGTGGGGGCTGCCTGCACTAGGGCCCCAGCATATGGTTCTTGGGGTTAGACCTGAGGTGACAATGGACTTTGGTCTTTCCCAGACCCCTGTGTGGGTGCCTTGGACTTCCTTGGGTCATCTTTCCCTTGTCACCCCACTGACACCCTCAGGACCCCACCTGTTCAGGCTCCATGTGGTCAGTGCCGGGTCCCCACAGCTCAGGACTTCAGATGCTGAACAGGCAAAGTAGGGATCACGGGCTGACATATGCCTGCCCCTCCAAGTCTGCTCTCCCTTGCCTGACTTGATTATTTTTTCTTCAAATAAAATGAAAAGCAAGGGATTTGGGGGTAAGTTCTGAAAGATCTGGGGGTGCACTTTCTTCAGCCCCAGTCCCTCTCCCTGGGGGATTTTATGTGTATGTGTGGGGGGTACCCCACTGATGGCTGCCTAGGTCCCAGCAGAGAAGCTGATTTCTCAGCACAGTCCCAGCAGCTATGGAAGGTAGCCACTGCTGACCTGCTGTCCAGGGACCGTCTGTTCCTGCCTGTTCCTATTCTAGATGAAGTTAGGGGCGGGGAAGTTCTGTGTGACTGATGTCCCTGGGCCTCTTCAGTCTGACTGCAATTTTCTGGTGTGGCTCCAGGTCCCTCCACCATTCACCCAGAGTGGAGCCTGGGGGAGGCCTCAGGTTCCCAGCTGTTACCCTCAGGAGTTTCCCAGAGCTATTCCCCTCACTGTTCTTGGGTTCCTCGGGGCAGTTCCTCCCAACCCTGCCTTTTGATAACAAGGCTGGTCTCCCTCAGGATGCAGAGGCTCTGCCACACCTTTCTCTGGGATCTTTACTGAGTTGCCTGACTCTTTCTAGGCCTTAGCTGGAACACAGTCCCCCAGATTTGGCAGGAGGGGGTATTCTCTCTGGAAGACACTTTGGGTGCCAGGAGAAGCATGTGCAAATCAGATGTCATGTTTTGAGAGCCCCTCACAACCGGACGGCTTCTTTGTGGCCACCCAGCACTCTGAGGAACCTCATGGGAAAGCTGCCACTAGATCTCAAATGTCACGTTAGCCTCCATGTTGGGTGCATTTTGGTGATATTCCACAGGTATCTGAGACCTGGCATAGAGGCCAGCTTCCTCCTAGCCTCTGCCTATACCACCCTTCCAGAGTCCTTCCCAGGCAGCCTCCCTCTGGTCCACAGCTCAGAAGACCCGTTCTCCAGGGGCCTTTGTAGGCAGAGTGGGTCTCCCCCCCAACCCTCTGTCTTGCACTTGCCTCGTGCCCAGTATTCTCTCCCACCTGGCCTGCCTTTCATGTAACTTTCTGTCCCCCCTCCTCCATTCTCATGGAGAAAGGGGTGGACAGATGCATGCCAAGGCCCCCGCAGCTACATCTTTGCATCCGTAAGAACCCAGCCTGGAGGAGGGAATGGACCCCCTGCTTTGGAAGGAAGCAGGTATGAATCATTTCTGGAAAATGGCACTGGAGGAGGTAGGATGCAGGGCCTGGAAGCCACATCTGCTGGGCGTCTGGGGAGCCTCTGGTGGAGGTTGGCCTTGCTGGGGCCCCTGGGTGTGGGCTCTCTGAATTGGCCCAACTGCAAAAAAAGCATCAGGAGGCCAGCCATAAGGGAAAGATGACATGTCCTGGATTCGGAGGAGTCCCCTATAATTAACATAATTGCCATGTGGCTGCTTCCCCGGGTCCAGCAGAAATCTTTGGGTCACCACTGGTCCGTCAGCCCTCCACAGGGACTTTGTGTGACTGAAGAGGTGCCAGAGACCATGGTGGGCCTCCTGGGAGTGCCTGGCCTACTTGAACTGCCCGGAACTGCTGTTCTGAACTCAAGGGGTACTGTAGGGGTCAGGGGTGCTAGAGGGGCTGTGATCCTCCTGTGGTGGGGTGGAGAGACCAGGACGTGGCTACTCACTGATGGACAGCACGAAGAGCGAAAAGATGCCCACCACGTGCCACAGACGCATGTCCCAGAACACCACGGTCTCTTTGGTCAGTGGAGGCGGCTTGGGCTTGGGTGGGGCCGTGCTGGGCTGTGGGTCAAGAGAGAAAGCAGTGAGCCAGGCACAGGCCAGTAGGCAGGGACAGGGTCAGCAAGGACTCAGCCCACACATTTTCGAATCCCCAAAATGGTTCAGACATTCACAACCAACACCCTAGACCTCAGAAAGTTCCAGATTTAGACTAAAAGCAGTGATCAGAGTCCCAGATCGTGGCACCAGGCACTTGGACTAGAAGGGTTGGTGCTTGGTGATGCAAGAATCAAAGGAGCAAATGTGGACAGCCCGGCCCAGCCAACTCTGATGGGGTCTCAGGACCAAGGCCAAGAGACAGGGCAAAGCCTGTTTCATGGGACAGGTAGATTGGCTTTGTTCTCACCTCCCAGTAGAACTCTACTGCTGGGCTACATGGTAAGAGGCTCCTCCTACAGGTGTTCACACACTGAAAAGCCAGAACCACCAGCAGGCTAGACCAGCGGGGCTAGGCATAGAAAAATAGTAATGTAGCGCCACCAAGTGGCTGAAAGTGTAAGTGTGGCTAAGGAGGACAACACACTGCTTTGAGGATCTGCGGGCTCCTTGCTTAGGGACACTATCATGTCTGTGTATTCTAGAAGACATAGTGACCTCCCACCCCCCCCAGGTCTAAGGGGACTTGCTCCAGGGTATTAAAAGATAGCATCTTGCCATGAGTTTCTAGAAAATGGTCTTTTCTGGGGGAACGAGTGGACACATCTCTGATCTAAGTGTTTTGGAGATGTGGCCTCGCCCTGAGTGTGTTCGTTTTTTATAGATGCTGTGCTGGGTGTTGAAGCCAGGGTTTTGTGTGTGCTAGGCCAACATTCTGACAACTTAGTTTCATCCTCAGCCTGGGTGTTTCGAGGGTACATGACTTTGTCCTGGATGTCTATGGGATATAGCTATGCATTGTGGAATATGAGAGGCTAATTTTGACCAAAGATATGATCCTGTCTCTGTCAGCAAGTTTGGCTAAGGGTCAGGGAAAGAGGTGGGGCCAGGCGTTTGTGTAATACACTGTCTCCAAAATGATCTGTAAGGACAGGCTTTAAGAGTTCCTTGTGGCTCTCTGAGAAAGAGAAGCCACCTGTTACTCAACCTGCCTGCAGTTCCTACACCCCCACTGTGGTTCGTAAACATGCGTAGACACTTGCCAGGAGCCAGGTGCTTTCTCAACTGCCACCCATAGGGCAGGTGGAACTCAGAGGGGATCACTGACCTGTGCTAGACACCCCAGAATCTCTGAGCCATTCACCAGTACACAATTCCCAGTTCTTTGCTCCTCACTAAGAGGGACGAGGATGGGGACTCCTTCCTTTATCTGGACCTCAGTTTCTCTCCATGTAATTAGAGTGGTAATGTCAACTGCCTCTGAGAACTCTCCTATCCAGTGGCAAAATTGGCAATAACACCCCACTAAATCTGTAACACCCCTCGGTGGATTGGGGGACCCTTGTGCAGGCAGGCAAGTATGTGGATACATGACATGTGCTGGATTGGACACAAATGGGCAGAGGACATGTGTGTGGTTGGAGCAGTGTGTTTATGCTTAAGTTTATGACGGCATCATTGGAGGGGGGGGGGGGGGGGCTTGGCAGTTACCATCCCCTATCTCCCAGGCCTGGTGTGTTGACTGGCTGTCTAACTGGGAAACCCTGACCAGGCTCTTGGGTGGAGGAAATGGGCAACAGCCAAGCATCTTATGGTGGGCCCTGATAAAGGTAGAAATTCTGAAACTTGGCCCTGCCTCCTTCAGAGGCACAGCCTGGTGGAGAGGGGACGCCGCAGGGCTGGACCGAGAAGTGACGTGGTTCCCAGCCTTGCCGGCATCGCTCCTGTTTCCTGAGATGTAGGCAGATGGACTCCAAATGAGATTTCCTCTGCTGAGCTGGAAGAAGATGAGCTCCTGGGAGTGGGGAGGCTCCTTGCCTCAGAACCGACTTGCCTGTTATCCCAGCCTTTGCTCTGAGGACAGCTCAGTTTCTGCACAGGGGCCTCAGGGCAGTTGGTGAGAGGCCTTGGTGTGCTCCATGGGGCTCAAGCCAGAGTGGCTTCCCTTCCAGGGGCCTGAAGCTGACACCTGACTCTCAAGGCCTCTTCCACACCCCTGGTCAGTTGCAGAAGGAACATGCTCCACAGGGGTACAGGTCTCTATACCATGAGATGTCACCCTCGGCCTCTTCAGTTCAAAGCTATGTCCCCTTAGACCCTCTGAGTGTGACTGGTGCTGTGTCCCCATCCCTCCCTTTCCCTTAGCAACTGCCTCTCAGGCCTCCATGCTGTCCTGTCACCCAGGCTCCACCCTCAGCTTCTCTTTGGCCCTGGCTCTTGGGCCTTTTGCCTCCAGCTGCTGACTTCTAAGCCTGTTCGGCTACCTTCTACTGAAGAGGTTGCAGGTGGCCCCTGCCCGGCTCCTGGCCAGCTTGCTCCAGCCCTCCTCTTCACCTCCTCTCTGGGCTGTCTCCTCCCAGCTCTCCCACTCTGCGCCCCCTCCTCATTCATCCTCTTCCTTCCAAACAGGAACTGTTCACGGATGTGTCTGCTCAGAAACCGTCTCCAGCTCCTGTAATCACTAGGACCTATTTGCATCTTCCAGTCCCTGGGTCCGGTAGGGGCCCTGAAAAATTTGTGTAGAGGAAGAGTAGTTCCCCCAGCATACCCTAAATCCAGGGTTCAAATATCCCCTATTAGACTAGGAGTCAAGAAAAACTAAGGGCTCAAAGTCCTTCTCCCCATCCCCTAGGAAAACAAAGACCATATTGGCAAGGCTGTTTGTTTCCCTCCACACAGGGAGGGAGACACTCCTTGTGTCCCTGATGTCAGAGACTGGGCTCTGCCATCAGACCAGGGACTCTAAGCGTGAAGGGCAAGGATTGGTGTCACCCACCCCACCAGGCAAGATGAGGGGATAGAGCCAGCTCCCCGCACCCTCAGCCCCCTGCCTGGACTGTGCCAGCATCCGGCGCCCTCCGTGATGCGGTACCTCACCTCCACCAGCTGCGTGGCAACCCCCGCCAGGCAAGCCCCCAGGGCGGCGCCTCCCAGAGCCCAGAGCCGCCCCGCGCCTCTCTGCCTCCCGGCCATGTTCTCCCGCCGCGCGCGCTCCGGTGCAGGTCCTGGGAGCAGAGGGGGCTGAAGCACCGGGCTGCCAGGTGACTGCCCCTGGCCACCGGCAGGCGCTGGCGGCAGTGGTGGCGGCGGCAGGGAGTTCTGGCCGAGGGCGGTTGAGCCCGCATCATTTATTCATCATGAGTGTCAGGTTCCTGGGACGCCACCTGCGCCATCTCTGCTGGGGTGAGGGTAGGTGTGGATGGCACCGCCCCCCCAGGCTATCGGACTTTTGGACCTCCCACTCCACTCCAAGGACACTGAAGTAAGGAAAGCCAGGAGAAAGGGACGGGTTGGGGGTAGGCCCTTGATCAACAAGACCCCACCCCCACCCCAGTCCCTTCCCTCTTGGGCCTCAGTTTCTCCACTTGGGACAAGGGGCGGGGCTGGAATCGACTGACCTAGAAGGCCCTTCCCATTCTGACGTCCTGAGTTTAGGGGGAAAATGGTACCGGACTTGGGTGGGGGCAGAGCGGGCATGTTACCATGGTGACAGGCACTGAGGGATATCCTGGCCTTTCTGGACTGGCATCCTGCCCAGAGGCAGCTCTGGTCGCCCTGGACACCAGAGCGGGAGAGGGAGGGGTATGGATAACCAGGCATGGCCAGATGTTGCCATTGTGGAAGGATCCAGTAGCTTCTGCTCCACAGGATAAAGTCAGCTACCCCTAGAGGGCCATTTTCTGACCCTGCTGACTGTCCTAGAGCCTGGGTCTTGACTCTAGCAAGTCTTTGAAGTTGGTCCCCTACACTGTGGGAACATTGATTACTCGGGGATGGAGTTTCTGAGTAGCTGTGAAGACCTGAGGCAGAGGCGGGAGCCGGAGGGGGAGTGGGGCAGTTGGAGGTTGGAGAAGCCTATGGCCCACTTCACTCCTCCCTTTTCCTTCCTTCTTCCGGCTGTCCTCCGCCTCCTGAGTGCTAGCAGAAGCAGGACCCAGCATCTTCCTCTCACCAAGAACAGCAGCGGAGGCCGAGGCCTGTCCAGGCTGTGTAAGGGGTGGGGGTGGGGGGAGACACCTCAGCAAAGACCTCACAACTGAGTCTCAGAGGGTGCTATCCTGGCTGTACCACTGACAGATAAGGACTGAGTTAGGCCTCAAAGTGGAGCAGAAGGCCAGCTGTCCTTCAGGGGCTGCCGGTGACAGGGCAGGCAGGAAAATGGCTGCTGTTTGGAAAAGACTACAGGCTCAGGCGAGGTCTATTAAAGAGAATCTCAACAGTAAGTAGATGGCAAAATCTAGGGCTCACTTCTTCCAAAGCAAGCAAGAAGCAAAAGAAAATCCCAAACCAACACAACAGGATAACCCCTCCCCCCCAGGAATGCTTCTAAAACCAAAGCACTAGCAACAGGTCTCTGCCTCCGACTTTTTCAGGCCTCAGCCACAGGCCAAGCAGAAGGGCCACAGAAAGCTGCTTTGACTGCAGGGATGCGGTGGGGTGGGGTTGGGGAGGTGGGGATAATCACCCTCTTGGCACGTGCTTAGAGAGGCAGGACTGTGTTTTGATCGGGTGAACTGGATAGGAACTAGTAGCCAGAGGCTATCACAGGGCTAATGGGGGTGGGGAGGGGAGGGTACTGTGGCTGTGGGCTTGGAAAGCTGAGCCACCTTAGCAGGACACATAAAACTGCTCCCTATAGGACTGCCACCTGCTGCTCCAAGTTCATTGTCTGAGAGGTGGAGAGACGGCTCAGCGGTTAAGGGCATTTGTTGCTCTTGCAGAGGACCCATGTTCGATTCCTAGCACCCACACGGTGGCTCACAACCATCAGTAACTCCAGTTCTGGGAGACTTGATACGCCCTCTTGAACTCGACAAGCCTGTGGCGGACATACAGGCAAAACATTCACATACATAAAATAAAGTAAATAAATTAAAAAAATTAAAGTCCATTGTCTTGTTTGTCCACCAAGAAGTAGGGTCAGCCAGCATTATACCTCAGCGGCGGGGCACTTGCCTGGCATACACAAAGCACCGTGTCCAATCACCAGCCCTGCAAAAATTAAAAATAAAGTAAATAGAGGGAGGAGAAAAGCAAGCTACATCTCTGCAGGGTCTCTCCACTCTGTAGCCCAGGCTGACCTCAGATAGGGTCTTGAACAGAGCTGATGAATCCCTGTTAATCTCACAGGCCTCTGAATCCAAGCCTTTTTATCCGGTGCCCCCTAGATTCTTCCTCCTATCACACACACAC
>NC_022012.1:83210830-83222193 GCF_000317375.1 Microtus ochrogaster
ATATGAATATATTTATTATTGCTTTATTTTTTATATAATATCTGACATATTTAAAAGCTTAAACACAGCCCTTAGGAAGTGGAGAGAGGATCAGAAGTTCAAGTCCAGTCTGAAATCCATAAGACCTGTTGCAAAAAACAATACCACAAAAAGTTTAGGATACTGTCACTGGGAGCCCTCCTGCTGCTTACCTAACCTTAAGTCCTTCTATGTAAAATAGGGACCTGACAAACCATCTCTAAATGCTAGTCTTTATTTGTATTGTCATTGCTGAAGGTTATATAATACAGTGTATTGATAAGAACAAAACCATGTATCTCTCTTGACCAGTGCCTTACCATTAGCATTTAGTGTGTTTCCAGTTTTTCAATGAAAATGAAACTTACATTCTTACCAGAATGCTGGCCTTTGCTTTGACTGTCTCCTGTTTTCTTCCTTCCTTTCTCTCTCTCTCTCTCTCTCTTTTTTTTAGTTCTGTGAGACATAGTCTTGCCACCTGACACTGACAGACATGATGCTTGCTGTGCAGACCAGGCTGGCCTCAAACTCAAAGAGATTTACCTTCCTCTGCCTCCAGAGTGCTAGGTTAAAGGACTGTGCCACCATGCCCTCCAGCATTGAGTTTATTAGTGTGGGCATGTGTGGGTGGGTGGCGAGAATGCCGAGTGCCACGGCGTGCCTGTGGAGGTCAGAGGTCAATTTTGTGCCGTGGTTTGTCTCTTTGCAGTTTTATATGGGTTCCTGGGACTGAACTCAGGTTGCCAGGCTGTACAGCACTTAACTTTCTGGCTAAGCCATCTTGCCAGATCTACCAGGTTCTGTCGTGAGGGAGGAGTCTTAGGGAGAAGCTGTGTCCGGCCGCGTTAGGCCTCCAAAATTGCGACTCCCAACTCGGTCCTCTGCCTCTGATCCAGGACTCTCTCCACTCTCTGGTATCGCTGCAACTTATAGCCCTCCTCCAACATGCCCGGGTAGCTGCCCCTCAGCTGGGCCCATGAAGGCTGGGGTGGGGGAGTTCTGGCTCCCTGGAAAACAGAATCCCCTTCCTGTGTGGTGGCATAAGTGCTGGCAGGCAGACAATTCCTTGTTCTTCCTGAACTATTTTTATATCTTATGGGTTTCCTGTGGGGACCCAATCCAGCCTCCAGGGTCTCCGGGCTGGAAGCTTATGGGCAGGGAGCTGAGCAATGGCCAGGAGACCATGTGGCCATTTCTCTCCTGGAGTTTGAGACAATGGAACTCAAGGCTTAGCTTTGGAGAAGCTGAGGGGGAGTGAACGGAAAACCCTCCACCCGCCCAATCACAGAGCCAGGCTAGGATCCAGGCCACCATGGACTTAGCCTGGGGTGGGGGTGGGAGTCAGCAGGCCTGGGCCAGTGACACAGCAGCTGGGGTGTGCTGGGAGCTGGCTGTCCCTGAAGTTGTTGGCCCTGGGCCTTGCCCAGAATAGCTCAGGGCTGAGCCCAGCCTGGGACAGACTTGTGTGTACATGAACTACTGGAGCTTGTGTACCAAGACGCTAGTATGCAGGGAGGTGCATTGCACTCCGTGTGCTGCTCTCTGTGTGTCTGTGTATCAGTCTGTGTCCTTGGAGGTCGATGTACAAATGGGGCTGCTACCGAGGAGCTGCGTGGAATGGGGCCCCACCTTTCCATATGGCCCAGTTGAGTAGGCACACTGGCTCATTTCTCACCTGTGGAACTGCATGTATGCACAGGACGTGTTTATGTCTGTGGGGAGCTGAAGCAAGATCCCTGTGATTTGGTAGAAAGACCAAGGGGGCAGAACCGGATCCACAGTCAAGGACTAACTGGCAGAGATGCTGGCCAGGTCTTGCCACATATGGCAGAAAACAGGGAGCGCTGATACCTGTGAGGTGGCCAGAGCTCAGTAGCCTTCCACACGTAGGGGCAAGTTTGCGACCAGGAAGTCATATCTGATGAAGAAGACTGGGACAGTCCTTCCTTTCTTTCTGCCAGGAGCCCAGGCAGTATGGTCTCTCTTCAAACACTTGCGCAGATGGGGAAACTGAGGCCAGAGAAGGAAAGGGCTGACCTGGAGGTACCTGACACAGACAGTTTCTTTCTAGCTCATGGCCTGCTGCCCTGCCTGCTAAAAAGAGGCAGGCAGAAGGCAGAGGTAAAGAAGTAGAGCTCTGGGGAACGAGGCTCCCTCGGGGGCACAGGAGAGGGTGCAGAAGGCAAAACTTGGGGTGAGGGACTGGAGAGATAGCTCAGCGGCTAAGAGAGATGACTGCTGTCCCAGAGTCCTGAATTCAATTCCCAGCACCCACACGTGGCTCACAACCATCTACAGTGGGATCTGATGCCCTCTTCTGGCATAAAGCCGTGCCTGTAGATAGAGCGCTCATACATAAAGCAAATAAATAAATTATAAAAATATATGAAAGACAGAAAGCACAGTAAGTACTTGTTTGCAGGAATGAGGACCTGAGTTTCATCCCCAAAACCCATGTGAAAAAGCCGTGTGTGGTGAACATTTGTAATCCTGTCACCTGGGAAGCAGAGACAGGCAGAGCCCCGGTACTCACTGGCCAGTCAATCTAGCCAATGCGGTAGGTCAAGGCCAACGAGAGATTGTCTCAAAAATAAAAGGGACAGCACCGGAGGAAATACAGCCACATATGCACACATCCACACATGTGCATCTGCATGTACACACACATCTTACACACACACAAAAGAGAAACCTGTAATGTATTTACTTTTTAAAAAGTATTTCAAAGAAAAGAAAAGAAAGCAAAGGCTGGAAAGAGGGAGAGGTCTTGGCCAGATGGGGAGGGAAGAAGAGGTTGGAGGAGGGTTTCTGAGGTGGAGACTCGAGAGTAGAGCAGTGTGGGAAAGGGGGGTGAATGAGAGTGTCACCTGTGTGGTAGGGGCCCAGGGCAACAAACTCTGAGCCTGGCACTGTAGGGCAGCTTGGCAGAACTTAAGTTCTCACCAAAAAACAACCAAAGGGAGTCAGGGCTGCTAAAGTTGGCAGGCCCCTTCCTGGGGTTGTCTCTTCTTGGACGTCCCTCTACTTCCCGGCAAGATGGATGGAGGCCGTCCAAGACTTGGGTCGGGGGCAGGTGGGCCATCCTTACTCTCTTTCACAGCTGTTTCTTTCCCAGGCTTCTTCCCTCTGTGCTCAAACTTGAAAGGGTCAGAACCAACTCAGCCAGGCTAATCAGCCCCTGGAGGCCAGGTGCCCCTGCAGGTGCCGGGGTGACTCTCTTGCCGGCCAAAAAGGGAGCCCGGCAGCCAGACAGCAGCCCTCTTTGTTACAGGTTTGGACCATGATCCCTTCTCCTTCCAAGAGTTTGGTCTGGAACTGCGCCGCTTTTTCCAAGGTCGAAGGCTTTGGCACAGGAAACTGGCCAGCTTCAGGCTGTACCCGGAATGGATGCAGGGGGCCTCCTTCAAGGTCACACACAGCCAGTAGCTGCTACCGAAGGACGCCCAGCTTAGGGGCTGCGGGTCATCATGGCCGATTGGTCTAAGCAACAAGTTTCCCAAATTTACCAAGGAATCCTTCGCGGGGGTGTGGGAGTGAGGATGGGGGCTCGGTAACCCAAAAGGGGTCGGCAAGGTCCCAAGGCTGCAGTCCGGTCAGAGTCGGTGGGCAAGAAAATCGGGTGGCCTCAGGCACCGCCCGCCGTCCTCGGATTTGGGAGGGGAAGATAAGAGGCGACTGACAGCCAGGGTGCGCTCCTGGGGTGCACGCCGGCCGGATCAGAACTTTTCCAGTCCGGCGGTGGCGGTGGCAGGAGTCGCGCCTGAAGAGTGTTACTGGCGCGGGGACTATCCGAGGCCGCGCCCCGCCTCCTCGGAGTCGCCCCCGTGCGAGCAACACCCCGGGGCGGGGCGCGGAGAGGGAGGGCGGAGGCGCACGGAGCTGCGCGGCCACTCGGGACACAGCGGCGCGTGGCGCAGGTAAGGGCGCGCTTCGGTGGGCGGGGTCCGCTGCCCCACGAGCTCGGCGGCGGGTGGGGGCTCTCGCCTGCTCCAGCTGCCATGGTCAGGATCCCTCCATCTGCGGTTTCGGCGGAGATCTTAGCTTCCTCCTCCCTCTCCCTCGGCCACCCGGCTCCTGTTTGAACGCCGCGCGGGGTCCTAACCCCTGCAGCAGTGAGGAGCGCTAGCCAGGACCCGTGTGCCAGTGTATCACCCAGAGGGAGGGACTGCCAGGAGGAGGTGACCTGGCTGGTCAGGGCGGAAGGGCTGACAGAGAAGTCGAGAAGGTGGTGCTGTTTGCCTGGGAGGAGCGTAGACAAATGCCCAAAGGTTGGAACAGAGTAGTTTGGACACTCCCGGGACCGCGCCAGGGAAGGCAGAGGAAGGGGAAGCTGGGACAGACACTACTGCAGAGACTGGAACGTGTCTAGGGCCAGAATCTTGGACCCTTAGAGAGGCAGAGCTGGGCCTGAAACCTGGAGGGGCAGATGCAACTGTTCTACCCACTTGCTTCCTTGGGGCAGACACTCTCCACAGCCCACTGGGTATGTAGGTTGGTTAATGGGCCTCCAGCGTGGTCTAGGAAAAGGCCTCCCAGCAAAAATAAGGTCCATGCCAGTCCAGACCAGGAAATACCAGAGTGAGTGCCATACTAGGGTGCGGCTGAGGGGCCTGAGGGGTCAGGGCTGGATGAGGGCGGAGAAGGCTCCAGTGACCCTGCTCAGGGGAAGTCTGGTGTGGACAGAGGCCAGGAATGCAGAGGAAAGGGAGCAGGTCAGACTACTGTTCAGATGACCACAAGGACAATAGCTGACTCACCTGTGCACGACCCAGCTTACTTGTCTGGCCTCACCCTATCTGTGAGCATCCAGTCAACCTCGAGTGAGACAGGAGGCTGGGCCCTCCGGAATGCACTGCGTACCTACCTCAGTGAGTCACCCAGCATCTCGGAACCTTCGTTCTGGCGAGCCTGTTAGGGCTGGGAGTCAGAGGCTGGGGTCCGAGCTCTGCACTTATCTACAGTCCCTAGGGCTTCCTGAACTGTCTGTGCCTCTGTTTCTCCCTTCACACAGCCTGCCACTAAGGAACCCAGAGTTGGCAAGAGGGAGACTCTAAGGAGGCCGTGTCCTGTCCTCGATTAGAGGGGAATGGGATGGGCTGTGGGCCCAGGATTAGGGGGAGAGTTCTCTGTTATTCCACAGTGCACTTCCCTGCAAACTCAACTCTCAAACACTCCCAGCCCAGACTTTCTGCATCGGACTCCCAAGCCCAAGTGCAGTTTTCTGAGACTCACTTCACTGTTTCTGCTTATTTTCTCCCTTTTCCTCTGGGTGATGAGATTTCCTGGGGGTGGAAATCCTTCCCGGACCACTGGCCTGGAAAGCACTGTGGAGTTAGTCACTATACTATTAACCTGGGTACGTAGGATCCGCTCAGGTCTAGTCTATGCTTTGGGATGTTTGGGGATGTGGAGCTTAACGCCCAGGTTCTATGCCAAAAGACGCTTCTCTCTACAGTTTGTTCTTCTGAGGGGCAACCATGGTAGTCTGAAGTGTTTGTATCTAGTTAGATCTCCGTTTCAAAAAGGACCAGGGAGGAGGGTGCGCTGTGATGTAACAGATCGAGATGCTCACTTCTGGTGAGCAGGTGAGGTTGTGGGCTGGGTACCAGGGAAGTTCAAGGTTGCAGTGATAGACTTTCTAGTCTGTCGATTTCTGGAAGCATGGTTGAGGGCCAGGGAGGTCCGGGCCATGTGGCGCACTGTAACCCCTCAGCTGGGCTCTCCTGGTCAGTGGGAACTGAACCAGAGGCTCTGTATCTGTCCTCCTCTTCTTCCACTTGTGTGCAGGGGACTCCGATAACGGTCAACAAAGATGGGTGCAGCTGGGTGTCCCATGGTTTCCTTTTCCTGACTCTCCTTCCCACAGCCTCACCCTCCCCACACAGACTGCAGCAGGAAAGGTGGGGCAGGAATGCCTTGGCCCAGGATCAGGGCCAGAGTCCTGAGGTTCCCGCCCTCCTCTCTTCTGGAACCAATTCTCTGGGAGTCCTGAGTTCTCCCAGAGATCTGTGATGCCCCTGTAGCATCTTTGGGGTGGATTCAGGAAGACTGATCCCCCTCCCATTTACTGGGATCTGTCTGATGTCCCCTGCCCATCCTCAACTGTCCTGACGGCATCTATTGCCTTACCCAGGTCTGCTAATCTAAGTGTTTCAGAGTGTAAGGGCTAGGCAGAGTGAAGACACTTTAACTCCACCCTGAGGCATCTGTCAGATCAGCCCTCTGTACAGATGGTTATCCTTGCCAAATGAGGGCAGCAGGGGTTGCTGGGCGAGGCTTTGCCTGGGCCCAGGTCTCAGAGAGCCCCACTATGGAGGGGGGTCAAGCATGCTCACTACCCTTGCCTCATGTCAGGATGCTGCATCGCTGCTTTCTTAGAAGATCCCTCATTTAGAGCAAAACTGTTCAAGGCTCCAGCTGACCTGCCTGCCTGCCTGCCCCAATGACCCTGTTCCTGAGTGGTACCAGCTTAGTCTGGTCGGGGGAGGTAGACATATAGGGTATGGGCTCCTGCCCATGCTGAGCTTGTTCATTTCCTGGCTCTGTCTGCCACCTATCATCAGGTTTGTCCTGCTGAGTCTGACATTCGGTCTGCTGTTACCTTGCTCTGAAGGCCTCCATGTCTTCAAGGTTGACTGGGGCCAATTCAAGCTTGTCTTCTGGCCAGTGAAGGTGGGCCGTCCTCCCAGGCTGGACCGACACTCCAATGAACCTTTGCTTTTATGTCTCCCCACTACTATGCTGTCCTCCTCTTCCCCTCTTTCCTCATCTCTCTCCTCCTTTCTGATAAGGTCCCAGGCTGCCCTCAAATTTACAGCAAGATCCTGCTGCCTCAGCCTCCCCAGTGCTGGGTCCTCAGGCCGTTGCCACCATGGTATGCTGCTCATCTTTGTCGCCCCATTGTGGCTTCAGCAGGAAGCCTCCAGAGGCTCTTGCCTCAAGTCCTAACTGGCTTACTCAGCTCTGTCTAAGTGACAAGGAGCCCGGGCCTGGCCATCACGATATTGTTGAACTCTTCCAATAGCATGCATGTCCCGGTTCCCCGATGACTGCGCAGTCCCCAAGTGGTAACTTTCAATGGAAAGGTGGCCAGGGCAAAGAATGACTAGATAGTCATCTCCCTGGGTGTAGGGACCCATGGCAGTGTTTGAACAGACCAAACTGAGCTGAAGGAGACGTGCTCTTGGGTGGAAAGGGATGCTTCCTTGGTAGTTTTCAGCTCTCCTATTCCAGGGCCCCATGAGGGAGCAGGACAGAGGTCAGTGGCCAGAAGAGATCTCCTCTTTGAGAGAAGCTGGACTAAGAGAGTCTGATGTGGATGGTTATGGGACTTGCTTCTGGGAACTAGGGAGGATATTTGTGACCCTGTCTTGTGTCCCATGTCCTTTCTCTCCAATAGGCCCCCTGCCTCACACCCTGGCTATGTGTAGTTCGGAGGAGGCAGACCTGCTTCGGCTGGAGGAGGTCTTCTCAACTACCCTTGCCCGCACCAACAGTCTCATTCTCCAGCCGCTGCTCTTAGCTGGTGAGTCAGGCCCTCGGTGGCCCCCAGGGATTAGAGTCCTGCCTTGTTAGACATCCTGAGGCAGCTTTCTCAGCCTCCCATGGGAGTGGTGGCACTTGATACTGCCATCTCTTGATGGAGCTGAGGCCTTGGTCACCCGGAACTGGTGGGTCCCTTCCCAAATGGCCTCTGAAGACCACAGGCCTAGCTATACCGCTTGCCTCAATTCTTTCTTCCACTCAGGGCTCCTGGTGGTGCTTTGGGGAGGCCTGACTAGAAGGCAGAACCCAAGGCTTTCACTTTCTTGTCATGTGACCTTGGGCAAGCGCCTTCTTCTCACTGTGCAACTGTAAGGTGGCTGGGGACCGACCCTGAAGACTCCACAGTTTGCTTCTGGGTCTAGAGAGAAGAGGCAGAGAATCGGGGAGCCAGGAAACTTGGCTCCCCCAAGATAATTAGATTTGTCCTGTTAAGTAGGAGGCATATGCACAACCAGGCTTACTCCAGAGTTCAGCCCTTTACCCCAGCATACCCTGCCCCTGAGGAGCCCTAGGCCCTAGAGTCTAGGGGTGCTGGTACTGTCTTGAGCACCCCAGGGCTACAGGATCTTTCCTCAATGTCAGCTCAAGAAGGGTGTGCTTTCCACAGACCCCGAACCCTCAGACCCCTGTGGCAGAGAGTGCCTTCGACTTCTGCAGCAGCTGCATGAAAGTACCCAGCGGTTATGGGAGGTGACGGAACAAAGCCTGCATTCGCTGCGGCAGAGGCTGTACCACCCACCTTCCATGGGTCTGGAGGCCCTGCTGTTGCTGAAGAACGCTGACCATGTCCTACAGGCCCACGTGGAGTAAGACCCCCCTGGGGCAGTCTGTGGCTTGGCCACACTACCAAAGTGTCACCTCCGCTACTTGGTCCGTCAAGAGTCACCGTCACCTGGAGTGGGGTTCCTGGGTCGGGTGTTGGCTTGGCAGCAGGGTCAGAGCTGGATCAGGCCTATAAGATACAACTGTTGAGTCAGGGCTTGAGGGTATCAAGGAATTGCCTGGGCCATAGGGTTCTGTGGGTGGGATCTGGGACCTCAAAAGGGCAGGGGCTGAGTGTGTTGAGAGCTGGGCTTTCAAGGTGATCTTGGGTTCCCCATAGGTACATCAAGTCCTATACCGACTGTGTGGTGATGCAGGCCTTTCAGAAGGTTTCAAAGAGGAGGAGGTGAGCCTGGGGCTGCCATGGTATTTCCCTATGTGTGTGTGGGTGTCTAGAAGGGGGGATTTCAGGAAGCCCACCCCAAAGGAGCAGGTGTCATGTCCACCCGCCACTCTGGTGTCTGCAGTCAGTGTCCCTGTCTCCTCTACGATGTGGCTGCAACACCTCCAGAAAGAGAGCTCAAAGTTTTGCTGGACTAATGGGGTACAGGGCTGGGGTCCTGGGTCTGGGAGCCCGGAGCGTGGTTAGAACAGGGTGGGATAGGTGGGTGTGGGCCTGGAAGGGGTGGAGGTGGTACGTGACCCTTCCTAAATACAGCGACTACTGGAGGAGCCAGCGGAAGACCCTGCGGCAGCTGCTGTCCTGGGCCAGCTCTGAGGGCTCGATGGGCACCATGCTGTGCCAGGCCCTCAGCCAGCCACTCACCCAGCACGTGCAGAAATATGTGATCCTCCTACTGAGCCTCAGGGACACCCTTGACGAGGTTGGTAGGATGGGTGTGTATAAAGGAGGAGCTGGAGGAGAGAAGCGTGGCTCAGGGAGACCAGGTTAAACAGTAGGGAGGGGCCCCAAGAGAACATAGCCTTGCTCTGCGGAGGGTTCTGGGGGCATGCATCTGCCCTGTGGAATTTTGGGCACACGCCTCTTTTTTGATGGGGGCAGTTGACACTCAAAGGGCAGACACAGACTTTCTACTGGATGTGAGGACATATGACCCAGGGCCATGCTATTGGTGTCACCGAAATGTCCCTGTCCCCAAAAGAGTAGTCAGGGAGAAAAAGTGAGCTGTGGTTTAAACTTAGGCCAGGCTGGGGTCCTCATGGCCCCCACGGGGATGAGGGTTGGTGCCGAGACCTTCAGAGCCTCCCCACCTGTCTTGTCCTCCCACAGCACCACCCAGCCCAGGAGCGGGTGATGCATGCAGTCACTCTGTTTGGGAACCTGGAGTCCTTCATGAGGCAGGCCCTGGACCAGGCTGTGACCACACAGGCCCTGTGGCATAGTCTCAGCAGTCGGGTGAGGGTGAGTCTGGGGCTTTGAGTGAGGAAGGGGGTTTTACATTGGCTGTGAGGCTGTGCTGGCTGAGCAGCTCCTGCCTCAGTTTCCCCATCTGGAAGGAAAACTGTTGAGGGGAAACTCCTACGCAGCTGCAGCTGGCTCCGGAAGGTTGGCACACAGCCTTAATCTGCCCTTTGTCTTCAGCACCTTCTGTTTAACAAATGCAAATCTGAAAATTCCCTAAAGGTGCAAAGCCTATGTAAAACTTGGCTGGGAAAAATCCCAGTATTCCTTATCAAGAATTTGCATTTGTCATTGTCCCTTTAGAAGCTTAATTAAGATGTTTTGGGATATGGAAATCAACTGGCTAAGGTGTAAATTGGAAAACAATAAAGAAGCCATTAGCTAAGGGAAAGCGGCCAGGCAATCTCAGTCCCCGGAGGCTGAATCCTCCTGCAGCTGGAAAAGCTATTTCCTTCTTTTTTTGTTTTGTTTTGTTTTCAAGACAACTTTGGTGCCTGTCCTGGAACTAGCTCTTGTAGACCAGGCTGGTGTCGAACTCACAGAGATTCACCTGCCTCTGCCTCCCAAGTGCTGGGATTAAAGGTGCATGCCACCACCGCCCGGCTTTTTTTTATGTTTTTTTTTCTTTTTCTTTTTTTGCTATTTCCTTCTTAAGGTACCTCCAAGTCTTCTTCCACCTTGAACCCACACCCATTCAACAACAGAAGACTTATATATAACCTGGTGGCTGTCTGTCACCCGTAGCCATCTGCTGGGTCAGCAGAACTGACTTTCTTTCTGGTGGTGTCATGAATTACATATTCCTGACACTGTCTAATACAACATATACTGCCCCTTCAGGAAAGAGAGTCCTCGTGTCCACAGAAGACATAGCAGGCTTGGACCGGGAGTAGAGAGGACCAGAATAACCATGGGAGACAGAGGGGATAGCATACTGGTTGTGAGGGTAACAGGAACCCCTGGCTGTGACAGGGATGCAGTATGGAGACACCCAGGAAAGCCCCAGAGAGAGAAGCTGTGCTGTCCTTCTGGGCTAGCCCAGGGATGACCCCCCCATCTTGGAGCGTGTGTGTGTGTGTGTGTGTGTGTGAGAGAGAGAGAGAGAGAGAGGGGGGAGAGAGAGAGAAGAAAGAAGAGAGAAGAGAGCAAGCTGGGGACTACCCCAGGTCTGCTGGGATTGTCTCTGGGAGGTGTCTGGGGCACAGGAGGGCCTGCGGGGCTTCCATCAGCCTCCAGTGTAAACACACTAGACACCTAACTCTTGCCTCTCTTCGTCCCACCAGGACGTGCTGTGTACCCCTGCCCACCGACTCCTACAGGACAGCCAGGACATCCCTGTGGTGGTCACCCCACTACGGGCTGAACGTGTGCTGCTCTTTGATGATGCCCTTGTTCTGCTACAGGTTAGAAGGGTTATCGTGAGGTGGGGCTCTGGGATCAGGTGAGAAACTGAACAGGCCACAGGCTTAGAGAATGGGGGAGGGGGAGTGGTGGCAGAAAGGCCAAGGCTTGCAAGTCAAGTGGAAGACTGATGTGGGCTTTAGGGTTTGTCCCACAGCCAGCAACTTTGACCAAACTCACCTGGCGCTTGGGCTCATAGCAATGTCTCCCCTGC
>NC_022012.1:83222381-83222740 GCF_000317375.1 Microtus ochrogaster
CCTCTGATTGTGTCTGTGCCTCCTCTGATTGTGTCTGTGCCTCCTCTGATTGTGTCTCTACCCTCTGATTGTGTCTCTACCCTCTGATTGTGTCTCTACCCTCTGATTGTGCCTGTGCCTCCTCTGATTGTGTCTGTGCCTCCTCTGATTGTGTCTGTGCCTCCTCTGATTGAGTCTGTGACTCCTCTGATTGTGTCTGTGCCTCCTCTGATTGTGTCTCTACCCTATGATTGTGTCTGTACCTCCTCTGATTGTGTCTGTGCCTCCTCTGATTGTGTCTGTGCCTCCTCTGATTGTGTCTGTGCCTCCTCTGATTGAGTCTGTGCCTCCTCTGATTGAGTCTGTGCCTCCTCTGATTG
>NC_022012.1:83222865-83244661 GCF_000317375.1 Microtus ochrogaster
CCTCTGATTGTGTCTGTGCCTCCTCTGATTGAGTCTGTGCCTCCTCTGATTGTGTCTGTGCCTCCTCTGATTGTGCCTGTGCCACCTCTGATTATGCCTGTGCCTCCTCTGATTGTGTCTGTGCCCTCTGATTATGTCTGTACCTCCTCTGATTGTGCCTGTGCCCTCCTCTGATTGTGTCTGTGCCCTCTGATTGTGTCTGTGCCTCCTTTGATTGAGTCTGTGCCTCCTCTGATTTTGTCTGTGCCTCCTCTGATTGTTCCTGTGCCCTCCTCTCCTGACATCACAGTTTGTTCATTGGAGATGTTTCTAGTCCTTTCCTGCTTGTATGAGTTCCTTTTCTTGTTGCTGCTACAAAATGTCTAACACAAACAACCCTAGGGAGAGATGGAAGGAGGAGGAAGGGAGGGAGGATTTGGTTTTAGCTGGGCCTTTGCTCATGCTGTCGTTTTGTGGGATGCTCTGCTGTCTTACAAACTCTCCATTCCCTTGTGGCCTTGTATCCTTTCTACTTCCTGGTCAAGTGAGGATCTGCTGGGCCAATGGGAGATGGTGACGCTCTAGATGGGACGTCCCTCAGGCTCAGCGTAGGGTAGAAGGACCACCATGAGAAAAGGTGGAGTGGGGAGAGCTTGGGGCAGGCTCAGGAGGCTGTGACGGAGGGACAGCTGACAGCTGCAGCATGGAGAGTGTGAAGACAGGCGCATGAACCTGGACACGGGTCAGGCTCTACAGGCGGCCTCGGTCCCCAGGTGCGAGGAGCCTTAGAGGTTCACATCTGGGCTACCAGGGGCCGACTGTGTTTCTAAGAAAACCCTGGTAACCACACGGGGTAAGGGAGGCCTGTCCAGGTGCCTTGCCAGCTCCCAAGGTACAAAAGCTTCCGCTGAAGGGGATCGGGCTGATGCTCGTCCTTGGCATGGGAGGGGGGTCCCCAGGGTAGGTGTCTGTAGGCACAGCTCTGGATAACACTCATCTCTTTCCAGGGCCACAATAGCCACACTTTTGACCTGAAGTTGGTGTGGGTAGATCCTGGCCAAGACAAGTGAGTGACTTCCTCTGCCAGTGTCCCCGGACTTCCCTCCCTGTGCCTGCCCCATGGTACCTGCTCACACCCCCAGGCTCTCACCTGAGCCCCACTGCCAACCCTAGACAGGACTGGGGCTCACTGGTCATCTCCGTCTTCCTAGGTGTGTGCTTCACATCCTCACACCCGAAGAAGAGTTCTCCCTTTGCACCAGAGACCCCCAGGGCCAGGTGAGTGGGGCTGAAGCATGAATGGTGGGGATGAAGTCAGAAGCCGGGGAGGGCAGAGGGCCAGTCCTACAGGACTCAGGAGGGCAGCAGGGGTATGCCTAGGGTTTAGTGTCAGGATGTTAGAGGAAAAGGAATTTCCCTAACTGAAGTAGCCACGCAAGTCATGCCTGTGCCCACCTCCTGTGCAGCGTTCTGGGTTGTCTAGTCCCTGGGCTGTGCACAGGATCTCAGGTCTGATGCCACACCAGAGAGGGGCAGTGTACTTGGGGACAGAGTTACCTGTGGCAACAATGACATGTTCACTGCCTTCCTGTCCCCATCAGGTTGTCTGGCGGTGGAAAGTGACCCATGCTGTGTGCCAGGCCCTACGTGGCAAGAAGGACTTCCCTGTGCTGGGGTCAGGCCCAGAGTCAGCTGTACCCCCCGACTGCCGCTGTGTGGCCTATACTTTCCGCAGCGAGGGCCGGCTTTACCAGGCTACCTATGAGGGTGATTGGTGTCGGGCCAAGCCCCATGGCAAGTGAGTCACTATTCCTGTGTGCACTTCCAGCCGGTCATCAGAAGGGAGTAGACTAGACACTCCATCGACTAGGAGTTTTCTCAAGCTTAGCATTTACCTCCTGTGGCTCAAGGGGAAAGAGGAACGTAGAATGTTTCCAGGGTTCTCCCCATGGGAGGTGCCGAGAGTACCCCAATGCCCCCCAAGGCTGCTGGCGCAGGAGGTGGGGGGTTCTGTGAGGGGTTTCAGTGCTCAAGTGAGGACTAGGTGAGCAGAAAGTCTAGTTGGAAGACCCTAGGGTAGAGGGAGGGAGGACGCCGAGAGTCTGGGGGTGCAGCTGTCTGGGATGGGTCTAATGGCCTGATGTAGACCTCACCTGCGTTCCAGGGGAACCCTGAAGTGGCCAGATGGGCGAAACCACGTGGGGGATTTCTGCCAGGGCCTGGAGCATGGGTAAGGCTGACTGGGCAGATGCTGGCATATGGGGCAATCAGAGGAGCTGTCGTATATTGGGTTGCCCCGAATCCCCAGACCTCAAACAGGAGTGGGCAGGTAGCTCAGCTCCTCTCCCCACAGAAGGGAGACCGGCTAGAATAGGAATGTGGGTCTCGGCCTGAGACTGGCTTCCCATAGGAGTGGGGAGGGCTGTCCTGAGGGTTTCTGCAAGGGGACTCTGAGATCTGTGCTTTCTGAGGGACTCCTGGAGGACAAGGACAACTCGGTAGCATGGAGGGATGTGGCAGGGGCTTCTGATTGGGCAAGTGGCCTGGATACTCACCTCTGATCCCACCCAACCACACGGTCAGCTTTGGCATCTGCCTGGTGCCCCAGGCCTCTGAGGACAAGTTTGACTGTTACAAGTGCCACTGGAGGGAAGGCAGCATGTGTGGCTATGGCATCTGTGAGTAAGTGACCTTTGACCTGTGGGGAAGAGGAGCGGGGAGGGACATCCTCTAGACTGCGCTCCTCGAGGTGGAGCCAAATGTTGGCGAATCTCTCCAGGTATGGCACTGACGAGGTGTACAAGGGCTATTTTCAGGCTGGCCTTCGGCATGGATTTGGTGTCCTTGATAGTACCCTGCAGGCCTCCCAGGCCTTCAGGTACACGGGCCACTGGGAGAGAGGCCAGAGGAGTGGCTATGGCATTGAGGACAACAACGAGAGGTGAGTGCTGGCAGAGAGACCCCTCAGCCTTTCCCCTTGTTCTGTCCCAGGTGCCTGCCTCCGTGGTACTTCCCTCTACCTCTAGGGGGCTCCACCCACCATGCCTTCTCCTAAGGAGGATTCCCTTCTCTGTCCTTCTGTTCTCCTTGGGTTTCTGACTTCATTTTCTCCTGTCACCCCCTGCCTCCCCGAAGTCCCTGCCAGCGGAGCATCCACAGGGCACAAGGGAACCGATCTGAGCCCCCTCTCATGCCTTCTTCCCTTAGGGGTGAGCGCTACATTGGCATGTGGCAGGCTGACCAGCATCATGGCCCTGGGGTTGTGGTCACCCAGGCAGGCGTCTGCTATCAAGGCACATTCCAAGGGGACAAGATGGCCGTGAGTGGTAGCCCCTTCCCTGGGCAGTCTGTAGCTGAATTAAAGACAAGCGGAGTGGATGGCAAGGGACGCTCAGCTCCTCCACCGTCTACCCTGACTTTGTCAGGATCCAGGCCTTTTAGCCCCGCTTCCCTTATCTTCAGCTCAGGTCAACCGTGCTTATTGTACACATCAGCTAGGAAGAACCAACGGTGTCATTGGTGAGCTAGTGGCATCCATAGACCTCACGGAATCTCCATCATCCCTCTGGGGTCCTTGTGTGACTCCTGCCATTGGTGCCATTGTTCTTAGCATACGAATGGCATGTTTAAACCGGGCGGTGGTGGCGCACGCCTTTAATCCCAGCACTTGGGAGGCAGAGGCAGGTGGATCTCTGTGAGTTCGAGACCAGCCTGGTCTACAAGAGCTAGTTCCAGGATAGGCTCCAAAACCACAGAGAAACCCTCTCTCTGTGTTTCTCACAGAGAAACTCGAAAAACCGAAAAAAAATGAATGGCATGTTATTAACCTGCCCAACTTCACATCCTGCTGAGACCGAGATCAAACCCTAGTCCCCCAGCTTTTACCTTCTGCCTCCCTGCTGGCCAGGGGCTTGACGCGTGGTGGGGCTCTGGCCAAAAGCTATGCACGGTTTTGTGGGTTGTTTGTTTAGACCCCACCTTGTTCTGTAAGGAACCGAAGGAGACCTCAAGGGGAAGGAAAGGCAAGCATTGGCCCACAAACTAGAGTCAGAAACAAGTTGAAAATGAACTTGTCTGGGTTTCCTGACAGGTTCAGTAGAAAGGGGACTCGATTGGCCTTGAAGATCCAGGGCAGTAACAGGGAAGCAGAGGCAGCCAGCACTTCCTGTGGAGGAATCTCATCTGAGGGCTAACTAGGGGACACAAGGGGTGGGGTTCATGGGACTCAGCACATCTGAGGAGGGCGGTGCCAGAGCTTGGATGCTCTTGGTCTTGTGGGTCAGTGCCCACCCATCCTGGTTTTCTGTCCAAACTCACCTCCCTTTCTCTTTTTTCACTTCCTTTCAAGGGCCCAGGCATCCTGCTGTGTGAAGATGACTCTCTGTACGAGGGTACTTTCACCAGGAACCTGACGCTCCTAGGGAAGGTGAGAGCCGTCCGCATCTCCCATCCCACCCCATAAAGCCAGGGCTCAGAGCTGAGGATGAAGGTAAAGAATGGACAGCTGGAGAACACCCCTCCCGCCTCCGTGGTGTCCAAGGGGTCCCATGTCCTTGCCATGCTGTGTGCAGTACTGACTTAGCAGAACAAGGTGACATGGGACTGGAGGATTTGCCTCATGCCCAGAGGGCACAGGCTGGCTGTGTCCATGCTGTGCCCTTACACAGCCATCACCACCCGAGCCTTTGGCAGCTGTCCCTGGGGTAACAGTTCTTTCTTTCTTCCTGCTCAAGTTGATGTGGCAAAAGGCAGTTGGGTCCATGTTGGGTCCTTTGGGAACCTGGGGGATTTAAAAGGATGGAGCAACTCCGCACAGCAAGAAATTGCCCCTCTAGATCCCTAGCCCCTCAACAGAGGTGGGTGAGACTTCTAGAATATTCCAGCACCTTGAATGGACAGGTGGAACTCATGGTTGGACATTTCCATCTGACCCAAGTGGGTCAACATTGACACACTTGGCTGGCACAGCTCGCTGGGCACACAGTTATACCTGTCTTCCCTTTTTGCTCCCAGGGCAAGGTCACCTTCCCCAATGGTTTCACCTTGGATGGTTCCTTCAGCGGTGGGACAGATAAAGGACTGTACACACAGGGAGTGCTGGACACAGCCGCTCTCCCGCCCAACCCAAGCAGCACACGCAAGAGGTGAGAGCCCAGCCTATTCGGCGGTGTGTGTCTCTTCCCACCTAAGGCCCCAGGGCTCAGTGGAGGCCTTTTACCAGAGTCCAGAACCCCAGGTCTTCCAGCCAGAGACTCTTGAAGTCTAGGGCTAGGTGAATGTACTGCCATACATAAACTGGAAGAAAAATAGGATTTGTAAGTCTCACTTTGATCCTGGTTTTAGCTTTTCTTTTCTTTTTTATTGTTTTCATTGAGCTATACATTTCTCTTCAAGATAGCTTCTAAGTCAAACACACAAGGAAAAAAATGGAAAATAAAATTGTGAGTGGATCATAAAAGAAAGAGATAGACACGCAGTTACAGATAGTACCTCTTCCTGGCTCTGACTTTCCGGGCAGCCAAAATGAAGAAGGAAAGAAACTCTCTCCTCCACAGGGAGGAGATGATTATTTTCCCACAAAAGCAGAACCCTCTATTGGAAACTCATAGTTTTCAAAGTCACTCTTGCCATATTTGTTGAGAATCTGGGTGTGTCGAAGGAAGAATAATGGAAAATGGTCCCAGATGGAGTTTCAGAGGTCGGGAAGGGGTCCAGTGAACTCATTTACCTATCGTCCCTGCATGTGGCTTCTCGTAGTAGGAGCTGGTAGAGGCGGTGGTACTGGGTGCAGGTGTGGTACCTGTGAGGTGACGGCACGACAGGGTTCCCTTTGTGAGACACTGCCTGTTAGAGTTGGGTCTCACTCAGCCTGTGGGCAAGGCAGGACACTCCGCAGGGAGGCGATGGGAGAGGGCAGGACGGAGAGAAAAACAGGGAAATCCTGGACTTTCAGGCACTGGTCTGTCTTGATCCAAGACCTACTGTCTGGATTTGGCCTCCAGCTCCTGAGGCCTTTTGCAGACAAGGTACCCTGTCTCTCCTCTGTCTCAACACACGCCCTTGACCCTCTGCCTCGTTTTTCTCTTCCACTTGCCTTGGAGGTCAACTCTGTCTGCATTCTCCATCCTGCCCCCTTCCTGGGACCTGACTCCAGGCCAGGCTGGTCCAACCAACCCTGCCTGCCCCAGGGGCTTGCTGACTTGCCCCTGTCTTCCACATTTCTTGCTGTTCCCCAATCACAGACAGCTGGGGCTGGGTGCCTTCCCTGTGGAGAGCCGCTGGCAAGGAGTCTACAGACCCTTCCAGGACTTCGTGCATTCAGGCTGTCCTGGGGAACTGCAGGAAGCCCTGCTGGGCTTCCACGTGCAGAGCTCCAGGGAGCTCCGTGAACCCCAGGAGTACCTGTGCTGTGACAGGTGAGCGTGGCCCTCTGGGTGTCCCTGCAGGTCAGAGAGGGGTTAGGGAAGCTGCTGGGGATGGGTGCTGGCTCAGGGCTGGGTGAGGGACACTGTGCATGGTGCCCCAGGAGCCACCCCAAGGACTGTGCGGGCAGCATGGAAGATATCCTGAAGGAGCTGCTGCAGCACCGCGAGCCCCAGGCCCTGCAGCAGTACCTCAGGAAGGTGAGGGTCCAGGCTGGGGCATGATGCTAACTGGAGGGGACAGGCCCGTGGTGCTCCTGGTCCTCAAAGGGCCTCAGTGTTCCCGGTCTGGGAGGCTGGTCCGGGCTCCCTGGACTCCACATCCCGGCTCTGAGCATCCCTGTTGTCTTCCCCGGACCTAGGCTCTGAACAATCCCCGACACCCGCTGGGGAAGTTACTCCGTACCCTGATGCTGACCTTCCAGGCTACATATTCAGGCATAGGAGCCAACAAACACCTACAGGGGATGGCCCAGGAGGAGGTGAAGCAGCATGCCCAGGAGCTTTGGGCTGCCTACAGGTGAGCCTGTGTACAGGGTGACGCGCACAGCCTCAGCACTGGCCAGGATTGCCCTTTCCAAAGGCTTGCTCAGTACAGGACCAGGGGTTGATCAGTGTATCAACGGTGACCAGAGGTGTCAGAGATGTCAACAAGGGCTTCCAACAGCTCCTGGCCAGGGGCCAATCCCTGTCTAGTCTGGGCACACCCCTGACCCTGTAAGAGCTCTACCCCTGCTGGAGGCTGAAGGTGGTTTCAAGATCTGTCTATCCTGTCCCAGCTAGAGCCTAGATCCTGTGAGCATTAGCTATAGGGCTTCAGCTGCCACTAGAGTGCCAGCGCCCTCCAGCGCTTACACTGAAGCTCCAGCCTTGGACTCCCAGTGGCAGGAAAGGCTAGACTCAGAAGGCATCCCATCCAGATCGAGGCGGCCAGTTCTGGGAGAACTCTGCTCTCCGTTTTGATGACTGGGAGAGTGGAATTCTGTTTCTGTGAGCATCAGCACATTACGCTCTCCTAATTGGCTTGCAGAGGTCTGCTGAAGGTTGCCTTACAGCGCCAGGGCCATACCCTGCAGGAGGAGGACGTGGAGACAAGGTACCTGGCCAGGCCTTTGTATCTGGGGCCTCCGTCTGGGTGGCGATGCTTCTTTGGAAAGCACTGGGCGTGTATGCTATTCACCAGGCATGGTGCACTGTTATACATCACAGGGACCCATGACCTTGGTCCTGGGATCTTTGTCTTAAATGTGCCCTTCCAGCCTCATCTTTGAGTTGGGCAGAGGGGGAAACAGTTGCCAGTGGCTTCCTCCTTCCTGTGCACTGCAAGGCTGAGGTGTGGAGGAGATGAACCTAAAGCCACATAGAGCAGGAGTTAGCTGTCCCTGGGACAGACCCCGGCTGGTTCTGCAGATGCAGAGGTGGCCCTGGCAGCAGTGTCTCCCACCCATTCTGGCCCCTCAGGGACTTGCAGGTGCATGGTCTGTTGCTGCCCCTCATCTTGCCCAGCTTCTACTCAGAACTCTTCACACTCTACCTGCTTCTTCATGAGAGAGAGGACGGCTTGTACAGCCAGGGTATCACCAACCTCAGCCTGTTTCCCGACACAAAGCTGCTGGAGTTCCTGGATGTGCAGAAGTAAGCTTCTCGCTCGCTCGCTCGCTTGCTCGCTCACTCAGCCAGAGATCTAGGGGAGCAGGCAGTTCTACCCAGGAGGTGGACCAGGGCCACCAACCAGCTCCCAACTCATGACACGGAGACTTATTGTTAGTTATAAACACTCAGCCTTAGTTTGGACTTGTTTCTTGCTAGCTCTTATAACTTAATCTTTTTCTGTTCATCTACATTTTGCCTTGTGGCCTTTTTACCTTTCTTTCCTTTTGAATATCTTACTTTCAATGCTTTCAGTTGCTAGAGTATGGTGCCTCCCTTGCTCTCCACCACCGCTACTGCCTCTAACACATCCTTCTTCCTCAGTGCCCCCCTGACACGTGCATGTCCCGGGTGCTTGGTTGGCCCTGCTGGGATCTCCCACTCTCCTCCAAAGCCCAGGGCCCCTTTGTCACACAGCAGTGGAAGATCACTTCCTTCAGGACCATATGGCTTCCCCTGGCCTCAGGCTGTGTGCATTTACCTGAGGTTCCTTCCTATTGCGTGTTTAGCCTTCTTGGGAGGGACACAGAAATAGGGCACGTCCTCTGAGCTCAGACTTGCAAAGTCTCCCATCTGTCTCCCAATTTCAGGCACCTGTGGCCCCTCAAGGACCTCTGGCTGACTAGCAATCAGGTGAGAGGGCAGGGCTCTGCTTGCCTGGGAGGAGGAGCCTGGAGCTTCTGAGTCAGGATTGCCTGGGGAGAGGCAGGTGAGGGAGGAGACCCTAGGCTTCCTTCCTGTCCCAAGTGACTCCCATACTGCAGGCTCTTCCTTTTGGCTGGGACTGTGGGTAGCTTACCTGAGCTCTGAGTGCCAGTTTTTTCCTGTGTAAATAGAGTTCCACCAGACCCACCTCATAAGACAGGTCAAGGGAACGTGAGGCCCCTGGCTGTCTCAGGACTCTCTGGAGCTTCCTAGGGAAGGAGATTCTTGGGCTCCACTCCACAGTTTTTGCAATGCTAGACAAAATCTACCAGCTACTCATATTCACGGTCTTACCTTATGTCCATAAAGGCAAAAAACAGGGGTCAACTCAGAAACCTGAGTTTTAGCAAGTCCTTGGGTCTGGGGACCATTGACATCAGCTTTGGAGTTGTATGTCACCAAGTGACCTTGGCTGTTCGAATGATTGTTTTTTTCTGTCCATCTTGGTCCTCTCAACCTCTTGGAGCCTCGTCCCCCAGTTTTATAGCTGTGTAAAGTGAAGCTCACAGTGAAGCCGTAGGCCTGCCCTGGACCACTTAGCCATAGTGCAGGGCTGTACTTAAGTCAGCAGTGGGACAGGTGTGGGTGGCAAGGGACCCTGGGGATGAGCATGCCACGCTGGATCCCTGTTTTACCCTCCTTTTCACCTTTCCAGAGATATTCTCTTGTCCGGGACAAGTGTTTCCTGTCAGCCACGGAGTGTCTGCAGAAGATCATGTGAGTGTCTGCCCAGGTTTGGGGGTGTGGGTGTGTGTATGGTGGTGGTGGTGGTGGTATGTAAGGGCACGGGAGTGCTGTCCCTTCTCCCCCCTGACCAGGAGCTACGCCCTCCTTACAGCACCACAGTGGACCCTCGCGAGAAGCTGGAGGTGCTGGAGAAGACCTATGGGGAAATTGAGGCCACGGTGTCGCGGGTGCTGGGCCGGGAATACAAACTCCCCATGGATGACCTCCTGCCTCTGCTCATCTATGTGGTGTCACGAGCCCGGTGAGTGGGAAGCGGGGTGGATGGAAGTGAGACTCGTTCCCACCCGTCCACACCAAACACAGGACAGAGCTGGGGCCAATCCAGAGGTGTCTGGCCCTCTAGGCCAGGGCTGCTCCCCCAGCTGTGGGGTATCTGTAATGCCCCTCTTCTCTCCCTTGTTGTCATGGTACTTTCTCTAGAATTCAGCATCTGGGAGCTGAAATCCACCTGATCCGTGACATGATGGACCCCATCCACACAGGGGGCCTCCATGACTTCCTGCTCACAGCCTTGGAGGTGAGGGACCAGGGCTGGGAGCCCAAGGAAATGTCTCCCTGCCCCTCAACACCGTGGTAGAAAGGGTTCAAAGCTCCACTGTATGTGTCTCCATGGGAGGGGTCTCTGGTGCTGTTCACAGGGCAGATGGGCTGCATAGCCCTTCAGGCTGCAGCTCCGAGCAGCGTGCAGAGGAAAAGCCTCTGCAGAATCCGGCTGACAGCTGGGCCTAACTGGAACAGTATGCGCACAGGGGGGTGGGGGCGATGGCTCTCGGGGGCCTAAGGCCATGTGTATAGTGGGGAGCAGGTCTGCCAGCAAGTTCCAACCTTGCTTATCTTTCCCCCAGTCCTGTTACGAGCACATCCAGAAGGAAGACGTGCGGCTGCACCACCTGCCTGGCCACTGGAACTCTAGGGATCTCTGGTGACATGGCCACTCTGGGTCAAGTGCAAAGCTAGGGGCCACATGGCTGCTGTGGACTTTGGTGGAGCAAGCACTACCCACCTGCCTCCCATTGCCTGGGTCGAGGCAGGCTGTAGAGATGGTGTTTTGCTTCCTACAGGGACACACTCAACTGCTGCAGTATGACCCCATAGCTGATAGCTCTCTGTTGGCCTCTGGTCTGGGCTTTGATCATCTTGTCCCTGGATGTAGCACCATCATGGGTGAGAGCCCCAGCTTCACCCTGCCTCCGCCCTTGCTCAGTAGCTGTCAGTCTCCGGACTGCGTGCCTGTGATGGTGGAGATGATTCCAGCATTCTGCCAGGCCAGTTCATTGAGCGCTGCAGCCATTCCCCAAGGTCTGGCTTCATCCCGTTCTTTGGACTGAAATGGAAATTCTCACGTTACTGTTCATCTCATTTCTGTTTCTCTGCTCCTGGCTAGAAGGTCCCAAGCAGCAGAAGGCTGTCTGTTCGTTCCTTTTCCCATGAGTTCCCAGGGCCGGGGGACCTGCCTCCTCCTCTGCTGGGCTTCAGGCTTCAGCTGGCCTCACAGGAGGACCCTGTGGCAGGAACACCTCAGCTCTGTGACAAGCTGCCCAGTTGCCTCTGGCAGGCCCTGCTCTTGGCAAAGGCATGGGACATAGACATCAACAGTCACTCACCTGGCCTTGCTTGCCAGCAGACTGCAGATGACCATAAATGACATACCTGAGACACTGTGGCCTCTCTGTGGCAGGAACAGCAGGGATATTAGAGACTTGCTAGTGCCCTGACATGAACATCTCTGGCTCAGGACCATAGGTAAGGCTGGGCACAGTGCTGGGCTCTGGGTCATTGTGTCTAGCTCTGGGAATTCAGCCTGAGTGGGAAGAGGCAAGGGAGACATTGAGAAAGGAAGGTACACACCCAAGGCCAGGGCTGAGGCCCCTGGAAGCATCAGGGAGGACCACCTTCAGAGCCCGTCAGAAAGTGTGAGCACTCCTCAGGGAGGACCACCTTCAGAACCCGTCAGAAAGTGTGAGCACTCCTCAGGGAGGACCACCTTCAGAGCCCGTCAGAAAGTGTGAGCACTGTGTGAAGAGAGGCTGTTGTTCTCCTTCACTGCCGTCTCCGACTGGATCTACCAAATGTTCCAGTGTGAACATAGGGCCTGGGCTTGAGTTCCCCCAGGAACTTGTGTCCCCAGGAAGGTCCGTGGAAAGGTCACATTGGTGGAGGCCCCTCCCTCAAAGGCAGCCCCAAGTGCCTGTGACTCTGTCCAGCTGTTGACAAAACCCTGCCACTCACTCTTCTGCTTCCAACACTAACTGAACCTGGGCCTCTGGTCCTTGTGGGTCCACAGGGTTTCCACAGTGTCATGGGAGGTTCCAGGAGCAGCCAGGGCTGTAGCAGACCCTTAGGACAAAATCAGCGTGGAGGAGGATGCAGGAGGAAAACTGACCGACAGTGCAAGTGGGTACCAGTCAGTCACCCACATCTGGTGCATCCGGAGGCTGGCGGGGCCATTCGGTGATGGATTCTTTTATAGCCTTTAACTGTCCAGCCTAGAACACCTCCTGGCTTTTGACATGTGAGCCACGCAAGAGGGCAGTCTTGGGAGGTCACGGTTGCTTGCTGTCATCAGTACCCTCACTGCCATAAGAGAACCCAATCCTTAGGCCAGATGTCACTCCACCTCACTTTGTGACTTCCTAGAAAGTAGATCTGGAGTCCGGAGGGAAGACTGAAGGATGGGACATGGTGTGGTTAGTGTCTCTTACATCTATGCCGGCCTTCTCCATTTCCCCTCCTGCCTCATAATGGTTTGATATTTTGCTAGCTGCCCCTCTGGGGGATGGTCACAGTTACAGTCTACTTATTTGGGAATTTTAATAAATCCATTTCATCTTTGTGTGTGTATATATGTATGTATGTATGTATGTATGTATGTATGTATGTATGTGTGCATGTATAAAAGCAAGAACTAATATAAAGCGTCTTCCTTGATCATTCTCTACCTTATTTTTGGGGGTAGGGTCTCACCTTGAGCCTGGGGCTCACTGATTCACATAGACTGGCTCACCAGCGAGCCAAAGGGGCTGTCCTTTCTTTGCCACCCACCGCAGGTCTGTGGCTGCAGGTGCCCACCTCTGTGCCCACTGGGTGCTGGGAACAGAAGTCAGGTCACCATGCTTGCATAAGTGCGTTACTGACTGAGCCACCTTGCGTCCCCCACACTCCATTTCACCTTTCATGGCACACTCCTGCCTGTGGGGAGGGGGGGCAGGGAGCATGCTATGCTCACAAATGTCCAGATAGCTGCCCCCTGGTGGAACTTTTAGACATAAGAGAGGCAAGGGCCGTGTTCAGAAGCAGTAATGTTGGAAATAGAGAGTTTGCTTTCGCTCTGTAGTGGGGATTGTGTCCTTCCCACAAAGGGTATGTATTGTGTGCTGTGTTCAGGGGTACTTCCGGAAGGTCAGAGGGTCAACAGAGTGTTTGCCAGAGCTTGGTAGAATTGAACTATGCATCTAGTGTTCCTTTATCACTCAGCTGTGAATCTGGTGTTTGGGCACATTTGTCAGGGTCCCTAGACTTTATGTGTTGGGTTTTGGTCCAGTCTTGAACACCAAAATATTGCCATGCCTGCGTGACATTGTGTTTGGGTGGCTGTGGTCCTTGCCTGGGCTTACATAATCAGGCATCTTGTTTATTTGTTTTTCGAGACAAGGTTTCTCTGTGTATCTTTGGTTGTCCTGGAACTCACTTTGTAGACCAGGTTGGCCTCGAACTTGCAGAGATTTGCTTGCCTCTGCCTCCCGAGTGCTGGGATTAAAGGTGTGCGCCACCACCACCCAGCTAATCGGGCATCTTGATGCTTCCACTGATACTCATTGCCAGGGGCTCATTCTCCATAGGCTCCGTGTGAGGTATGAACAGAGAGTGGGCCTGTGCTAGCCAGGGCCATAATGTCTGTCTTTGCATGGTCTGGGCCTGCATCATCTGGCTTCCACTGACAGGTACCAGCTGACACTGGGCAGCCCACTGGCTATTGGCTGTCCCTTAGTGAAAATGAACATGGCGTGTTTTCTGGAAGGATCCTTTCCAGGGCAAACATTGCCAACCGGACCTCTACTCATAAGGTAGTTCTTCTTGGTATAGTTTTGGTTTGTCACTACAGTCCTGGTAGGCCTTTTAATTAAGCTCATCTACATCAGGCCTAGGCTTTCTCGGGGACCTTGGGGTTTGCAAAGAGCCTAAGGTGCTGTACAGACCTACTGTGGAATGGCTGTATGTGGAAGGTAGGAGTGTGTGTGTGTGTGGGGGGGCTTTTCTTACAAGTGGGATATCCCAATGAAGATCAAATTAGCTCTATTTTCATTTGAAGACAAATTTTTGCCTGGCACAGCCCACCTTATTGGGATTCCCCCTGCAGACTCACCTCAAGGATGCTGAGGGTAACAATCAATTCAGAAGATTGATCTCTCGGTGTCTGAAGAAGGACACTTAAAAGAAATCCCACACTAGCTCAGAATTGAGTATAATAGAGGGTTATTTATTTAGGGGTAGAGTCACAGATCACAATCCTCTGCTGGAACAGGAAACAAAAACCAAATCTCACCACTGGAAAAGAGGCTGGATGGGCGCTTTACATGGGCATAAATAGTAGAAGAGGCCACGCCCCAAGTGGGCGGGTAACTTAAAGGCTACTGGCGGTAGGAATTCCTACAGCAAGTGTCCTCCTGTGTCAGGTGCCCAAATTAGGGATACTGAACAGGGAGTTTGCTGAGTTCTGCCAGCTGCCTGCATGGGATCGCAATTTGCAGAATTACCACAGACCCTCGTGATTCTGAAGGCTCCAGAAGACACCGAGGCCTGAGAGGGAGTGCTGTCTGCAGCTTCTTGGCCATTTTCCTTCAGCATGTCTGCCCCTTTAGGTGGAGTGGTCCCTAATCCCACCGTGTACTGTATACAGTTCCCCTGCAGTGAGGAAAGAGATGGTCTATGAAGGCCAACAGGTGATGCCTGCTATCATGTGGCTGGGCCGAGGGAGCACGGTGCCCTCCCAGTCACCAACTGGTCTCATAGTCATATCCTCCCCATGTGAGGGTGCTCCTCACTGGGAGCACTCCCCATAGTGTAGAGCTAGCCGCTGCTTGGAGCCACACTAATCAGAGTGCCACTGGGAAAAGTGACTGTCTCCTCCAGCCCTGGATGATCCCTCTGGCTGCTGAGCCTGGGCAGCTTTTAGGGATGATCTCAGGGATGCCCTGGCTCTCAGGAGGAGCAGTTCCAGTTAGGCTCTGTGGTGAGCCTATAAACACTCCTCCATTGGTGGAATTGGGGAGAGCCCTGCTTTCCTCCTCTCCTGGCTGTCAACTCTGCTGATGCTGTGACCTCTTCTTACTGTGGGACAATGGTCTGTACCCTGTCAATTGCATTTTAATAAAACGCCAAGTAGCCAGGCAGGAAGTACATCTTGTGTCTTTTCTCCAACAGACATACTTTCACTGGTGTCATTGTGTCAAGTGTGGTGCATGTGGTGGTCCCTATAGGCTCACAGATCTGAATGCTTGCTCACCAGGGAGTGACATTATTTGAAATGATTAGTAGGGATGACCTTGTTGGAAGAAGTGTGTCATTGGAGGTGGCTTTGAGGTTTTCAAAAGCCCGAGCCAGGCCTGGTGGCTCTCTCTCTTCCTGCCGCCTGAGATCCGAATGTAGGAACTCTCAGCTCCTTCAGCTCCTTCTCCAGCACCATGTCTGCCTGCCTCCGTGCTGAGAATGAACTAACCCTCTGAAACTGTAAACCAGCCCGATGAAATGTCAGGGTCGCGGTGTCTTTCCGCAGCAAGGAGACATTGACTAAGACAGTGCCTCTGAGTGGCAGGCTGGTGGCTAACACTGCTGGAGCTTCTGGGGGACTTGGTACACCTCCGTGAACCCCGCCAGCAAAGAGACACAAGACCCACATGGGTTCAGTTTGTCTTTCACAAGGATAGCAGAAGTGTGGCAAGCACAATGTCAGCTCCCAAGGCCCCGGTCCTACTGTGTGACACAAATTGAGCAACCAGGGCCATAGCACATACAGTGGGCTATCTAACCACTGTAGGGCTACTTCCAGATTATAGCCAGGCAATTGAAGCCTGTAGCAAAACCTGACGGTGGTGATTGTGGTGTGGTGGGAATGGTGATGATGATGATAATGGTTATAGATTATGGGGTGGTGGTGGTAACTGTGGCCATGGTGGTGGTTGTGGTGACGGTGGAGATGATGGTGGTGGTTGTGGTGACGGTGGAGATGATGGTGGTGGTTGTGATGGTGGAGATGATGGTGGTGGTTGTGGTGATGGTGGAGATGATGGTGGTGGCTGTGGTGATGGTGGTGGTAATGGTATAAGAAAGGTCTGCCATCACCTGGAACTATGAAGGTGGACTCTAAGGCCTCATAGTGTCTCCTTCCTAGCATCTCTCTTCTCATTCCAGGGGCCGCTGTAGAGCACTGCACCAACACATGCCAGACTGCCAGGGAGCCTTGCCTAAGCGGTCTTTGTGGAGATATGCAAGGTTCCCGGGGTGTCACAAAGAGTCAGAGCCCATTCTCCACTCCGAGTTTGCAAAGAGAGTTTGCATATCCCTCCCTATTCTACTTGAGAATCGAGCATCCCTTCATCCCTGACAGACCCAGAAAGTGCTCCCAGAAGTCCTGAGTGCTCTGTGCTTCCTTCTGCCCTCCCCAACTCTGTTCTGTCCTCATCCACCTAGTCTTGAGTACATCTGCTTCTCTCTATTCCAGAAGGCATCCTTATCCAGGCTATGGTCACTCTCAAATAGACCCTAGACTTAGCTCCTCCTGTGCCTCTGCTGTCCACACAGCAGCAGGAGGGAGCTTCGAAAGCCCTCCAACAGCTTTCCAGAGCACTGGGAATCAAATCCAGTCCCTTTACCTCAGTCCTCGTGGCTGCCCTGAATCTCTGCCCACTCGTCACGACTTCTGCCTTCTTTCCTTCTGGCTACATTTACCATCTGTTTTAGTAGCTCTGCAGTCCCTGGTGCCCTTCCTCCACCCCGACCCCTGCTCTTCCGAACAGTCTCCTTCATGTCCTGCAGGTTTCCTGATTCCATAGCACTTCCTGCAAAAGCCCGCTCCCCCAGGGTCTACTGCATCTGCTCCTGCCTGTATCCTGTCATGTGTGTGTTTGTCTTTACTAGTGCATCTCAATTTCCTGCCCTTTGCTGGAGGGGCCAGGGGAGGTTCTTCGCTCTCTCAGTCAGTACCTCATCCCAGGGATTTGCAAATCCATCCCACGAAACCCTGATGACAGTGAAACTGCAGCTCCCAGCCTCTTCTGTGTCCCTCCATCTACCTCCTTCCTCTTTCATGCAGACCAGTAACAACAAAAGTGCTCAAAGCGGCTAGGGCTGCACAATGTGGTGCTTGTCTGGGGCTACAGGGAGGGATCTGTGTGCTCCAAGAGGAGGCTCAGACAGTTGAGAGGACTACTGGAGACCAAGGTTGGAAGCACTGTCTCTGATTCTTCAAGAACCTTCCTCCTTAGCTTAGAGTGGTGTACAGTCAATGAGAGAGGGCAGGAAAGGGGAATGACAAGGATTCCTAACAATCTCCCTGTAGAATTTCACTGGAAATCAGATCTGGTTTCCATGGAACTGAGACTAGGTGAGGGGTGGGCAGGGCAGTGGAGGCTGGAAATGAGTTTCAGATTCTTTGCTCTGGTGCCCGTTTGAGAGGAAGACAAGAGGAGTCTGGAATGCCATCTCTTTCCTCACATCCGTGGCCGAATTTGCTGAGAGGGATATCCCTCAACCCACGACTGGATGGGGGGAAGCTGGGCAGAAGTGGGCCAGGGGTGTGGAGCTTTTCCTAGAGGGGAGAGAAGTCACAGTCTGGGCAAAGGGGAACCCAGCAACAAGGCTGTGTGAGGCTGGCTGCTTCCCTCGGCCCCCAGTTTCAGAACAACCCTGTGGTTTGGTTGGGTGGTGCTGTAGGATATTTGTACACTGTGTGAAGCTGTTTTGCTGTGATTGGTGTAATAAAGAGCTGAACGGCCAGTAGGCCAGTATCTAGACAGGAGAGAACAGGTAGGATTTCCGGGCAGAAAGCCAAAGTAAAAGAGGAGAAGCCATGGGACACAGAACAAGTGGACTTACGGGACAGCAGAAAGATAACTAAGCCATGTGATAGAAAATAGACTAATAGGTTGATTAAGTTATAAGAACTAGTTTTTAAAAGCTTAAGCTAAGGACAAGCTTTCCTAATTAATAATAAGCCTCTATGTTATTTATAAACTGGCAGCCCAAAGAACAGTCTGACTACCTATGATGTACAAGGTGGAGGCTCAAATATCCACACAGGGCCTGAGAAAGTGGTCTCTCGGGTAGGCTTAGCAGCCAGAGGTGTGGCTCTTGGAAGAGGCCCTGCTGTACAGTCAGGTACTTGAGTATCCAGCACTGGGTACAAACACCTGCAGAACAGGGGGCTGGAGAGATGGCTCAGTGGTTAAGAGCATTGCCTGCTCTTCCAAAGGTCCTGAGTTCAATTCCAGGCAACCACATGATGGCTCACAACCATCTGTAATGAGGTCTGGTGCTCTCTTCTGGCTTGCAGGCATACACACAGACAGAATATTGTATACATAATAAATAAATAAATATTTTAAAAAAAACACACCTGCACAACAAACCCCCAGAGCTGGGCAGGTAAGTAGGGCTCCAGGGCTGGTATCTGCCAGCATGAGGTTTGGCTCTCATGGAACCAAGAGAGGCAGAGCCAGCTGCCAGTGTGTCATGTGTGCTAAGTGGAGCTACATGGAGGTAGTCTAGCAGTTTAAGATTTGGCACACATGGTCAGAGGTAGCAGCAGATGAGAGTGTGCACATGTGTACTTGTGTACAAACACACACAGAGCCAGGGTCAGGCAAAAAAAACCTCTAAACAGGTTACAGTGTTTTTTTAATTTAAAAACTATTTATTTGTTTATTTATTTATTATGTATACAACATTCTGCCTCCATGTATGCCCACATGCCAGAGGAGGGCACCAGATCTCATTACAGATGGTTGTGAGCCACCATGTGGTTGCTGGGAATTGAACTCAGAACCTCTAGAAGAGCAGCCGGTGCTCTTACGCAGAGCCATCTCTCCAGCCCTACAGTGTGTCTTAAAATATACCTAGATGCTAAAGAAAGAAAAAAGGAAAACGGATATAGAGTCATAGAAAAATAATAGTTTAAAAATAATAAAGTCTTTAAAGAGAGAGAGTAATATAAAAAGAATAAGCTACATAAAGACGGGAAATAAAGCTGGGCAGTGGCGGATGCCTTTAATCCCAGCACTTGGGAGGCAGGCGGATCTCTGTGAGTTTGAGGCCAGCTTGGTCTACAGAGTGAATTCCAGGATAGCCAGAGCTATAGAGCTATTACACAGAGAAACCCTGTCTCAAAAAACAAAACAAAACAAAACAAAACAAAACAACAACAACAACAACAAATCCATAGGAATCTCCAAGTTGCTTTGTTAACTTTAAATTTTTAAAATGAACAAAAACCAATAGCTGCTAAGACATCAAATTATGGAAACTACTAAATTAAATCAGCTTATATCTTTTAAAAACATCTTAACTGTACTTTCCCATTACATAGAGACTAGACAACAAATGATATAGCTATAGGACTTGACCATCCCATTTTTCTCAGGGTCCCCTAAAGATGCTATCACCTGCAGACAATAGAAAACGGTTTAGAGAATATGATGCCCACATTCCCAAGAGGTAGGGTGGATGTTTGTCGTCATTTAGGGGGGTTAGTTGCAAGTTTGTTATTGGTCATGGTTAGGGAGGGAACTAAGCAAAGGGAATTGGATTCAGGGATCTCACTCTGAAGAGAAAAAGGAATATGGAATGATAGAATAAAAGAATAGATTACTGAATCTACTTTTAGAATAAAAAGCAACTGCTAGTCTCAAATGTTTTACATTGGTATGGATTTTTGTATATTGATACAAATTTAAGGCTATTTTTATCATATTGTGTATATGCTTCTACTCTTGTTTAAGGTATTGTACCTATGCAGCTCCTTTAAAAATGTAATGTAAAGATCTAGTCCTTGAGAGTTATTATCCTTAGGATAATAAAGAAATGCAGTTTAGTAGTTAGCCATCTATAACAATAAAATTTGTGATCAGGTTAGGTATGGTTTCAAGGTCAAAGAGATATATTTTAGATAGCTAGGTTGTCTTCAAACACTTCAGAGACCTACAGAATATTGTATTTAAAATATTTAATAGTATAAGGCTTTTCATGACAATGAGATACATCTGCTCCTGACAGCACCATTCTACTTCAAAAAAAAGGATGATGAACATCAAAGACCATCCATATGGAGTTTGTTTTTATTTGTGGCAAAGTTAGCCACTGGGCAAGAAACTTCCCTTGCCTTGACCTCTAACAATATGTTGTTTAAATTGGACAAGCAGAACACAAAAGTAAGAGACCACTGAACTTTGCCAAGACAAGGTAGGACAGACCTTCAAAATTCTAGCTTCAGAGAAAAATTTATTAGATATTCTAGTCCTGTAGACTGAAGATGGATGCCCCAATGTCACAGAGCAACCTTGGGTGGCTATCCAGGTAGCCAGCTGTCTCTGTCATTTCTATAGATTGGGAAGTTGTTTACCCTACACTTCTTGTTTACTCGGGTAATATTATATCCTTCTCAGGCCTCTGATGGGGTTGAAGACTAAGTAGTTATAGTTACAGTTTTCCTTCTTACCAAATTCAGAAAAAAAACCTTACATCAAAGATGTAAAGTTTATAAGGTTGAGAAATATAGAAGCTTAGGTTGTTTATCTAAGATGATGTTTTAAGGTCCAAAAAGATATTTTTAGGATGGTAATATAAGTTATGATAGAAAATGGTTTAGGTATAAAACTTTGGACTCATCAAGATAAGATAATAGAGTAATTTCTCTAAATTTGCCAAATACAAATGAACTGGATATTTTGAATGTAATTCTTACTTGATAATTGTTCTTATAATATACAATATAATAGAGTTAAAACCTTTCATTTTTATTTAGAAAACAAGGGGGATGTTGTGGGATATTTGCCCACTGTGTGAAGATGTGGTGCTGTGATTGTGCAATAAAAAGTTGAACGCCCAATAGCTAGGCAGGAGGTATAGGTGGGACTTCCAGTCAGAGAAATATGCTGGGAAGAAGAAGGGCAGAGTTGCCAGTCAGACTCAGAGGAAGCAGGTAATGCCACATAGCAGAACATAGACTAATCTTTTAAATGAGTTAGTTTAAGTTATAAGAGCTAGTTGAGACAAGCCTAAGCTAAAGGCAAGCTTTCATAGTTAATAGTAAGTCTCCCTATCATTATTTATAGGCTGGCAGGCCTGACAAAAACATACTACCTGGTGCAGAAAAAACACAGGATTCAGGCCCATGGGGGAGCAAATTCCCCCAGTGGGAAGACATCAGTCCTGCTACCTCTTACCCAGACCCTTGCCTTGTTGCTCCCAGGTCTGCCCTCCAGGGCAAGGTCTTCCTAACCACAAAATTGCAGTAATTCAGGTTTATCATGGTCTTCTAAAGACAGGGTTGGAGAGGGGAAGAGAAGAGGGTCCTCAAGGTATGAAAGAGATGCCTGGGCCATTGGGAGCTGCTGTTTATTGGTATCAGGGATCTTCTTTGTGAGTGTGATTTTTTGAGACAGGGTTTCTGTGTGTAACAATTCTGGCTGTCCTAGAACTCACTCTGTAGACCAGACTGGCCTCAAATGCACAGAGATTCACCTGCCTCTGCTTCCTGAATTCTGGGATTAGAGACATGTACCACCAACACCCAGCAACTATCAGGGATCTTTAATATCCTCCTGTTCATGCAACTGACCTAGGCTCACTATCAAAAACCAAAGAATGTAACTGCAGCCAGATGCAAGCATCACCAGTTTGTGCCTTTTCTGCAGACAGAAGAGTGTTGCAGTACCTCTGTCTGTGGACTTCAACACAGGACTCTGTTAATCATTGTGTATTTCATCCCAGTTTAACTAGTGGACAGTTCTAGACAACAAGTATACCTTGTACATTAACAACAGATGAATGGAAATGAGCTAGGACTTACACAGTAAGCCTTGCCAAGCCTCCAAATACAAGTGGCTTGGTTAACTGAGTGGCTGTAAGATCCTTTTGAACTGGGTCTTGCTGGGGAGAGCCTGGAATACACTCCTAGACTGTCCCTTCAGGGTTGGAGGGTGCAGGATCTCTTATTTATAGCACTACTGAACTACATCTCTCTCTCTCTCTCTCTCTCTCTCTCCCTCTCTCTCTCTCTCTCTCTGTGTGTGTGTGTGTGT
>NC_022012.1:83245161-83252287 GCF_000317375.1 Microtus ochrogaster
TCAGAGAGTTTAAGCCTATTCTTGCTCCTTCAAGGTTATCGACAGGAGATTTGATTTAAGGTATGGCTACTAACAAAGATATCTTGAGCTAGGGTATGGTTATTTGGTGTTTTAGGTATTAAGATGGCCCATAGAATTGGATCTGTTCCACCTTGACTAAAGGTAAGAGAGTTCAGGTCTAGTCTTGCTCCTTCATTTAACTTAAGGTGTGGCTACTAACAGGATATCTTGACCTAGGGTGTGATTACTTGGTGTTTTGGGTATTAAGACAGCAATCACTTTTTTTGCTCCTTGAATCATGATAAAAAAAAATCTTTTGCTTTCTTCCCCTCTTGTAGATTAGGGTATTTAAAAATCATAAGAAATAAATAATACAGGCAGATTCCGTACTCACTGGGCTGCCCTTCCGGTACTATCCTGTGTCTCTGATGTGGGAGTGTCATATATCAATCTGTTGATTTCATTGGTTAAGCAATAAAGAAACTGCTTGGCCCTGATAGGTTAAAACATAGGTGGGAGGAGTAAACAGAACAGAATGCTGGGAGGAAGAGGAAGTGAGCTCAGACTCGACAGCTCTGCTCTCTGGAGCAGAGATGCCATGCTCCCCTCTCCCGGGCAGACATGATTCAGCTCCGACCCAGGATGGACGTAGGCTAGAATCTTTCCCAGTAAGACTGATGCTGCACAGATTATTAAAGATGGGTTGATCGGGATATGAGAATTAGCCTGTAAGGGCTAGATATAATGGGCCAAGCAGTGTTTAAAAGAATACAGTGTCCGTGTAATTATTTCGGGGCACAAGCTAGCAGGCGGCCGGGGTGCTGGGGACGCAGCCCCGCCACTCCTATTACAACATGTCTCTGTGTTTCTTTCTTATTTCTGTTCTTCTTGTCTAACATTTCTAATCCACACACCCCTACCCTGAAACATATGAACCCATTGAGGTTGCACCCTGACAGATGTTACCCCAACGTGTGGCTATGACAGATGGTGTCACAACGTGGGCTATAGCTATCTATATGGAGGTATCGAGACAGGGTCTCATATAGTCCACCTGCTGAACCTTTTTTGAATCCTCACCACAGTTGGAATATTAGTCCTCCACTTCCACAGAGGCCAGGCCTCCTGCTCCCCTGTAGGGAAGTTCTCATCTTGTGTTTGGAATGGTAGGATTGAAGCCCTAGAGACATGTTAAATAGCAGAAGAGTGTTTCTGTCCACCCATTCAATGGACAATATCAAGGCTGAAACACACACATACACATAACACAAGACACACACACAGATTATCTTTCTATCTGCATAGATATATGTCACTGGAGGTAAGTATCTACCAATGGATTTAAAGATTATTTCTTTGGACGGAATTTAATACTCTAAGGCAATGCAATTATCAAATCATGATATTACTGAATTGATAGTAACTACTGTGTTCTTGTCAAATGCCCTGGTGTGAATGAAGTATACAGGTTCAGGAAGGCTCCAAATATGTTCTCCCTGGTCTGATTAAAAATAAAGGTGGGGAGACAGATACGGTGGTACACACCTTTAGTCCCAGCACTTGGGAGGTCAGCCTGGTCTACAATAGTAAGTTCCAGGCCAACCAAGATTACAAAGTGAGACCCTGTTTAAAAAATAATAATAATAAATTAATTAAACAAATAATAAGAGCCAAGTATGATAGCATTAACCCTAGCACTCAGGAGACTGAGGCAGAGAAGTCCTGAGTTTGAGACTGGGCTGGGCTATACATTAAGACTTTGTCTCAAGCAGGGCGGTGGTGGCGCACACCTTTAATCCCAGCACTTGGGAGGCAGAGGCAGGCGGATCTCTGTGAGTTCGAGACCAGCCTGGTCTACAGAGCTAGTTCCAGGACAGGCTCCAAAGCCACAGAGAAACCCTGTCTCGAAAAACCAAAAAAAAAAAGACTTTGTCTCAAACAACCAGAATAAAAGAAAAAAAAAGTAACCGCAGGATAGTAAATGTTGAATAGTACAATAGTTGGATAATCACAGCAAATGTATACATCAAATTTGTTTGGGAAAATGCATGAATTATAATAATTAATGAGATCAAATGAAATGATATTTACCAGCAGAATGGAATTTGTTCCTAGTTCTGGAAGATATTCAGAGTGGTCTAATTCCCTGACCGAGTTCTGGACGGTAGGGTTCTTCAGAATTTCTCAGGTTGATCTCTGACCAGGAGAACTGGTCAAGGCAGAGGTTGAGTCACAGGACCTTGAAAACTGGTGGGGTCTATTCTGGTCCCTGGTTGTTGTCTTTAGTGCTTGAAGTGTGTACAGTTGACTCAGTTAAATGACACATGCATCAACCTTAATAAATCCGGTACTGACATCTGTCAGTCATATATCAGAATGACCTCAGGGGAAATTCACCAGAGGCCAAGACAGTACAGAAACAAAGGGTGGTAATGGTAGGGAGACAGTTGTGTGGTCCTTTCCCCCACCACACCCCCCATGTTGGCCTCCAGTTCTGTATTAAAAGACCAGGATAAATTCAGACCCCTCTAGCAGAAAGAGTAGAGCCAAAAAAAATCTAGCAGGAAGAGAAGAATAAAAAATCTAGGTTAGCTAGTTCAGTGACTCTGTTCCATAAACTAGCTGACCATAAAGTTAGATTGTAATCTTGAGAATAATCTTGAGAAACAGGGAGTTACCCCCTTGTGATTATCACTAGTATTTTCGGAATTTTCCAATGACGCCCTCCCTACCCCCTTTAGGTTATTGGGTTATAGTTTCTTCCCTTAAATACCCCTTCTCCCAGCTACTCTGGGTCGAACTCTACCCCTGCGTGGGAAATGAGTTTCGGCCCCAGTGCACTGGTTCCTGTTCTGTCAATAAACCTCGTGTGATTGCAGGAAAAACGCTCTCCCGTGAGTTCGTGGGGGGGGGTGTCATGTTATCCCTAGACTTGAGTGAGAGTCTCCCCTATCTAGAGGTCTTTCAGTATCTCTTATGAGAAGAGGCTCTGCTTGCCTTTGTTCAGGTGATCATTTCAAGGGTGTTTGTGTGACCAGAAACTTCAAAACATATAGACTGTCTCAGGAAGCCCATCTCTTCCATCTCAGCTTCCTCTGGACACTGCTTCCCCACGCCAGCCCATCTCACTAGAACACTTCCTGTTCTTACCCAGCAACCCACACTCCGGTTCTGCGCTTCCTGATCTTACCCAGCAACCTGCCTTATCCTTCCTGCTAGGGATCACGTTGCTGCTGAGACTCTGGGTTACTCCCATGACATGCCTCCCATTTAGCATCTCAGCTACTCCAACCTCTTGCTAAATAAACTTTTCCCACGCATTCTGCTGAACCCCTTGCTGTGAACAATGGGGGGGTCTTCTCTTACCCTTCTCCTCTTCCCCACTTCCCCTCATTCCCCCTTTCCTATTTTTGGATCACACTGACCCATGAGAGAACTAGCAATGATCAAAAATTAATTCTAAACCGCACCCTTTCCAGAATACTAGGCTCTCGCTCCTCTGTGCCTTGCCTTTCCTCCTTTGTTCTTTGCCTTCTTTATATTTCTCTCTCTTCTTGCCTCAACTCCCCCGTGGCCTTGGGAACTGTCTTCAAGAAAGCTGTCTTCAGCTTGTCCTCTGGGTTCAAGGAGAGCCAGAATGGAGCCAGTTGCCAAGGACACCATTCTGCCAGGACATGCCCCACCCATCAACACAGGTACCCACTGTGGAGCAGAAATCATATTTATTAGGAAAAACTACAAGCGAAAAAGTGGCCGGGCACATGTGGCACCAGGCTACAGTGGACACTGCTATAGTGGACATGCTGTGGGAAGGTTCTAGAAGCCCCACACACTAGGACCTTCTCCTTTCCATAGGCCAAAAGGAAATGTTTGTACAGTAATGAAAGCTTCCCGGCCAGGAAGTGGCCTTATAAAAGCAACTTCTAAAGCTTAGCCATGAACTGTGCCCTGCTTCGTGTTGACTAATTCAGAGCGTTGTGCTGGCTTGCTGCTGTGAGAGAAGAGATGCCCTCAGTGGTGTCATTCAGACCCTCAGCCTGATCTGAATGGGGGTATTATGGAGGAGGCTCTTATAAAACATAGTGCTGTACTGTACGCAAGCCTTCCATTCATTTGCCCAACAGATCAGGCTTGTGTCTCATCACGTGACTCTTGTTCTCCCTAGGGGCTGTTCCAGATGCCCAAATTCATGTGGCGGGTCCTGGGTCTACTCAACTTGTCTTCTCTTTCCACAAGATAACTAGGTAGCTGCAGCCTTGCTGTCATGCCCTTCTGCATTGTATTGCTCAAGGTCTCCCAAAGCTGGCCACCACGTCTGTTAGTGTTCAGGCATCTGTACTGGTATGACCCTGGGGTCTGACAGACAGGCATGTTAACCCAGTTGCTTTTGCACACAGTAAGCAAAAGGAAATAACCTACTGCTTATCTCTAGGGCATTAAGGTTTCTGGCAGCAACAGCTAGAGTTGTTCAGATCTCTGTGAGGCCACACATCAACGGTGCAGGATGGACTAAGCTGGACATGGAGGCTAACTCATTCATCTCATTCATCAGGGCTCCAGTTACAGCTTGATTAACTATTATGTATTAGGTATGGAGAGAGAGAGAGAGAGAGAGAGAGAGAGAGGGAGAGGGAGAGGGAGAGGGAGAGGGAGAGGGAGGGAGGGGAGGGAGGAGAGGGAGGAGAAGGAGAGAGAGATGGGAAAGTTATATATCTATATACAATCTAGAGCCCACAAGTGAGAGAAAACATATTTCTCTTTTTGAACCTGGCTTTTTTTCACTAATATAATGTCTCCAGTTTCATCAAATTTTCTAGCAAAAGTGTGATGTTTTAAAGATTTATTGTCTTATTCCATGTGTATGAGTGTTTCACATGTGTGTTCATGCACCATGTGCATGCCTGGTGCCCACAGATGTCAGAAGAGGGTCTTGGGCCCCCTGGTACTGGAGTTGCAGATGGCTGTGAGCCACCATGTGGGCGCTGGGAACTGAACTAGAGTCCTCTGCAAGAACAGTGAGTGCTCTTACCTGCTGCGCCATCTTTGCAGCCTCCCGACCCTTTTGTTACAAACAACATAATACTGTTCTTTGCGGCTAATTGTTCTTCTTTGCTAATTCCACTGTGTATGTATAATATGTGTCCTCTATCTGTGGATGGACACCAAGACTGACTCCTTGGCTTGGATATGGTGAATAATCCTTCAAAAAATGCATGTGCAGGCATCTCTGTGGTGGGTTGACTTAGAGTCTTTCCAGTCTGTACCCGGGAGTAATATAGTTGGGTACTTTGTATGGTGAGCCTGTGTTTTAGGCTTTCTTAAGAAATTTTCATAATGACTGGACCAATTTGCATTCCCACGACTATCGTATAAGAGTTTTCTTATGTTAAGCAGTATTTATACTAAAGATGATAAATTTTTATTAATTTTGTAAAAACTAAAAACAGAATTTCATGTAGCCCAGGCTGACCTCAAGCTTTCTATGTGGTCAGCATGTCTTTAAGCTACTGACCCTCCTGTCCCCACCTCCTGTGTGCTGGAATTACAGGTTTGGACCACTAAGCTTGGCTGATCCTGTCTATATCTCCTATGTGCTGGGATTACAGGTATGGACCACTAAGCTTGGCTGAAGATGATAAATTTAAAGTGTGCTAAAATTTTGGACACATTTGAATCAAGGCGTAGTGGTTTAAATTCTAAACATTCTAATCTTAAGAAAGCAAAGCTGACATTTAAAAATCTTATTATCATTTATGTGTGATTCATTATGCGTGTGTGTGACGTGTGTATTTTGAGTATGGGCAGGTGTGTGCCATGGCACATGTGTGGCAGTCAGAGCATGTCAGGAGTCAGTTCTCTTCCTCCACTGTGGGTTCCAGGATTAAAAGTCAAGGCATGAGGATTCCACAGCTCGTACCTTCACCCACGGAGCCGTGATGCTAACCCAAAGCCAACTCATAGGACCTGTGAGTGGATAGATGTATGGGAGAGAGAAGACGGGGGTGGCTAGACTTTAGCCTGAGTAACTGGGTGAATGAAGCATTCGATAAAGTTTATTGAGATAATAGAATTGAAGGTCAGGAAAAGTTGTGACTTGACTGGGTGTGGAAAGACTTCTGGAAAAACCTTTTGGAGAAACAGGTGAACAAACAATAAAATCGCCCACAATTTGAATTTCCGTGAAGGAGTAAGCTGGCGATCCTTCTCTACATCCAAAAATTGTCAGTTTTGGAAGCTTCTTAATCTATTCCGTTGTTTTCAACACTGTTGATGCCGCAGATATGCTGACCTTTTAACTTAATCCAGTGTAAATGAGAAAAGAGAAAACAGGAGGGAGGAAGATAGGCAATCAGCTGGGGAGCCAGGATTCCTTGTCTTGGAAAAGCAGTTGAACTTGCTGTCATCACCCTGACTTCTTTGTGCTGTTACTAGCATGTAGTTTTATTTTTGTGTGCTGTGCTGTGTTGCCGTGACATGTGTGCTGTGACATGTGTGCTGTGACGTGTGTGCTATGATATGTGTCATGATGTGTGGTGTGATGTGTGTGTTGTGACGTGTGTGCTGTAATGTATGCTATGACTTGTGTGCTATGATGTTTGTGCCATGCTGTGTGTGTTGTGACATTGTGTTGTGACATGCGTGCTGTGTGACATGTGTGCCATGGCATGTGTGCTGTGACATGTGTGCTGTGACGTGTGTGCTGTGACATGTGTGCCGTGACATGTGTGCTGTGACATGTGTGTCGTGACATGTGTGCTGTGACGTGTGTGCTGGGACATTGTGTTGTGACGTGTAGGCTGTGACATGTGTGTGCTGTGACGTGTGTGCTGTGACATGTGTGCTGTGACATGTGTGCTGTGACGTGTGTGCTGTGACGTGTGTGCTGTGACATGTGTGCTGTGACATGTGTGCCGTGACATGTGTGCTGTGACATGTGTGCCGTGACGTGTGTGCTGTGACGTGTGTGTGCTGTGACGTGTGTGCTGTGACATGTGTGCTGTGACATTGTGTTGTGACGTGTGTGCTGTGTGACATGTGTGCTGTGACGTGTGTGCTGTGACATGTGTGCCGTGACATGTGTGCTGTGACATGTGTGCTGTGTGACATGTGTGCTGTGACGTGTGTG
>NC_022012.1:83253727-83259580 GCF_000317375.1 Microtus ochrogaster
CAGCTTAACCGTTTCTCCAAACCCAAGGAATTGACTGTTGAGCTCCCGGAAATCTTCTGGTGTTCCTAGAAACAGGGGACAGCCCCCAACCACGGCCTTCATGGATACAGTTGAGCCCTTCGTTGACAATTAAACACAGCGATTTCAGTATTCACTCCCTCCCGGTACTGTCTTATGTTTCTGTTGTATTATTTTCACCTGCATCTTCATTTTCTTTACTGATTTTTCTTTTTTTCTTTTTCTTTTTCTTTTTTATTTTCGAGACAGGGTTTCTCCGTAGCTTTTTTGGTTCCTGTTCTGGAACTAGCTCTTGTAGACCAGGCTGTCCTCGAACTCACAGAGATCTGCCTGCCTCTGCCTCCCGAGTGCTGGGATTAAAGGCATGCGCCACCACCACCCGGCTTTACTGATTTTTCTAATCCCCATGCCCCTACCCTAGTAAGTGGTGTACTTGTAGAAGCTGGTTTCCCATAAACTAACTAGCACCATGATTTGAAAGGAGGATTTATTTTTGAAGTTAAAATTAATATTGAATCTGGGGCTGAAGAGACGGTTAAGAGGTAAAGAGCATTGCCTACTCTTCCAAAGGTGCTGAGTTCAATTCCCAGCAACCACAGGGTGGCTCACAACCGTCTGTAATGGGGTCTGGTGCCCTCTTCTGGCCTGCAGGCATACACACAGACAGAATATTGTATAATAAATCAATAAATATTAAAAAAATTAATATTGAACCTTGTCTCTTTCACTAATCAATTCCATACCTGTATCACTTTTCTGGGCCTCTGCTTCCTTGTCCATCAATAGGTATAATAGATGGGGCTGGAGCCATGGCTCAGTGGTTGAAGTACATACTGCTCTTGCCAAGGGCCTGAGCTCAGTTCCCGGCATCCGGATAGGGATATCACAACCACTTGTACATCCAGCTCCCAAGGATATGACAGCCATCACAGGCACCAGCATTTCACTCTTCCCCACAGAAACACATGACACACTTACACATGACACACCCACACAGATACATATGATACACACAGATACACATGACACACCTACACAGAGATACACATGACACACCCACACAGAGATACACATGACTGACCCACACAGATGCACATAACACACCCATACAGAGATACGTATGACACACACACAGATACACATGACATACACAGATACATATGACTCTCACACACAGATACACATAATTTAAAATGAAGATAAATACTTTTCGAGTGTAATGGTAACAATAATATGTCTGTCTGTGATCTGAGGGATTATTTTTATGTTTTACAGCTGAATTGCCCTTGTGTCTAAAAAGCCTTACAGGTGTCATGGACAACAATCACAAACCTCTCTGCTCTCTTCTTCTGTGAAGAAGAAAGTTCCTGGACCCCATTATCATTGCATTCTCAACAGCAGCAACCCTGGTGCTCTAGGCCTGAGAGACGGAGCGACAGTGTAATTTCAAAGCCCAGAATCTGTGTGCTAAACCCTCTTGGTGTAGCCTGACATCAGTTTTGTTGAGCTAACAGACTGGATGCTAACTGTGCAAACTCAGGGAGATTCAACTAAATACGTGCAATGACGTGCATGATCATGGCAAAAGACTGAACTTTATTAAAATAATCTCCAAATTTTATTGATAAACACGGCTTTTAGAAGGCCGTTTAAGTTCACATAGAGACCAGATCTTTGCAAACCTTATTTTATGCTACGGTGCTGCTTTTGTTTCTGTAGATAGGTACATTGCTCTTCTCTTCAAAGGAAAATTAGAGAAAAGATTATGCTTCCTGGGTGAATTGGTGCAGCAGACATACCATGCAGTGTTTAAAGCAGGACCAGGAGATCCAGATCCCTTCTGGAGTGCATATACTTTAAAATACGTGGATTTTAAATCTAGAGGGAAATTATAGGAAAACAAAACACAAGGTCTGAGGCCTTGATGCTAAACAAGCTCACGGTCAGAGACATTTGGAATAATAGCCGGGCCTCCACGCAGAGCGCACAGCTTGGCAAACAGCCACCATGGGCGTTGGGAAGGGATGTGCAGCAGCAGAGAGACTGGGGTTTAACTGACTTCCAGCCCAGTGACCTGGTGCTCTGTGTCCTCTAGGGGTCAGGGAAGCAGGAAGCTCTCAGCTGACTGTTGTCTGCCTTTCCGCCTCCTCTGGATTGTTCCGCAGTCTCAGCTTCGTTTCCAGCCTCTGCTTCCATTCTTCCCTGAGTCTGGAAGTAGAAACGTGCACAGATGCGGTCCGCTCTCTACAGCTGTGGCTCTGGGAAGCATCCTCCCATTTCCTCCCTGAACCCCTTTGTGTGCTCAGGTCTTAGGAGGGTGTGCAGAGGACTTGCAAATCAAGTATCTATGCATATTTGCTTACATAGATGAAAATTAACAGACCCGCTTTCTGACTGGGGGTTCTGTGAGTACATATGCATATGCCTCTGTGTGTGTGTGTGTGTGTGTGTGTGTGTGTGTGTGCATGCAGAGGCCAGAATCAAGGTCAGGTATTTTATTTGTTGTTCTTTACCTTATTTTTTTTTTAATTTTTAAAGATTTATTTATTTTATGTATGTATACAAGTGCTCTTTCTGCATGTATACCTGCACACCAGAAGAGGGCATCTGATCTTACTGCAGGTGGTTGTGAGCCCCACATGATTGCTGGGAATTGAACTCAGGACCTCTGGAAGAGCAGCCAGTGCTCTTAACCACTGAGTCATCTCTCCAGCCCCTCTCTACCTTACTTTTAAATTTAAAATGTTTTATGTGTATGAATGTTTTGTCTGCAGGCATGTCTGTGCATCGTGCACATGCCTGGTGCCCTCAGAGAGCAGCAGAAGAAATTGGATCCCCTGGAACTGGAGTTACAGATGGTTGTGAGCCACCACGTGGGTGCTGGGAATTGAACCTGGGTCCTGTGGAGGAGCAGCCGGTGCTCTTAACCACTGAGCCATCTCTCCAGCTCCTATTTTTACATTTTTGATATAGGATCTCTTACTAAACTAGAGCTGGCCAATTCAGCTAGACTGGCTAGCCGGCAGGCCTTACTGATCCTCTTGTCTCTGTCTCCCCAGCATTGGGATAATTGGTGGGCACTGCTGTGCCTGGATTTTTTTTTATGTTTGGCCTGGGACTTGAACTCAGGTCCTTATGCTTACATGGCAAATGCTTTCCCAACTGAACCAGTTCCTCAGTCCATTTTGTAGCTCTTTTTTTCTTTCCTCCCTTCCTCCCTCCTCCCTCTTTTTATTTTTAGCAGTTTCATGTTGTCCAGACTTACCTCAGAACCATCTCCAATACCTCTATCTTATATTTTAAACTTATTTTTACTATTTTTAATAATGTGCATGTGCATGTGTGTACATACGTGTGTGTGTGTGTGTGTGTGTGTGTGTGTGTGTGTGTGCGTGCGTACCTGTGTACTCAAGGTGACCAGAGGTGTTGAATCCCCTGGAGCTGAAATTACAGGTGGTTGCTAACACCCACATGGCAGCTAACAACAGTCTGTAATTCCAGTTCCAGAAGATCCAACACACTCTTCTGGCCTCCAGGGCCTGGCATGCACGGGATTCTCAGACACACAGGCACAACATCCATACACATAAACCAAAATTATATGTCTTTTTAAAATGTGTTCAAACAGACACGCGGCTGCATACTTTCTCAGCGCGCTCCTTCCCAGGCGGTGCTCCTCGGACTGGCGGTAGAATGTCTGTTTGCCGATCTCTCTCTCCCAGAAGCGTTTGAGCTCATGGCAGGTGTTTCCGCAGAAGACCTCTCGGCGGACATACTGGCTGTTCATCCCCTGAAAAAGAAAAGCGGTACTGAAGCCCTTCCAGGCATGACCCCTGGGATTCTGCAGGGCACGGGGTCCATTTGAATCTGGACAGTGCTGTTTCCTTGTGGCTAGCCATAGAATCGGCCACCTGGCCTTCTGAGAGCATCCCCCCCCTCCCCGCCTCCTGAGGGTGCTGGAAGACTGAAAGAAGGGGGTCCGAGCGTGGAGAGCGGAGTGCACCTGGGTAGTAGTGATGTCGGCACTGGCCTGGAGATTTCTGTCGTTCTCCCTTACTGAAAGGCAAGCCCTCAGCAGTAAGCACAGGCATGGTAGGCTGTGGATTCTGGGCACCCACCTGAGGAGTGACAGAAACTGCCTGTGTCATCTCAAGTGAGGACAAGCATCATACTTCTCAAAGGTTCAAGCTCTCTGCTAAAGGGGCTTGTGATTGAGAATGATCCAAGGCTTTGACACATCCAACCGCAAGCTGTTTCCAGGCTGTATGCACACATGTGGGTACCATATATGAAACTGTACATGCTAGATGGCCAAAACACTCACTTTTTATTTCTTTGTTTGTTTGAAATAGGGCATCACTGTGTGGCTCTGGAGGGCCTGGAACTTGTTGATCTATAACTAGTAGATCAGATTGTCCTCTGTGTCATAAAGAACCACTCAGTTCTACCGCTGTAGTGCGCGATGCCTTTTGTTTTGTTTTGCTTTTTGAGATAGGATTTTTCTGTGTAGACCTGTCTGTCCTGGAATTCATTCTGTAGACCAGGCTGGTCTTGAAGTCACAGAGATCCACCTGCCTCTGCCTCCTGAGTGCTGGGATTCAAGGTGTATGCCACCACCGCCTAGTGAGATCACATTTAAAAAAATATTTATTTTTATGTGCATTGGTGTTTACCTGCATGTATGTCTGTGTGAGTTTGTTGGGTTCTCTGGAACTGGAGTTACAGACAGTTATATGTTGCCATGTGGGTGCTGGGAATTGAACCTGGGTCCTCTGGAAGAGCAGCCAGTGCTCCTGCCAGCTGAGCCATCTCTCCAATCCTCAGAGAATTTCTCTAAGAAGCTCTGAGGACACCAACTGAGTGGAATCAGAGGTCTAGAGAGAATGGTTTTAAGATTCCCCTCTCCTAAAAGAATCCCCATCCAACTGCCCCAACTCTCAGGGTCACTGTGAGAGAATCCTGGCCTGGATCTTTACCCTGAGTTATGGCGGTCCTTCAACACTCCCCATGTGGACATCAGCACCTAGGCAACTGATCTCCATCTGCACTGCGGGGCTCTGCTCCCCAGGTCTCTCCTCTGGCTTCCCCCAGCGTATACAGCACAAGGTACAGCCAGGTGAGTCCCTGTTGATACCTGTTCCCTTTTCCTCTCCACCTGGGACTGGCCACCTCTCAATCCCTAGAGAACTGGTCCACACTGCCACTAGTATAATCCCTAGTACGCCTTGCACAGTGATGGTCTGGGCACCCCTGCTTTCTTTTCACACACATGGCAGACCTTCTTGTTCCCCTTAAAATAAGAGCCAATTCCTCTCTGAGTGAGCCAGGACATTTCCTCCAGATTGACATCTCCCGTGTCTTTGTGGGAACTCTAGCAAACAGGGGACCCCCAGCTCAGTTCCCAGCTCCCACGCTGGGCAGCTCACAACTGCCTGTAACTCCAGCTCCCGAGCATCTGACACCGTCTCCTGGTCCCCAAAGGCACATATGTGGCAAACATATACATATACACAAATGAATAAAAGTTTTAAAAAATAGGGGCTGGAGAGATGGCTCAGAGGTTAAGAGCACTGGCTGCTCTTCCAGAGGTCCTGGGTTCAATTCCCAGCAATCACATGGTGGCTCACAACCATCTATAATGAGATATGGTACCCTCTTCTGGTATGCAGACATACGCGCAGGCAGAACACTGTACATATAATAAAAAATTAAACAACATTTAAAACAAAATTTAAAAATATTCTTGCCACCCATAGTGATATATACTTTTCTTTAATCCCAACACTCAAAAGGCAGAGGCAGATGGACCTCTGTGAGTCTGAGGCCAGCCTGGTC
>NC_022012.1:83260656-83272069 GCF_000317375.1 Microtus ochrogaster
TATGCCCAGAGCCGACGGCAGGTAATAGAAGAGTGTCTCTTTCTGCCTCTGTATGCCCAGAGATGCACGGGTCCTGTCTCATCTCTTTTCTCCATGCCACTTATAGTGCTTTGCCTATGGTTAGGTCACTGAATGAACAGAAGAAAGGATGCTAAAGGTCATAGGGCAAGGCTGTGTCTAGGATGTCATCAGGAAGCATCTCCTCGATAGCAGACTACAGCTGTTGGGATAGGAGTTCAGACAAACTGAGTCCACATTCCAGGGGGGGGGGAGGGAGGGAGGGCTTGTGGGTCTCTCTAGGGATGGGGCATGCATATCGGCTGACAGACAGGAGTAACCTGGGAGGGAAGTTGGTCTGTTCAGGGACTCTCCTGAGTCACAGCCCCACCTACAGAAGCTGGGCGTAGTTTGCTGGGTGGGCTGGGAACAAAGACTTACTGCAGAAGTACCTGGGTGCTTTGTAAGACCTTGAAAACGCGCTGTTCCCTTGTTTATAATTATGGCTGGGTAGCTGTGTGTAGTTGTTAACATGGATCGACCTATATACTAAAAATGGATGGATTTTCTTACACTCAAGGCTCCATAAAGCTAGAGAAATTCTTTTTTTCCAGATTGTTCTCACCCATGGAGTGTGAGGAGTACCTCGGGATTAGCCTCTTGTCTCTAGGGTCAGTACATCTGCAATAGGGCATGTGCTTCCTGTGTTAGTGTTTTGGTTTTCTGGCTTTTACATAGAGACCAGCTGCTTCTCCTCACAGACATGTGAGGTAGAGGTGTTCACTGTGGAAGGCTCTTTGGGAGCACAGGGCACTGTTCCAGAGAAACAAATGACCCCAGCGGAGGCCAGACTGTCCCGCAGTTAGTTTTGTTCATTCTGCTTCCGGACAGTCACCATGGCGCCACTCCCCCATCAATCAATGCTTCAACCTAGAGCTCATTCAGTGGCAGAACACTTGACACTGTTACATCCGTGCGGCGTCTATTCTGCAGGAGGAGCCCGCTTGTGTTTAGTGAGTCAGATGAGAGAAAGAACGTTCCTCCCTGCGAGTCCAAAGCCGTGCCAACAACTTAATCCCTCAAGTCTCAGGTTGCCTGGAGCATTAAGTCTAAATGAAGGAACCGGAGAGGTTTTTTTCTTTTTGAGTTTTGGCTCCTCCTGGTCATTCTTATGACTCTTGGCTAGAGTGCCTCATTGTTTCCACATTGGACTGTGTGGACCAACGGCAAACTTCTTGCATGACTGTTGTTCCTTTGGAAACTACAACTCCCAGACTCCTCCCGGACTACGGATACCTGTGCGCACCCCAGACACCCTTGCGCTCCCCGTTAAAAAGGCAGGGCCACGCGAGGCTTTCTCTCTCGTTCGCCTTCCCTCCTGTGTCCTGCACGCCCCCCCCCCCATTAAAGTGGACCCACGTGGGAGCCGCCGTGTCGTGTCTGTGTTTGTTCCGCCGTGTGTGTCTGTCCTGTGCCCCGTGTTTTAAGAAGAAGAGCCTGCCTTTTTTTTTTTTTTAAAGAAGAACAATGACCAGCACTTGCTAATGGCAACTATTTTATCAGGGCTGTCTTTTCATTTCTAAACATGATTAGCCACTTTTCAGATTCTTCTCACTGTTATCACTATTATTATTTTTAAGGATTTATTTTTATTGTAAGTCTATGCATGTTTGCCTGTGTATGCACACCGTTCCCATGGAGTATCCAAGGAGGCCAGAAGAGGGTGTTACATATCCTAAAACTGGAGTTACAGGAAGTCGTGAGTCACCCAGTGTGGGTGCTGGGAATTGAACCCACCAGGTCCTCTGCAAGAGCAGCACGTGACCTAACCTCCCCATCTTCCTTCTTGCATGTGTGTGTGTGTGTGTGTTTGTGTGTGTGACAGAGAGAGAGAGAGAGAGAGAGAGAGAGAGAAATAGAGAGAGAGCGAGAGCTGCATCCCCCTTTGTCAGTCCCCATCTTCTTTCTTTGGAGCAGGGTCTCTCTCTCTCTGAACCTAGAGATCATGCTTTGGCTACACCTCCAGCCAGCAAGCCCCAAGCACCCTCCTGTCTCTGTTATAGGCATACATGGGCTCACACTGAACCTTTACATGGGTGTTGGGATTGGAACTCCAGTGCTCATACTTGAGCAAGATGTCTAAGCCATCTTTCTACCCCTCAAATTTTTTCTTTATGAATACGGCTTGTGCTGAAAGGAGAGGTTCCAATTCCTGGCAAAATGGAGGACAGACACTCCACTGTTCTCCAAAGAATGTGTCGCTAAGGGTTGGACACAAACCATACGCTACCATGGGAGGTTCTGAACTGAACACAGCAGGAGAAGGCTTTCAGGGAAAGACTAGAATTGTAAGATTAATTAGCACAGCAGAACTTTCCATTTGATTCCGGCGCTTCTCAGTTTAGACTCAAGACACTCTGCCGGGTGGTGGTGGCGCACGCCTTTAATCCCAGCACTGGGGAGGCAGAGGCAGAGGCAGGTGAATATCTGTGAGTTCGAGGACAGCCTGGTCTACAAGAGCTAGTTCCAGGACAGGCTCCAAAGCTACAGAGAAACCCTGTATCGCAAAACCAAAACCAGAAAAAAAATGAAAAAGAAAGGAAAGAAAAAAGGACACTCTGAAATGCTCCCAATGCTTTGAAGATGAAACACCTGCTCTCCAGTAGAGGGCGCTGCTTCCTAGCAGGAGGAGCTGACCCTTCTGGCCTTTTCCCTTTCTGTGGTCCCAGCAAAGCTCGGCCACCCCAGTTTTAGATTTTAGCCTAAGGGACTGGAAAAGGGGAATTCAGAGATTAGAGGCCGTGAAGGAGAGGGATTAAAGAGTGAAGAGCCAGAAAATGAACAAAAAAAAAAAAAGGCTACAATCCCCAATTTGGAAAAACAACAAACAAACAAACCCCCACAAATCCTCAATCTTTAGCTTCAAGAACTTGAATCCAAAGAAACCCATATCCAGACACGCTGATCAACGTGCTGAGAGTGGGAAAGGCCACGTGCTGGAAGCAGCCGGGTTTTCAGACGGCACGGACAAAACCTGGTAGAGCTGGGTAAAGGAAACGGACTTGTCTGGGTATGGTAGGAGATGACGTTTCTCCTCTCTGAATACTCAAAGGAACCGGTAGGAGAGAGCGTAGCTGAAGAAATCATAGATATAAAAACATACGCGTGTCAACCAACTAGATCGAAGTGTGTTCTACAAAGCATTTGACCCAACAACAGCTGGACACTCTTTTCCAGTACACACGGAATAAACTACTCAGAACTTTCCTGGAGGAGTCAAGATGTAGCCCCGTCCAGGGCTTGCCTAGCATGCTTGAAACTCTAGGTTCAGTCCTCCTCAAGGCATAAAGTGGGACTTGCTGGTCCATGCCTGGGAGCCAGAGGTAGGAAGATCAGAAATTCAAGGTCGTCTGCAGCTACATAACAAACTCAAAGCTAGCCTGAGCTACAAGAGACTTTGTGGGGTTGAGGTCCAAAGGGCTTTTTCAAGCCTAATGACCTAAGTCCACCGGTGCCACATGGTCGAAGGGACAGAACTGACTCCCAGCAGTCTCCCTCTGACTTCCACATGTGCCCTAAGACATGACCGCTCCCCCAAAAATGTAATTTATAAATTCCTGAAGTTACTCAATGATTTTAGCAAGGTTATGGGCATATAAATGGCTCCAAGCCAAGCCACAAACACAATGAACAATCAGAAACTAAAACTAAAACCTCAGTAGCATTTGCAGTAATTCCCCCATATAGAACAGCACTTAGATAGTAATCCAATAAAACACATATATGTTTGCTAAAGACTGATGAGTGAAATACCAGAAGCCTTCTTTAGGAGAGACATACAATGTTTGTGATTCAATATAGCAAAGACATCAGTCTCCCCAAACGAATTTATTCATGTATCATAATGAGAATGAAAATCCAGGGTCCATTTTAAAAATAGATGTTAACAAGTTAATACTGAAATTTATCTGCCGAAGGTAAAGGACCCAGAGTAACCAAAGATCCTCTGAAAGAAAAGAATAAAGTGGGAGGAACAACTGACCTGTAAACCACATGATAGAGACAGGTGGGATTGGCAAATTGATGTTCCAAGGCATAGCACAACACAGAGGTCAGCAGAAGGTCACCCAATAGGGAAAGGATAATGTTTCAACAAATAGCTTTAGAATAATCAGACATCAGTATGAGAAGAAAAACAGGCTCAATATTAACCCCATCCTGCACAAAAATGAGCTCAAAGCAGATTACAGATCTAATTATAAAAATTTTAAGGCAAAATATAGGAAAGGGTTTTTCCCCCCCTGCAGGTTGAGGTTTGACAGGAACCTGAGATAACATCGAAGGCTCTACCCACAATAGAGAAACAAGCCAACAAACTGTTCTTCAAATATAACAAACACTGAGAAATGAAAGGACATGATACAAATGGAGAAAATATTTGTAAATCTCATTTACGGCAAGAGACTTCCATCTGGAACATATTAATTAAGAACTTTTTCGTTTCTTTATTTGACACAGGATTTATGTAATCCTAGCTGTGAGGGTCTTATTATATGAACCAGGCTGACCTTGAACTCACAGAGATCTGCCTGCCTCTGTCTCCCAAGAGCTGGGATCAGAGCTGCGGAGGAACAGAGTTTTCTTGTATTCTGATTGGGAGTGGGGGAGTCAGGTATACACATGTAGAGTAAAATTTATTGGAACTGAACACGCAAGTGTTCTACTGTGTGCTAGTGTAAAAACAAAAAATTAAGACCTCAGTACTGGGAGGCAGAGGCAGGAGAATTGCTGCAAGTCCCAGGTCAGTCAGAGCTATATAGACCTTGTCTCTCTAAAATAAAATAAAATAACAAATTAGATGAAGTGAAATAAAAAATAAACAAGAGAAAATGTTTTAAATAAAATTTCCATTTTTGTTCATCGGCTCAGATTCACTCACTGAAGTCTCAAAGACAACTTGCTGTTACGGAAACTCCCCCCACCCCCCGCACTGCCACCTCACACTGCCACCTCTTCATCCCTTGGGCCATCGGCCTTCTTGTCACTCACGAGTTGGTACGAATACATCAATGCTTCAAGACCAAAATCTGAATCAAATTCTGCTTTTTAACTGGATCCGAGATGGTTTATGTACCATCTGAGACGCTCACTTCAGAACAATGACCACAATGAGGGCCAGTGCTCCAACCTCAGTGTTTTAAGAAGTCACGGAGACAGTGTCTCTATGTGAGTGTGGAAAGGGCCTTTGTTGTCTGGAGTTTTGGTGTCTCTCAGTCAGTATGTAACCAGTCTCACCATGCTGCCTTGACCGTACTGGAACTCACTATGTAGACCAGGCTAGTCTCAAACCCTTAGAGATTTGCCTCCCTCTGTCTCCCCAGGCTGAAACTAAAGGTGTGTGCCATGTACCTGGCTTTAAACAAAATAAATAAATGAATAAATAAATACACAAATAAATAAATAAAAATCAAGACAATCAGGTCACTGGTGAGCAGATACAAGAAGGAAGTTTTGGAGGAAAACGTGAATCCAGCCCTGTGTTAACTGCCAAAGTCATGAGCCATCATTGATCTGAAGCTAAGGACACACTGGCTATGAAGACCGACATTTTGACTTGGCAGCTGGAAATAAGCAGCTTACGGAAGGGGGGGGGGTGCCCACTGCCCTTTCTCCTCAAAGCGTTGGACTAACCTCCATCCTAGGCTCTTTCTTGTTGGACATCGTTTACCTTTGAGATGTGTCTGCAGCTGTCTGTGTGGTGTTGAGCCAGTGTCACCCTGCTTCCCTCAGCTCTGCAGCTCACGGAGGCCACTGCCTGGTTCTGAGCCTCAGGGTCTCTGCCTTTTATACCCCAAGAGGGAGAGTTCCAGGAATGCCTGGTCCTGTCAAGGTTACAGGTACCAATTAGCAGCAGAATACCGAGATGACAAGGTGGCCTTATTCCTGATGAAAAATGGTCCCCATTCCCTGATCCCACTGCCCACCAGGCGAGCTTCAGTGCTGGCAGGCCCTGCCGGGGCCATGACTTGGCTAGTATGGGGCTGGTGTTTAGAACATTGTGTGGATTGGTGTGAACGGGGATCCTCAGAGCAGCAGGCACACCTGCCTCTGTCCTCGGGGTAAAGGAGCCCTGGCTGTCGTGCTGAGCTGCAGTTTGGGGTCACCTTACAGGATGACTTACAGAGTCGTGGTGTTCATTGAAGCCCTTAATCCGTGAACAGAGCCAGCATGATGAAGCTTCAAAATCTGCTTAGTCCTCCGCGTGAGGAGCTGACTACCAGCAACGGTTTCCCAGAAACGCGCAGAGCAAGAAGGACTTCTCAGCTGACATGTCCTTCACGTCTCTTCATTTTCTTTAGATTTACTTTATTTTTGTTTATATGTATATGTCTTTATGTCACCAGTGCTCAGGTTTCCTCAGAGACCAGAAGACGCTATATTCTCTGGGACATTGAACTACTTGACATTGGTACTGGGAACTGGCAAGCAGTAAGAGCTTGTCACCTCTGAGCCATCTCTCCTTAGCCCCTCTCCATGCCTTCTCAAGAAGCACATTGGTTGTATTTTTGAGTTGAACGTCTTGGGTATCCTTGTCTGAGAATAACCACAGCTTGGGTTATCATCAAACTCTGTCTGTGATTCTGAACCTGCTTATGAGGGTGTAAGAGGGGTGGCACCAATTATCATGGAAGGTAAAGCCAGGACAAAACACTGGAGATGCCAGCTTGTGGGCAATATGTGATACACACTGCATGCAAGGCTCAGCACCTGAGGAAATACTACATCGAAAAATCAACTCACACACTCACTCTGGGTGTATAACATTGATACACATTATATACAAACAAAAGAGCGGGGCAGTGGTGGGGACGCCTTTAATCTCAGCACTCGGTAGGCAGAAACAGGTGGATCTCTGAGTTCCAGGCCAACCTGGTCTACAGAGTGAATTTCAGGACAGATGGTTACACAGACAAATTCTGTCTCAAAAACAAAAATAAGGGAGCTGGAGAGATGGCTCAGAGGTCAAGAGCACTGGCTGCTCTTCCAAAGGTCCTGAGTTCAATTCCCAGCAACCACATGTGGCTCACAACTATCTGTAATGAGGTCTGGTGCCCTCTTCTGGTGCGCAGACATCCATGCAGACAGAATGCTGTATACATAATAAATAAATAAATCTTTTAAAAAAAACAAAAATAAAACAAGCAAAAGAATAAAATGGTAGTAAAATGTTTGTAGTGTAAGGTTTTGTGGTTTTAGTTTGTTTGTTTTCATTATTTTTTTTAATGTGTAGCCCAGGCTGGCCTTGAACTCATGATCCTCCTGCCTCTGCCTCCTTCAGCAAATCCTACCAGCGTGCGTTTTCATTGTTTTGAGACAGGATTTCACTATGTACCCCTGCTGTCTTAGTCATGCTGTGAAGAGACACCATGACCAAGGCAATGCTTATAAAGAAAGCTTTTAATTAGGGGCTTACTTACAGCTAAGAAGGTTTAGTTCATGATCATCATGGCAGGAAGCAGACAGGTATGGTGCTGGACAGGAGTCAAGACCTTCCTTTATATCCTGATTTGCAGGCAGTGGAAGAAAGAGAGAGAGAGAGAGAGAGAGAGAGAGAGAGAGAGAGAGAGAGAGACAGGCTGATTGACTGACTGAATCTGGTGTGGACTTTTGAAACCTCAAAGTTCATCTCCAGTGACATATCTCTTCCAACATGGCCACACCTACTTCAACAAGGCCACACCTACTTCAACAAGGCCACACCTACTTACCCTTCCCAAACAGTCCCACTTCTTGGTGAGACTGAGTATTCAAATATACAAGCCTATGGTGGCCATTCTCACTTAGATCACCACACCTGGCTATTCTGGAATTCTTTGTGTAGAGCAGGCTAGCCTGCCTCCCTATGCCTCTTAAGTGCTGATATTAAAGGCATTCAACACCATTCCTGGCCCTTGTTTTGAAAGAGAGGGGTCTCACTCTGCAGTCCAGGCTTACATGGAAATGATTCCAGAGACTAGGCTGGCCAACCTTCCTGCCTCAGCCTCCACAAGTACTGGGATTAAACTGCTAGTCCTGGCTTTCCTGTTTGTTTCCTTTCTTGAGACTGAGCTGCTCTCTTGCTCAGGTTAGTCTTAAATCCCAGGTGTGAGTGATCGCTGGCTCAGCCTCCTGCAGGAGCCTCTGTGCCCAGCTAAGATTTGAAAGACCTATTCCCTCTTCCTAAAATCCACCATGAAATTGAACATTTAAAATGTTGGAAAATTGGGACTGGAGAGATGGCTTGGTGGTTAAGAGCACTAGCTGCTTTTGCAGGAGGGCCTGGGTCACACCACATGGTAGCTCATAACCAACAATAACTTAAGTTCCAAAGGACCAGATCCCTTTCTGACTTCTGCAGGTACCAACCACCATATAATGTATGTAATACATGAAGGCAAAACATTCATACATACAAAATATAAGTAAATCTAAAAAAAAAAGTTTGTAAGTTGGAGGACTGCTGGGAGAGATAGCTGTTGGCTGTTGGCTGAACACCAAGTTCTTCCAATTAATCCACTTAACCTTTAGTAAGCTGTCTAGAAACATGCCTGTAAAGCTAAATGTAACTCCAGGGCTCATAGACATTGAAAGAGAACCACTTGACCTACCAATGTGGGATTTTATAGTGTCTGTTGGATTTCTATTGCTGTAATGTGACCACAGCAACTCATAAATGAAAACATTCATTGGCGTGGCTTGCTTACAGTTTCAGAGGTTCAGTCCATTATCGTCACGGTGGGGAGCATGGTGGCATGCAGGCAGGCATGGTGCTGGAAGAGTAGCTGATGCAGGCAAGTGGAAGCCAACTGAGACACTGGGTGGTATCCTGAACATGGGAAACCTCAAAGTCCACCATCACAATGACACACTTCCTGCACCAAGACCATACCACTCCAACAAAGCCACACCTCCTAATAATGTTACTCCTGTGAGGTTATGGGGGCCAGTTACATTCACACTGCCACACATAGCCTCCATTCTGTGTTTACTTCAAGGCGCACACATTTATGATTGCCCCAGATCCAGTGAGTTTTAGACCAATGCTTTCTTAATTTCCCAATCTTCATTTTATATTCCAAGTTTCTTTCATAGATAGAAACTTCTACAAGGGTCTCACAATCAGAATGAAGCTCAGTATAGTTTACTTTAAAAAAGGTGTGTGTGTGTGTGTGTGTGTGTGTGTGTGTGTGCATGTGTGTGTGTCCACCCAGAGTCACTTGCCTGGACCTGTGTATTCTCCATGTTTCAGGGCTTCCAGTTGCATGGGGGAGCGTGAAGCATGTTTAGGACAAGGCATTTTCTGCTCTCATACATTGCTGTTCACATTGCTGGCTGGGAAACAGGAAAGCATAGCTGCAATCTCACAGCTTAGGAGGGGCCTGGGTAATGACAGGGCAGACTGTTTTCCAAATTTAGCCCGCCTCCACCCACGTTTGTGGATTTTGTTTTGCAAAATTTTGTATTTGTCATTTTTTTTTTCCACTTTCTTTTCAGATTGCTCCATTTGGCTCGAGCTCTTTGCAAGTTCTTCCTCGGTGACAAGGGGACACCTCCATGATATGGAACCATGATGAGAGAGTGGCCAGGTTCTTTGCTGTAGCCAGGTCCTCTCTATGCCTGGGCCCTGTGGAGCAGGAACCCTTCCTTGACAAGCATCTTAGGCAGAAAATGTAGTCAGCTTTCCTGGTCGTGGGATTTGTTCTAGCAAAGACCTAGACAGGAGGTGACACAGATTTCCAGCCTGGAGTACTTAGGAGCTGGGGTGAATTTCCTGACACAATTTCCTACCCTCTGTGTCAATTCTCCTCTCACTGCAATAAGTTCAAAAGTCTCTGGCCAATGTGGAGATTTTAGGGATGGGGACTGCTTAAGACTTCCTTTTCCAAAAAGTAGAGCAAGGGGCTTATGTCTGGAATCCCAACTCTTCAGTGACTGAGGCAGGAGGGTTGCTGAGATTTTGAGGCTAGCCTGGTCTACAGAGTGGGACAAGGACACAAGCAAACAAGGTTGGTAATCTCTGGATTTGGGAGGTGGAAGGTAGGAAGATCAGAAGTTCAAGGTAATCTTCAGCAATGTGGCATGTTTGGGGCCATGCCATAAAAACATCAAAATTCGAAACAAAAGAACTGCAAACACATGTTTGGAACTGTCTTCTTCCTCCCTTGTGTTTTGCTGCATCTCCATCTGGCTTTGGGAATGAAGGAGTCTTATAAAGTCAACAATGAGAGCTAACGTTACAAAAGCTGGCAGGTTTGAAGGGAAGACAGATCTCTGTGGGTAAATCCATCATTGAGTCTCAGAATGACAGACCCAGAGGCTCCAGCTTTGGGAATTTATGTGTAGTGTGAAAATTGGTTTCCTTCATGGTTTAATGCAGTTAAGGTGTTCTTTTACACACTGTCTTCTGGGAATACAGTGTATTCTTTATTCCTGCACTGTTGGGGAGGCCGCTAGTTAATTCCTGGCTGCTTGACCCGAAATAATCACACAGAAACCATATTATTTAAATCACTGCTTGGCCCATTAGCTCTAGCTTCTTATTGGCTAACTCTTGCATATTAATTTAACCCATCTCCATTAATCTGTGTATCATCACTTGACAGTGGCTTACTGGCTAAAGTTTCAACATGTCTGACTCTGGGGGCTCCATGGCGTCTCTCTGACTCTGCCCTTCTTTCTCGCAGCATACAGCCTAGCTTTTCCCGCCTAGATCTATTCTACCCTTGCCATAGGCTCAAAGCAGTTCTTTATTCATTAACCAATAAAAGCAAAACATAGACAGAAGGACCTCCCACACCACTGCTATTGGCTGAAGGAGCAGAATGTGCTCTGTTTGAATTTTTCCTTACTCTATCCCTTTGCTGATTTCCACTCTGAAACAGACCCATTTGGAAGGAGCCTAGCTGTAATTCTGTATTTTTTCCCTGTCATTAGGTAAACCACACTAATCGGTTCTACTAACTGTCAGCTTCGCTGTAAAATAGGAATGGTAAGGCCAGTGAGACAGCCTGTGAGTACAGGCGCTGCCATGAGGACTAATAACCTGAACTCAATCCCTGGGGGAAGATGTGAACCAATTTCCGCCTGCCGTCTTTTGACCTCCATATGCGTGTTGTGGTGTGCGCACCCACACAGCTACACATGCATATAAAGAATAAATCTATTTCTTTAAATTTGTATAAATTTCAATAATAAACTTTGGGACTAGAGAGATAGCTCAGCAGTAAAGAGCATTGACTGCTCTTCCGGAAGACCTGGGTTCAATTCCCAGCACCCACAACTCTGACTCCAGTTCCAGGGGGGATCCAGTGACCTCTTCTGGCCTCTGTGAGGCACTGGACATAGATAGTGCACAGACATACATGCAGACAAAACA
>NC_022012.1:83272431-83304729 GCF_000317375.1 Microtus ochrogaster
GTGGTCACATCTGTGGAAAGACCAGAGAGCTATGGCAGTAATCATTGATTTTTACTATTATTGTAGATAATAACCAACCTCTATTAACTCTGGGGACTAGACTAAACCACACAGAGATCCTTTGACCTGAGTACTACCACAAACCCATCCTACAGACAAGAAAACAGAGACACATACAAATCCTACCTGAGACTTCATTAACAGTAATGACAGACTAGGTATTTTAAATCGGTGGAGTGCAGAGCACTTAGAAATGACCCTGCCCCGCTTAGAGGACACACTGGGATGTCTGTGTCTCTACTCCTATGCCTTTTTTTTTAAAAAAGGATTTATTTATTATGTATGCAGTGTTCTACCTGCATGTATGCCTGCCCACCAGAAAAGGGCACCAGATCTCATTATGGATGGGTGTGAAGCTACCATGTGGTTGTAGGGAATTGAACTCAGGACCTCTGGAAGAGCAGCCAGTGCTCTTAGCCACTGAGCCATCCCTCCAGCCCTCCTATACCTCTTTATCCCACCTGTTCCCGGTGATGAAGTGCCCAAAGAACGGGATGAAGAATTTCTGGGATCCGGAACAACAGGAAAGGCCAGACTGCAGGCAGACAGAGTTAGGAGCACACACTGGTTCTGTCCTGGACTTGCTTTCTCTTTAAAGTTTTTGGAGTAGATTCACAGGAAGTGGCAACGAAACATACAGGGAGGCCCCATGCATGTTCTCCTCGGGGTCCCTAGCTTCAGCACTGTGAGTATCTGCAGCATTTTACTGAGACCAGGACAGTGATCGTGGTGTTATCTTCAGGTCTTCCTGGCTCCGTGTGCCGTGCACGTGTGTCTATGCTATTTTGCTGCATGTGTAGGTGTGTGCCTCTCCCTCCAGGGAAGATGAGTCCTGTGTCCCAAAAATCTCTTGTGTTGTTTTATAGCCACAGCCACCACTTTCCCTCCCTCTTTCCACAATGTCTGGCAACCACATTTCTTCCTTGTCTGTAATTTTGCCATTTCCAGAGTGCTGCATAAACGGAACCACTCAGCATGTGGTCTTCAGCGGTTGGCTTTTCCCACTCAGCATCATTTCCAGGGCACCCATCCTCTTCAGAGCTGAGTGTCCTGTGTGCTACAGCTTAGCCATCCTCTCACGGGAGGGTGTTCTGGATCCTTCTGATTTGGAGCCATTACCAATAAAGCCCTAGGAATATTCGCGTTCAGATCTCTCTGTGAGCGAGTGTCCACTCCTCTAGGATGCTGGGTCACATGGTTAGCACCTGCTGAAGGTTTTAGGAAGCCGTGAACTCCAGAGGGCCCAGACTGTTTTCTATTCCCATCCTACATTGAATCTATTTTATATCATTTTTGCTTTTCAGACTTGTTTTTTTTTCTAAAGAAGATTTTGGGAGCTAGGATCTCACTTTAGCTAGATACGAATCTCTGTATGAACTGCTGACCAGAGCAGAGAGATGTTTCTTTGGCCAAGGGTAGCACTGACCTGTGAGCATAAACAGAAATATCTAGAAGACAGTGTGACAAGTCCATTTAGGAAGCCAGCAGTAGTAGGTGTCTTCCACCAGTACACCACCAGGGCCAGTGGTCTCTGGAGCCACAGTCTTGACCAGGTTTGCAGTATCAGGCATGAATTTCCTCCTGTGGAGCAGGCCTCAAAGCCAAGCTAAAAGCTATTGGTTACCCCGTAATCCTTGTGCCATGGTTGCATCAAAGGACACACCTTGCCTCGCAGGCAGGTATTCAAAAATCTTTTTTGCTTTGAAATAATTTCACACAAGAGAAGTCTTCTCCCTTCCTCCTTTCTCTCTCCCCTCCCATCCCTTTTCCTTACTTCTTTTTTTCTTCATCACGACACTGACATTTTTAAAGGGTCTTAGACTGCATCTCAAATTGCTTATGCTTGATGTGCTCTCATGGTCGGAAGCTGCTTAGGAGAGACTCTGACCATCAGTACCATGGAGATAGCATTGTTTCTGGCTCCAGCGTCTTTGAATGAATGTTCTGGTTTGTTTTCTGTTGCTGTCATAAATACCACAACCAGAGGGCTGGAGAGATGGCTCAGCAGTTAAGAACATTGCCTGCTCTTCTGAAGGTCCTGAGTTCAATTCCCAACAACCACATGGTGTCTCACAACCATCTGTAATGAGGTCTGGTGCCCTCTTCTGGCCTCCAGGCATACATGCAGACAGAATATTATGTACATAATAAATTCTTTAAAAATTAAAAAAAATAAATACCACGACCAAAAGCAACTTGGAGAAGAAAGGACTTCTAGAAAGGACTTTTTCATCTTGTTTGTTTCTTTATGGTTTTTTGTTTGTTTTGTTTTGTTTTGTTTTCCAAGACAGAGTTTCTCTGTGTAACAGCCCTAGCTGTCCTGGAACTTATTTTGTAGACCAGGCTGGCCTTGAACTCACAGAGATCTGCCTGGTCTCTGCCTCCAGAGTGCTGGGATTAAAGATGTGCACACCACACTCTGCTCTCTACCTTACTTTTGAGGTAGGGTCTCTTACTGGACCTGGAGCTCATTGATTAGCGAAGACTAGCTGGCCAGCCAGCTTCCGGGATCTTCCTGTCCTTGCCTCTGCAGCACTGGGATTGCATGTGTGTGTCGGCCAGCCCAGATTTTGTACATGGGCAGCCACACTCATGGACTTATGCTTACATGGGACTGAGCCATCTCCCCAGCTTCTGACAGATGGTATTGTACAGCGCAGGAGAGTTTCTTCTATCTATATTGTGTCATCACCTGAATAGCAATCTGTTTATTATGAGCACGGCACCAAAACTACTTTATTTAACACGTTACTATCATTACTATCATCCTTAGTTCCGACCTTCGGCTTGTCCCAGATGTGGTCTGTAAGGGGCACCCACACGGACTTCCCTCGGTCCTGGGATGTATCTCTACTGTCCTTTGAGTACTTCCTTCTCTCAACAGGAGATGCTCCAGTTTCCGCCTGTGTGCCCTGACCCACCCTGCCATCAGCCATTTCTCCAAGGAGCAAAGGTATTGTTAAATCCATCCTGGTGCTTGCCCCGTCGCTGCAGTGGAGGTGTGTGTCACAGCTTCCAGTTCCTGTGTCATCTGTCTCCTCTGGTTTCAGATGAGAGCAATGCAGAGTTTCCTGATGCCCTTTTAGTTTCTAGTCACATGAACTGTTGAAGCAGCCCAACTTTGTGCATGTAGAACATTTTTGAGTTCCAAGTTCCAGGGACTCTCCATTCAGATGCTGCCTAGGCAATTGCAGTGGCTGCGGAGATGGTGGCTGACACAGTTCTCAGAGGCAGGTGGCAGCAGATGCCACTGTCCCTTGAGATGCCCAGCAGGCGGGCCATTGGAAATAAAGCAACTTTGGCTGCCAGCAGAGCTCCTGTCTCCGAGGGAACCCTGGCAGATGGCGACACGCCTGTTACTGCTGGCTTTATCCCTGCAGTTGCTCTTCCCCCTTAGAAAGAAAGGGTTTATTCAGCTTCGATTTGTTACCCTGGGTTGTCGCAAAATGATGCAGGAAAATTCAAGAGACTGCCAGGGGCCGGTTGAATTAGAAAACATTTGCATTCAGCGTAGCAGATGCTCTTGGCTACAAGAACAGTTTTTAGATGTGATGGCGTCAGGGGAAAAGGAATAAATAGTGGGACAGAGGACTGCCCCAGTGGGAGATAACAGCCAGGCTCAAAAGGACCCTCCACCAAATGGGTCAAGCAAAGCACAGCCAATGAGACAGGCCTGTACCCGGAATGCTAACCATCAAGAGTGGATGCCGGTCCAGGAAAGTGACAACCTGGGTTCAGCCAGTGATTCACAGATAAGACTGTGAGGTGGCCTTTTGTAAGGAAGGGGACTGAGTACAAGCTGCGGTCAGGTGTTACTGACCGCAGAGTTCCAGACAGAAACACAGCTGCAGCCTATTCTGTGGATGCAGCAGAACCCAGGAAGGGCTAGCTCTGGCTTTTGTGGTGGGCTCGGAATAGCCCTCCCATCTAAGAAAGATGTCGTTCACTGCTAAGATGCAAGAACTGACTCTCTGCCATGCTTAGAGCTGTCAAAGGCAAGTTCAAAATCCCTAAGGCAGAAATCAGGCAGGTAGGGGACAACATATCTTTCCAGGGTCTCGGCTGCTTAGTGAGGTCATGGGTTTGTTGTTCAGTTGAGACAGGGTCTCTTGTAGCCTAGGCTGACTTTGAACTTGGTATTGTAGCCAAGAATGCCCTTGGACTTCTCATCCTCCTGTTTCTGCCTCTTAAGGGCTGGGATTATGGGCAACTGTAGCTATGAACCCAAGGTTTTATGTGTGCTGAGATGTACTCCACCAACTGAGCTACCCCAGTCCTGATGGTGTTTGTATTTATACGGGTCACGTCCCCAGCCTTCACTTTCTGCTGTTTGGGGAGAGGCAGAGAATGGCAGGAAAGGCCTTCCCAGGGCTGGGAGCACAGGTCTTCCTGTTGATTGACAACAGTCCTTCCTGCTGTCCCATGGGAGCTCCATTTCCTCCAGGACCTCATGGCATGTTACATAGGACTCGTCAGCCATTCACAGTCAGAGAGGGCGTGAAATATGTATGTGAGATGTACGTGTGAAATACGTGGAAGGATAGCAGAAAGATGGAGCATTTAAGTGTAAACTGTGGGGGCAGGATGGTTTGGATCTAAAATATCTCCCTCGTGTTCTGCACACTTGTTCTCATACTATCATGAGATTTGGGGAAGGCTATGGCACCTTCAAGAGGTGGGGTCTAGCTGCCAGAAATCAGGCACCTGGGGCCACTGCCATAAACTTTTTCATTATGTATACAGTGTTTTATTATATATACAGTGTTCTATCCGCAGTGCATGCCTGCACACCAGAAGAAGGCATCTGATCTCATTACAGATGGTTGTGAGCCACCATGTGGTTGCTAGGAATTGAACTCAGGACCTCTGGAAGAACAGGCAGTGTTTTAACCTCTGAGCCATGTCTCCAGCCTGCCATAAACTTTTTTATGTCTTCCCTGCCATGGTGAATAAAAATCCTTTCAAACCATAAGCCAGGGCCAGCGAGACGGCTCAGCGGGTAAAGGCACCGATAGTCTAACTCGATGACTTAGTTCAATCCCTGGGACACACATAGTGGAAGGAGACGTTCACCTTACAAGAGCTGTCCTCAGACCTGAGGCATGTATGCTCTCCACATCTAAAATAAATGAATAATTGAGTAAATAAATGAATGTCTAAAGCTGTACGCCCATATAACTCTTTCTGAGTGTGTGTCAGGCGATTTGGTTGTAGCACTAGGATGGAAGCCCCATACTGCAGCGGTGAAGAGTGGGATGAGAATGAGGCCTGTGGAGGGGACCAGGCCCAGGGGAGCCGAGTCTCTGGAGTAGAGGCTGGTCAGACCTTGGCAGAGGGCTGAGACAGCAGGACTGACCTATACGCTCCCTGTCCCCTGCCTACTCAAGACCTCACAACACAGCTGCGGTGCCTGGAGATCCTGTTAGAAGGTAACATGAGAAAAAGCCTTCCTCTGAGACTGTCAGTGCCTCTGAGTGGCCTGAGAAGATGCGGGCCAGAGCATGGTGTCCGAGTCTACAAGGAATTGGAAGTTCAGGCTCCTGGTGACTTCTCTAAAAGACCCCATTGAAAACTGCAAAGGACAAGAGTTGCAGTTGATGGGGTTGGATTTGTATGACTCTTGGCCTGACCTTTTCCAAGTCTTCTATAAATCAGATCCATATTCAGTTACCTTTGGATCAGCAGCCCCTGCCTGGCTACCAAGATAGGCACAGCTTGTAAGCTGTCTGGATTACACTAGCCCGTCTTCTGGAGTCTTCCAGGTCATCCCCTGAAGAAAAATGAGAGCAGGGAGAGTCTTTGGCAGTACTTTTGGGAGGATTATTTTGGGTCAGAGACTTTTCAGACACCCCAAATGAATCCTCTGAAGCCAGTCATGTCGACCCAAGCATGTGAATGGGATCCAAGGGACACAGCTTGCCCGTAAGGCAGCCCCTGGCCAACTTGATGCTGACTGTATAGAGACAGGGGGTGGAGCAGAGGGATCGAGGTTAGAGTCTTTATCTACTGTCACTGAGGGTGAGTGAGCGAAGCTCGTGCGGGTCACAGCATGGGTGACACTGTCTGCATTTGTGTATGACATATACTTAACTGCCACTGATGCTGGGCATGGGAGGTCAGCAGCTGGCTTTGAGAGCCTTTTATTGTCCCCATCTCTCTAGGCCCCCTGGTGTCTGTCTTCTCCCCACTGTGTAATCCCAGAGGCCCAACCCGCTCTAGGTCTGTGTTGTTGGCTGATAAACAAGGACTCACAGGGCCATCGAGGGGCTGGGAGAGTCAATAGGCTGAGGTTGGGATCTGTTGGAGCGTGGCCTTGGAGACCCGCTGGTCTGTGAAGCAAGGTCACACCCAGTTTCAGCACTCTTCTTCATGGGAGCCATGGGGGAACACAAATGGATGCCATGTAATTCGCAGAACCTTCTGCACACAAACATGTGTGCTGCACAAAAGTACATAGCTTCCTTAGATCCTCAAAAGGCTGAGTACCAGCAACATGTATAAGCATGTGTTGTAGATGAAGAACATTCTTCTTCTTTATTTTTTCATGTACAGGGTCTCTGTGTATCTTTGGAGCCTGTCCTGGAACTAGCTCTTGTAGACCAGGCTGGCCTCAAACTCAAAAGATTTGCCTCCTGAATACTGGCATTAAAGGCATGCGCTACCACTGCCTGGCTGATGAAGAACATTCTTGCACGTGTGTGTAGTACATGTGTGTATGGGTTGTATATGTATATGTAGAGGCCAGGGGTCAACCTCCTTTGTCATTCATCATGTGCGGGCCACATTTTAAAAATAACAACAACAACAACAACAACAAAGCATGGTTTCTCATTTGGCCCTAAAGGTGAGCTTCCTGGCCAGCAAGCGCCAGTGACCCTATCTCTGACCCCAGCACTGGGGTTTCAAGCGTGTGCCACCACACCCAGCTACCTTACATGAGTTTGAGGCACAAACTGAGCTCCTCATGGTTGCATGGCACCAAATTCCTGACAGACAGAGCTGTCTCTTTAGCCCAAGGAAGAAGTGAGTGGATAAAAGGATCTGCTTCCAAGCCCGACAACCTGAGTTCAATCCCTGGGACCCACATGGCGCTCCGTCTGGAAGAAGAAAAGGCTGAAGCCCTGGGAACATCCATAGAAAGCACTTGTCTCCTGGAGAAAGATTGTTTTCTCATGAGATGACCTTGCAGGACAGACCTAGAGCTGAGACAAGACAATGGAGAGCAGGGGACCACACCACGCCTAAGCAAATAGGCGTGTGTACGTGTGTATGTGTGTGTGTATGTGCGCGCGCACGCGTGAGTGTGTGTATGTATGCCTTTCTATATACCCTCATGTTAGGACCCACAGGAGACATACTTAGGACAGCCCCTAGATTTTTTTTCTCCTTCCTGATGTGGCCACATTAAACAAATCTCCCCTTTCTGCTTTTTCATATTAACATGGCTTCTTTATGCCAGGCAGTGGTGGTGCACACCTTTAATCCCAGCACTCGAGAGGCAGAGGCAGGCGGATCTCTGTGAGTTCGAGGCCAGCCTGGTCTACAAGAGCTAGTTCCAGGACAGGCACCAAAACTACAGAGAAACTCTGCCTTAAAAAACCAAAACCAAACCAAACCAAACCAATCATGGCTCTTTTAATTGGATTATTGAATACAGGTGACCAAACCTAGCTTACTGAGGCACAGACTGTGACTTCTAAGTCCAATAATAACATGTTGTCAGAGGGAAGCTATAAAGAGAAGGTCAACTGTAAGGGATAGGTCAAAAGAAGAGACCTTTTGGTGTAAGGAGCAACAGTTTGGGGTTGAGAAAGGCCTAGAGAGAGCACGAATTTGGTTGTTAGGAGATGGTTGAGTGTCAAAAGAATCAGGCAGTGGCCATTACTGTGGTCCAGGGAAGAAGGTCCCAGCTGATGAGCCATAGATCAAGGACAGTGAGGCCCCGATTGTCCTTCTGGGAGATGGAGTTTGGATCAGAGTCCTTACATACCACAGTAGTTGCGGTGTTCAGAAACCCTGACTAGGTGTGGCAAGGGGATGAAGGAATGGCAGCCGTACAGATACACATACAGAAAAGCTGGGAACAGGTGGGGGGTCCATGCTGTGATGGAGCCAAACCTACCTGTGTTCAACCTGCGACCTCAGTGTGTATTATACTTAGCACAGTAGGAGGGGCTAGCTAGCCTGGGTAGGGGAGCTCTGGCGGTAACCTGTAAACATCCAGAAGGAAGCCACACTTGCTAGTCTTTGCACACACTAGACACTAACTCACACTCAGACTCCTGAAGAAGGCTTTGCACTCCCATGGGGCTGAAACATGGCGGTGCTCATGCCAATAGTACCTCACTCACTCATGCCTTCTTCCGTCTCCACATGAGTGGCAGCTCTTCTGCTTGGGGCCTTTAAAGGGCCTTTTTCGCTCTAGCCCGGATCATCAGAGGCTTAGCTAAACTCAACCTTGTGGGGCGAAAAAGATGCCCGGAAATCACAGAGGCTGCGAGATTCCCCTGTATGGACTGCTGGGACAGGGTTCAGGTCAGTCTCCAGGTGGCGCCAGAGAGTGACCTTCGCTAGAAGTACCAGTAGCTTCCCGACTCTCACAGGAATTCAGTCTGTGAAAGGAAACTGAACCGTGCAGAATTGACATTCTCAGGGGCAGAGAAAGGGCACTACATTCTGCCTTCCCAGTAATCCTGGCTTCTGTTTGGGGTCAACTTCCATCCTGCTGACTTTAAACTGGCTGTCAGTCTTGCTGTTATGATAGAATAGTAGGCCTTAAAAAACTATGCAGGGTTAGAGACACCGAAGAAAAGCATTTCTTTTAAGATTTACTTATTTTCATTTTATGTGTATTGCTGTTTTGCTTGCATGTATGTATGTAAGTCAGTGCCCACAGAAGCCAGATATCATCAAGATCCCCTGGAACTGGAGTTACAGATGGTTGTAAGTCTTCCTGTAGGTTCTGGGAATCGAACCCTGGTCCTTGGGAAGAGCAGCATGTGCTCTTAACCCCTGAGTCATCTCTCCAGTCCCAAGACTGCAAAGCTTAGGAAGCAAGTTCATTTGCCCTTCTTCAGGAGCTCCCTCTATAGGGCATCAAAGCGTTGCAGGGCTCCCTGAGTGTAGCAGAATCTATTTATCAGCTCAGATGGGCTTGGGGCAGAGAATTGAGGCCATGGAAACTCTGCGGCCATTCAAGTCGCTCTGTGCCAGTGGCTCCCAGGTTTGTTGTCTTGTGGCCTTGAAGAATGACATCAGAGGACAGTAGAAGAGCAGTCACAACTCTACTGTGGTGGAGAAGCAGCTTCTGGAACTAGGAAGGGATATAAAAAGGTGTTGCAAGCCTGACCTTAGCTGGGTCCTTTTTAAACCTGCACTTAAGCCTGATGCTTGAGCTTGTAAAACTAAATTAATTGGGATGGACATTCCCCCTCCCTCCACACCCCCACCCCCAGAGACAGTGTTTCTCTGTGTGCAGCTCTGGCTGTCCTGGAACTCACTCTATAGACCAGGCTGGCCTTGAACTCACAGAGCTCCACCTGCCTGTGCCTCCCGGGTGCAAGGATTAAAAGTGTGGACATTCTTAAACAAAAGCTATGCCCTCAAAGCACGTCCAATTCTCACAAGTAGGGCTCCTGTAACCTTACAGCTTTTGAGTTAAACTCAGCTTTTTCTATAACTTTCAGGCCCAGTCTGTGTTCACTGTCTATACAGAGTTCCTGGGGCCCTCTGCTAGTTCTCAGATCTGTCCTTCTAAGGTGGGCTTGTGACTGTATTGAACACCGAGAAGCCGGCTCTGCTTGCAGCCTCGTTCTCCCACCTGGCTGCCTAAAAAAGGAGACTGTAGGGCCTGCAGAGCCGGCTCAGCTGTCAAGAGCTCTTACTGCTCTCCCAGAGGTCCAGAGTGGTCCCCAGTGCTCCTGCCACATGGTTCATAACTGGCTGTGATTCCAGACCTGCGAACCTGATGCCTTCTTCTGAACCGCAGGGGCTCCTGCCACATGGTTCATAACTGGCTGTGATTCCAGACCTGCGAACCTGATGCCTTCTTCTGAACCCCAGGGGCTCCTGCATTCCTGCGTGCACCCCCTCCCCATACACAAATAGTTAAAAGTAAAATAAATCTTGAGGCAGGAGAGATGGTACAGGGGTTAGGAGGAGCTGCTGCTTTTGCACAGGACATGGGTTCAGTTCCCAGCACCCTCCAGATAGCCCATAAACATCTGTAACTCCAGTTCCAGATGTTGCCCTCTTCTGGCCTCCTTAGGCATTGTGCACATTATATACACACACATACACAATAAAGATAAATCTTTAGGGCTGGAGAGATGGCTCAGTGGTTAAGAGCACTGGCTGCTCTTCCAGAGGGCCTGAGTTCAATTCTTGGCAACCACATGGTAGGTCACAACCATCTGTAATGACATCTGGTGCCCTCTTCTGGTGTGTGGGCATACATGGAGGTGGAATGTTGTATACATAATAAATAAGTAAATTTTTTTAAAAAAAGGAATCTTTAAGAAAAATAGATATATCTAAAAAACCAAATTATCCAGTTGGTGGTAATGCACGCCTTTAATCCCAGCACTCGGGAGGGAGAGGCAGGTGACTCTCTGTAAATTCGAGGCCAGCCTGGTCTACAAGAGCTAGTTCCAGGATAGGCTCCAAAGCTACAGAAAAAAACCCTGTCTTGAAAAAACACACCAATAAACAAAATCACATCATTTCCCAGCTCTGGTTTAGGTCTCTCGCTGGCTAAGTTAAGAATTTCAACACAGCTGATCAAACTGTTTACGAAGGACTCTCACAAGCAGGATTACCAACCAAGTTTCTAGTGCTGGGATTAAAGGTGTGTGCCGCAACCACCATAAAGGTTTGGTTTTTTGTTTTAGTTGTTTCATTTAAAACATTTTTTTTTCATTTTACATATCAATCCCAGTACCTCCTCCCTTCCCTTCCCCCCCCACTTCACCCCATCTCACCCTCCACCCACTCCTTAGAGGGGATAAGGTCTCCTTTGGGGAGTCAACGAAGTCTGGCATACCAAATTGGGGTAGGGACCCCCCTACCCCCATATCAAGGCTGAGCAAGGTATTCCACCACAGGGAATGGGCTCCAAAAATCCAGTTCATGCACCAGGGAGAAGACCTGGTCCCATTAAGTTTGGTTTTTTGTCTATTTTGTATGTGTGTGTGCATATGTGAATGCGGATGTCAGAGGCCAATGTCAAGTGTCTTTCTTAATTGCTCTGTACCTTTTTAAAATTTGTGATTATGTGTTTGTCTGTATGCCATGTGTGCATTGCACATGCTCCAACATGATCAGAGCTTACTGACATGCTAAGTGAGCTAAAACAGACAGACAGTGCATGACTCCGCCTCTTCGTGGATCCGGGGTCAAACTCGGACAGTTAAGGTTATCAGAGGCTGAGGGAAATGAGGGTGAAGGGGAATATTGTTTACTGGGAGCAGGTTGTTTGGAATGCAGATAAAATTCCAGCACGGATGGGCTGGGGTAATGAGTATAAACCGTTGTAAAAGTACTTAATGATGTTGGAAATTGAGAAGCTGAGGCAGGAGGATTCCAAGTTACAGAGCAGCCTCTCCCTCCCCCAAAAGCAAAAGCTGACATAATGGGAAATCAAATAAACACAAACGATGTGGCACAAGACAAGGCGATGTACAGGGGCACCTCACTGCCACATGGCTGTGGATTATTCCCACGCAAATGAGATTTAAAAAAAAAATCTATTTACCTTTACATGTACATGTGTTTTTGCCTACATATAAGTACACTGTGTGCATGCGTGTTGCCTGTGGAGGGCAGAAGAGGGAACCCGATCCCCCAGAGTGGGAGTTAGGAAAGTCTGTAAACCGTCATGTTCTGGGACCTGAAACCTAGGTTCTCTGCAAGAGCAGCAAGTAATCTTAATTTCTGGGCCATCTCTCCAGCCCAGTACTTATACATTTTATGTACATGTGTGCCTGGCTGCATGAGACCACAGAGGTCAGAAGAGGACTTTGAATCCCTTGGGACTGGAGTTACAGGTGGTTATGAGGTGCCACGTGGGTGTACTGGAAGCCAAATCTGAGTCCTCTGTAAACACAGTAAAACTTAACCACTGAGGTGTCTTCCCAGCCAGCATCCTCATCTTTTTTTCCTTTTACGACATAATCCCTCTGTATCCCAAGCTGGCTCGTCTCAGCATCCTTAGTGATGAGATTACAAATGTGTGCTACGATACCTGGCTTTTGATACTTGAGGGGAGGGGGCAGTGCTCTGGGGCTGGAGCTCAGCTGGCAGAACGCTTTCATAGAACAGTGAAGCCCTATGTTTGATCTTCAGCATCGCATAAAACTGGGACTGATGGAACATGCCTATAATCCCTCCGTTCAGGAAGAAGATCTGAAATTCAAGGTCATTCTTGGCTATTTCATGAGTTTGAGATTCAGAAACTAAGAAAACGCAAAAAGAAAAACCAAACCAAACAACACGCTCCCCACCCCCAATCTGAGCATCAACCAGATGTTTGGTGCTCATCTGGCCTGTGTCATACCTTGTCATACTAAACATGTTCTCATCATGGAGAATTTGAAAACTTTTAGTACAGAGAGGAAAGAAAGCAAGCTACTAGCACAAAGTGTTGCTCCACGTTGCCACCTAGAAATAACCACTCCTTACATTTTGATCCAGAGTTCCTGTTTTTACTGTGTGCATTTTTAAGCAATATCATAAAAAGACTTTACAGTAGGTAGTTTTATAATTTGGCTAATTATATTAGCCAAAATAACAGTATCAACATTTTCTTCCCTCTGCCACAGTGGACACAACTGTGTCACTTGGAGGAAGCCTTCAGAAATTAGCATTTGCTGACCTGGTACTCACTGCATAGCCCAGGCTGGCCATGAACTCTTGGGAGTCCTCCTGCCTCTGCCTCCTGAGTGTGCACCATGCTTGACTGAATGATTTAACTTTTTAAGTCGCATCTCTGTACCCACCTAAGCATCAAAATGATTGCCCCCAACCTGTCCGTCTTAGTTGCTTCCTTACCTCGTTGGTCCCTCTGCAGAGGCTAGTTACCTCTACAAGTTCCCTGTAAGATTTTTCTTATTCAAGTACTTCTGAGTGCTGGGATTAAAGCCGTGTGCCACAATGCCCGGCCCATTACTTTTCTTTTTTGATTTTTCAACATAGGGTTTCTCTGCATACTCCTAGCTATCCTGAAACTCTGTAGACCAGGCTGGCCTTGAACTCGGAGATCGCCTGCCTTTGCCTCCCGAGTGTGGGATCTAAAGACGTATGCCACCAACACTTACTTATATCTTAAAACTCTGTAGACCAGCCTGGCCTTGAACTCGGAGATCGCCTGCCTTTGCCTCCCGAGTGCGGGATCTAAAGACGTGTGCCACCACACTTACTTATATCTTAAAACGCAGTTTCCAATTTCTTAACCAATTTTTACCGACTGTGAATTCACTCTTAGTTGAACATCAGGATTTACTAGTCTTTTGTTATGTTTTCCTTGTCTTTTGAGACAGGGTTTCTCTGTGCAGCTTTGGAGCCTGTCCTGGCACTAGCTCTGTAGACCAGGCTGGCCTCGAACTCAAGAGATCCACCTGTCTCTGTCTCCAGAGTGCTGGGATGAAAGGCACGTGCCACCACAGCCTGGCAGGATTTAATGATCTTAAGAATTGCTTAAAAGTATTAACAAGAAAATTAAGAGTTACTTTTATTAAGAAACACAAGATATGGGGGCTGGAGAGATGGCTTAGCAGTTAAGAACACTGACTGCTCTTCCAGAAGACCCAGGTTCAAGTCCCAACACTCATATGGCAGTTCACAGATGTCTGTAACTCCAGTTTCAGGGGACCCAACACTGTCACCCAGATATACATGCAGGCAAAACACTAATCCACATAAAATAAAAAACACATATGTTTAATAAAAAAAGGAGGATGTAGTCATGTGGTACACAGAGGGTGGGGATGAAGCTCAGTGTTAGAGTGCTGTGCTTGGCCCCACAGGCTATGACTCTGACCACCAGTACAGCCAGAAAGAGGTGAAGCAAGAGGTGAAGCTGTGCCAAGGTAAGGGCCAGATAGTGTTTAGCAGGGAGTGTCAGGGATGAGCATTATTTTCAAACGAATGACAAATGATCGTCTTTGTTAGGACACTGGTGTTGAAGGCATAGGACATCTACACTTTTCTTTTTAAGATTTATTTATTTATGCAGTATCCTGCCTGTAGGCCAGAAGAGGGCACCAGATCTCATTATAGGTGGTTGTGAGCCACCACATGGCTGCTGGGAATTGAACTCAGGATCTCTGGAAGAACAGTCAGTGCTCTTAACCGCTGAGCCATCTCTCCAGCCCAACACCTACACTTTCATTTCCCGAAGAAGACAAACGCCAGCTAGCATGAAAGTGGTAGGCACAGAGGGTGCTCGTCCTGGAGTCCTGGATGCTGGGGGATCCTGGTCCATCACATGACCATCTGAAAGGTAGAAATACTAGGTCATTAAAGGAAATCCCTCCAGCTTCCCTGCTGCCTCCACTGCCTGAAGACTGCCTACAAGACCCAGAACTCCGCTGGGGCCTAACTGGACGAGGACAGAGTGCCCACAGGATAAGCAGTACTAACTATATGACTCTCTGACTCCCCCAAGAGCAAAAGTCGCCACAAACCCTCTGTTAGCTCTTCCCCGGATACTTTCTAGTCTAATGTTGGTGCAGAACTTTGTAAGGCTCTGGTAACGGTAACGGAACAACACATCTTGGGTCCCAAATTCCAGGAAGAAAATAGGGTTCCCATTCATCCAATCACTCTACCCTCATTTGCTAATAATATCTATGCACCACACCCCAAATACAGTGGCACAGACACAGACTCTATGCTGGGAGGCAGAGACAAAGGGACACTTATTTACTTTACGAAGTTGCACACATTCAATTATAAGAACCGAATGTGAGTTACTCAGAAAACCCCAGTCACGTGATGGGAGTTTGCCGCCAACTTAGACTATACAGTTGAGTTCCATGACAGCCTGGGCTACATTATAGGCCGAAACCAAAAATCAAAACAAAACAACAATAACAACAAAACTCTAAACAACAAAGCCAAACCCAGCAGTGTACAGGAAGGATTCGTTGTTAAGGTGGGTTCTCACTGAATGACTGCCCTGGAGTCTCTTAGGTTCTTCTGCCCAAAGGCAGACACCAGCAGGCACTGCTTCATGTTTAAGAGGCAAGTTTTTTTTTCTCTTCACTGTGTCTAGCAGAAGCCTTCTGGATATGGGTGTCCAGTAGACTCAAGGAACCCCACAGGTAGTGTGACACCATGGGTTGAGGGACTGTCCCGCACCAAGGACCCTACACCTGAGAGCTCTCCTAAAGATCCACCGTATCAGGGACAGCACACCCACAGCTCTGTAACTTAGGGAGCACTCCCCCTCAACGCATCTGAGGGAATGCCCAACAACACCCGGATGACCTGTGCCTGAGGGAGCACTCTCAAGGATCCCACATCGAAGAGAACACTGCCTGAGGACCTCATATGCCTAAGGTAGCATCTACCAATGACCCTGTGTCAGTCACTACACCACATCTAAAGAAACATTTCCCAGGGACATCACACCTAAGGGAGCACTCCCTAAGAACCTAGTGTCCAAGGGGCACCCAGTAAGGATTCCTAGGCTCTATGCCCCCTGGAATCCTTATGCTATTTATAAACAGAAGCCTTGCTAGTAGGTCCTGTTAGACCAGGAGGCAGAAAGGGAGTCCCTTGGGCATCTACAGGACTGGACAGGACTAGAGAGTTGCTTACCACATCCAGGTAAAAAGGTCTGAGGAAAACAGTGGAGCTGGCCGAGCCAGCACCTGCACAGGGAGCACTTCCTGGGCAGCCAGGTGCCATGGAGGACAGACCCACAGTGCCTGAGAAAGAAGAGACAACACTGTCGGTAAATTCCTCTCGCCCCCTTCCCCCCCACCGCTCAGCCCTGCCCACCCAGCAGCTTACTCTTTTCGTACGTCACGCTCACAGTTGCGTCCATAGAAGAAAGGTGGGCAGGCGCAGAAGGACCCCAGGATGCAGGTCCCTCCATTCAGGCAGCAGGTTTTATTAAGCAACTTAGCTGAAAGATGGAAGAAGTCATGGGGCAGGTGGAGGACTGATAAACCGTAAGCAAAGGTTCATCCAGCACGCTGGCCTTCATCTCCCCAGAGTATTCTGAAGAGCCCATAGCCTAAGACTCCATCTTTCAGGGGAATCATTTGCATATTCAGACCAGTCAGGAGAAAACTGCACTTCAGGGATGTGACCCAGCACCCTGTCTCACTTCCCTCTAAGCCCCCATGCTGGTACAATACACCCAGTCGCTAACTCACACACCCGCCCTCTCAGGGTAAGTGTGAAAACATTACTGCAGAGATGTGTCAAGGGCAGGACAGAGACAAATCAAGGCAAGCAAGTCTTACTGCTCTGTATCCCCACGGAAGGCACCATCTGCAAAGAGCGAGCACGGACTGCAGGTCCTTCCTGGCTGCGAAGGCTGTCATCTCTGATGGCCATCTCTCTCGGAGACAGAACAGCCAGCTCACGGTGGCCCAAGCCTGTATTATGTATTTTAGGCCACACAAAATGTTGTTGGTGTTCATAAGAGGCACCCCCATCAAAAGGTATGGCGGCACATGCCTCTGAGCTCAGCCCTCAGGTGGTAGAGGATCCCGCGTTAGAGGTCAGCCTGAGGCCCTGTCCCAAACACTAAAGACTGAGGTTGTAGCTCAGTGGCTGCGTACTTAGCCTACAGAAGGCTTAGATCTCAGCACAGGGGAGGGGATGGAGTGGAGGGTGATCTGGGAACATATCCAGTAGGTGCAAAGCCCAGGGCTCTATCCCAGCACCATGTGAGCAACAACAAAAAAGTTGGGGCTCAAAAGGGAAAAGTAATTCAGCCAGATTCAGTAATGAACTTGGGAGGTAGAGGGTAGGAGAATGAGGAGATCAAGGTCAGCCTTGGCTGTATTGTGAGTTTCTAGGCAACCTGGGCTGCGGTGCTTTTACCCAAAAGCAAAACACAAAAACAAACGTGGATAAAAACTCGCTGGGTGTGGTGGTAGCACTGACATTGATGGAGGCAGAAGCAGGAATCCCAGGACACAGTGACACCCATAACCTGAACCCCAGCTGTGCAGTGGTGGGAGGCGGAGGCAGGTGGATCTCTCTCCGTTCAAAGTCCGTCTGGTCTATAGAGCCAAGTTCCAGGACAGCCAGGGCAACACAGGAGAACACCTGTCTTGAAGCTCCCCAACCCCCATAAAACCCCTGAACCCAAACCAAAGGAGAAAACTCTCACCAGCAACGTGTCCAAATTCAAATGCATTGGAAATGGCCACAAGTAAAACCAGACTAGGAAAAGGAAATTGGACATCAGTTAGTGAAAAGCATGTAAAATTGCAGTCTTGGCAGAAGACCATGGGTTTCTAAGGAGACCCAAGAGCGCCCCCTTTCTCCATCCAGTGGTTCCTACAGCAAGGAACTGGAACAGAAATTCCCTCTTAAAAAAAATCTATTCTGCATAAGTTGCATAGTTTTCCATGGTACAGTTTACACATGTGAATTTTAAAATCACTGTACAGGTTGTGACTGGGGTAGAGAACTTGCCTAGCACGTTCAGATCCTGGTTCGATTCCCAGCATCACTGGGAAAACAAAACAAAACAAAACAAAACAAAAACCCTGTCCTGTCATTTAAAATGGTTTCAAGTTTGTTTGTTGCTCTTGATAGCTTTTTAAAGTACCGAATTCGTCTATACCATTAACTTTTAGAAGCAATCTTAGTTTGGCTGCAGTGCTAATATTGTTTATGCAAGAGAAGGGATACATTATTTCCCTGGCAGCGTCACCAACATGATTGACGTGACGAGGAAGCTGAGAAAGGTAGTCGCCCCTAAACTTCACAACCTGAGCTGGACGCCCGGGGCCCACACAGGGAGCTGAGTCCAGCGAGTCATCTTCTCACCTCCACTCACACGCACCACTGCATGTGCACACGGGCACACGCGCGTGCACACACACAGATAATGAATATTTAAAAGACTGAGTACTTTAAAAAGTCAACAGCAAAGTAGTATGCAACTAAGTACAAAGTTCCAGGATCTTCAGGAAAAGCACCAATGCTACTAGCAGTATTTTAAGGTTTACGTTGGATAAAAATCGGAGAAGGGTAGAACATGATTTTCTGAAATTGCAGTCTCCAGCCATCAAAAATTCAAAGTTAGTTCATACCTGGACGAGAAGTGCGCCATCTTCCGCGGCCTCGTGAAAACGTTGGAGAAAAACGCTCGGAAAACAGGATGAGTAAATGGCTTTAAATCATAAAACCATTCCCCAAACACACAAAGGTTAAGTTCTCGAAGTGAAAAATAGTAAATTAAATAGAAAGATATTCCAGATGAGAACTGCGCCTGGCCCGGAGGGTCTTGGGGCAGCGGCGGCCAAGGTCTCCAAGCAAACTGGGGGGGGGGGGCTCTCCCTCCAATAGAACCGTTTTGACCTTGAGAAAGGACTTCCAGGGACCTTTCTTCCTCCACTAGAAACCCAAGGGGTGGCGGGGAGGACCCTCAGGTGGGCGGAGAGCCGGAAGCCCCACGCCCATTGCTAGGCCCTGGCTTTGCACTTGACTAGCTAACTAGCAGTGTCTGGTTTTGGTGCAGGTTTCTTTTCTCTCTCTCTCCTTTTCAAAAAGACTTATTATATATACAATGTCCTGCCTGCATGCATTCCTTCAGGCCAGAAGTTGGCACCAGATCTTATTACAGGTGGTTGTGAAGCACCATGTGGTTGCTGGGAATTGAACTCAGGACCTCTTAACCGCTGAGACATCTCTCCGCTCCCAGGTTACTTTTCTCTTGAAAAAGGGGTCGGAGAGACTCAAGTTATTCTACCAAGGCGGTTCAAACACGAAAGTCTAAATAGCATGTGTACATATGCAGGCATTTGATACTTCGTTATCAAATTTTAACTCTGAATTTGCTTTCATCTTTTTGCTAAAAAAAAAAAAAACAACAAACAAAAACCACGTGGAGGTGGGTGCCGGTTGCTGGGGAAGTTAGGGTGGCTAGGGGATATGCGCTGGCCAACTGGGAGGACTGGTTTGGGTGCGGAGCAGGTCAAGGTCCAGAAGGATTTGAGTCTGGGAGTGAGCTGGAGTCTTTGCCAGCAGCGCCTGAATTGTAAGCACTCCCCGGAGTTCGGGGGTTAGCGCGAGGACCAACAGGGACCAGCGGGGACCTAAAGCTTTACAGCCGGGCCTTCAGAAGCTGTTTTGCGGGTAGCTTGGTTCTTCCTTGTCCATACACGCCCAACACGCTAAGTGGATGAGTTGCTCTGTCTCTCTCTCGATGTGGGGATGGGGAGGGCCTCAATTCGTATCTGGGGTTGTGTCTCTATTGCTAGAAGCTGGTCAGATCTGGCAGAGAAACGTAAACCCCGCCCGATACTCCCTTCGTTGAAGCGGCTGCAGCGGAGCTTAGACGATGGTGGGCAGCCCCCTACCTCCCTGTTTCAGAGAAAAGGGAACTGTGGCTGCTATTCTGTTGAGCTGTTTCAGAGCCCAGCGAGGCCAGTCAGCTTTCCTGCCTCTTCTCCATCCAGTGGACACCTGGAGCAGAGGAGGCACGCTTGTGCGCCCAGGGTGGATTGCCACAAGGAAAGGGCTTCAAGGACCTGAAGTCAGACGCTTATTGTTAGTCTTGGGATACAAGGTCCACCATTCTATCTTAATATTTTAGATTTATTTTCATACTCGACATGAGCAGTCTGGTATCAGAAACTGGGACAAGCAGACTATCATCCATCCATCTCTATGTCTGTCTGTCTTGTCTATCACAAAAGCAGGAATTGATGGTAGAGCCCTGTAAGAGGTAGAAGCAGGAAGGTTGAAGCGAGGAGCCAGCCTGGTCTTCAGCGTGAGTTTTAGGATAGTCTGTGCTACAGAACAAGATCCTAACCTTCTTCTAAGAAAGGGTCTCACTCAAGCTCTGGCTGGTCTGGAGCTCTCAGTTCTCTTCCCGCCTCTATTCCCCCAAATTCTGGGACTACAGGCAGACATCATCAAGAGCAACTAAGACTCAGCGTCCGACTGGAGAGATGGCTCAGTGGTTAAGAGCACTGCCAGCTCTTCCAGAGGTCCTGAGTTCAATTCTCAGCAACAGTATGGCGCTCACAACCATCTATATTAGTATCTGTTGCCCTCTTCTAGAATAAAGACACACAAACACAGAATAAAGACATACATGCACATTAGAGCACTCAGGCACATAAAATAAATCTTAAAAAAAAACTTGGTAAAAAGTTCTTATAAAACTCAGTGTCAAAATACAAAACACGGAACTTGAGAGATGACTCAGCAGTTAAAAGAGCCCTGAGTGCTCTTCCAGGGTATCTGGGGTTCAATTACAAGCAACCACAAGGCAGCTCACAATTGTCTGCAGTTCCAGAAGATCTGGCACCCTCACACAGACACACATGCAGGCAAAACATCAATGTATATAAAAATAAAACTTTTTGTTTTGTTTTGTTTTGTTTTGTTTATCGAGACAGGGCTTCTCCGTGTCGCTTTGGAGCCTGTCCTGACACTCACTCTGCAGACCAGGCTGTTTCTGTAGATCTGCCTGTTTCTGCTTTCGGAGTGCTGGAGTGCCGCCACCACCACCGTCCGGCATAAAAATAAATCTTAAAAAAAAAAAGAAAAGAAAAACGGAATACAAAGGTAACAGCTCTCCTCCGCTTTTGCCAGGGACTCCACGGTGATTTATTTCCCTGCCCTCTGTACATTCACACCCGCCAGACGGCCACGACAGTGGGCGGGCCTGAGGATTCGGCCTGCGCCGAGTCTCTCCATTTCCCCACCTCCACCCCCAGCCACACTTAACCTCAGTTCCTGAAACACTGTCGACGGGATCTGTTATTTCCCTGCAGGCTCCGGCTCCTTCATTAACAAGCTAATGGCTGTTTTCACTGAGAACTTGACAGAGATTCCTGCATACAGACTGGATGAGTGAAAGTGTGAGCGAACTGCCAAGGGATTAGGAAGGGGACGCCATTTGTTTCTGTGTGGTTTAGGTTCCGTTTCTACCTGTGTAGACATACCGGGAATTATTTTATTACCGATCCCGGCAGCACATGCTTCTCTAGTGTCTTCCCTTGCAACATACAACTTGGAGACACTTGAAGGTGTATTCTGGTAAATACTGAGCCCTGAAATTGTTTGCTTAATTCATGCATGCTTCCAAAATGTTTTCCCAGAATCCCACCCCAGACGCTCTTACCGTAAAACTATGTAAAAAGCTCCTCCCCCAGGACTTGTGCCAGCTGCGTTAACACCTGAAGATTTTGCTGATTCCTGATATGAAAAGCAGTATTTTGTTGCTTGGATTTGTATATTCCACTGTGTTACTGGGTGTTTGTATTTTCTTTTCTATGGCCTGGCTGATGGTTCTTACAATGCCCTTGAACTAGCTTCTTTGGGCTCGGCGGGAATGTTATTTGCTCTGGGAAGGGCCTCCTGGCATCTTTTCTCCCTATCCTGACTTCCCACTGGGGCCCTGAGCTGAATGGCGGGAGTGTGGTAGCCATTGCCCCTCCCCAGAGTTTATTTGCTAACCCCTGATTGTAAACTGCTTGTTTTTTCTTGTCTTTCACCCTGTTTCCCTCTGGCTCCCACCTAGGAGGTCTAACTGCCCTGTCTTCAGAAATCTCAGCTTCTCCAACCCTGAGAGCAGTGTCTCCCTGAGCCAATTAGGAAATCTTCATCCACGGGCCACCCTGTGGCCTACAGAAGTATTAAGTCTCGGCCCTATTTTCTAAAATAGGAGTTAGAGCAAGACTTTTAAAAAGCAAGCCAAGAAGACAATATTTTCCCCCAAACCCGGGCCTGGAAAAACGACAAAGAACATTACTTACAGTCATTACTGATATGGCGGGTGCCTTATTCTAAAATGTTTGCCATGCATAAGACGATTTGGTGAAGTTCCTAAGAGCTGTGTCAGAGGAGGGGTAGTTTGATTTACACTTTAGGTGTGTGTGTGTGGGGGGGCACTGTGATTTTTATAATTCTGTTTATCTGTTTAGTTGTTTATTGACTATATGAGCATCTTTGTATGTATGCTCATGCCTGGCATGTGTGTGGACGTCAGAGGACACCTTGCAGGACTTGGTTCTCTCCTTTTAAAATGTAGGTCCCCCAGATAGAACTCAGGTCCATAGGCTTGTTACCTTAGCAAGCTCCTTGGCCCACTGAGTCACCTGACTTGCTCCAACGTTCTCCAACTCTTTTGCACAAATCCTTCTTCCGCCAATCAAATCGATTAGCTATTTACTAAGCAGCCATTCTGGGCTGTGCATTGCCCAGTGGAGCAGGCTATGGCTTCCTTTCCCCAGTCGAGATAAAACAAGCCATTTTAGCTGCATTCCCAGACTCCTGGGGGAGGGAAGAGGTGGTTCTAACTTGACTGTTCCCAGACATTGTCAAGCTAATTGGCCTCAGCAGACAAGTGGGCAGACAGGCCCCTGGGAGACAATCGGGAAGGCAAGCTGGGCTGCAATTGATTTTCACAAGATCTAGAGGACGACACCAATTAACAGTGGGTCTAAAGTGGATTTGTGTGTGGCTGCTTCCAGGTATACTTCTTAGCTCTCAGGGATTTTGAAATGGATGAAATGCCAACGAAAGACAGGAAGCTGGGTACCGATCCACTCTGACATCAGAAACAGACCGAAAAGTCTGTCCTGAGCACTGAGCAACGTTTTCTGTGCAAATGACCCAGGCACGTCTTCTCCTGCTAAAAATCAGTTGAGCCAGACTTCTGATTTATGAAAATGAAGTGAGGATTGTTTTAAGTCATTGAGTTTGTAAGAGTTTATTACTTAGCAATATAGAAGTAATATAACACCATCATTTTTAAAAATTATTATTATTGCAGTACTGGGGATTGAACCTAGGACCTTTCACATGTTAGGTAAGGCTTCTGTCACTGAGGTATACTTCTAGCCTTTGCTAACAGTTTAGATTAATTTTTTTAGTTAACATATTTTTATTTTATGTATATGGGTGTTGTGCCTGTATATCGGCACCATATGCATGCATGGTGCCCAAGGAGGCCAGAAGAAGGCATTGGGTCCCCTGAAACTGGAGTTACGGATGGTTGCGAACTACCATGTAGGTGCTGGGAATCAAACCCAAGTCCTCTGCAAATGCAACAAGTGCCCCTAACTGTTGAGCCAACTCTCCAGCCTTTCACCTTGTTTTTTGATATGGGCCCTCCCAACGAACCTGGAGCACACAGATTTGCCTAGACTAGAGGACCAAAAAGCTTCAGGGATCTCTGCCTCTGCCCCTCCTTCCACCCTGGAACTGAGTGTCCAGAAGCTTTGCCACTCTTGACTTTTATGTCATTTTTGAGGATCAAACTCAAATCTTCCCGCTTTCATGGCAACCCTTTACTCTGAGCTCTCTTTCTTGCCCCCTAAACTTTAAGAAAAAAATAAAAATACTTGAAATACATATTCTTTTTTTTTTTTTCAAGACAGGGTTTCTCTGTAGCTTTGGTGCCTGTCCTGGAACTAGCACTTGTAGACCAGGCTGGCCTCGAACTCCCAGAGATCCGCCTGCCTCTGCCTCCCAAGTGCTGGGATTAAAGGCATGCGCCACCACCGCCTGGCTTGAAATACATATTCTATTCATTTATGAATAGGGTGGGTTTAGTGGTGCACGTCTTAATTCCAATACTCAGGAAGAAGAGGCAGGCGGATCTCTGTGAGTTTGAGGCCAGCCTGGTCTTCAAAGTGAGTTCCAGGACAGACAAGGATGTTACACAGAGCGAAACCCTGTCCTGAAAAACCACACACACACACACATTTCTCTACTCAGTTACACATCTTCATAGACACCCCCCCCCCAGAAGAGTGTTTCCTAAATTCAGTCAAGTTGACTGTGAAGATTAATCATTCAGTGCTCAATAGGGCTTCTGGGTTGCACATTTGCCCCGCTATGCAGGTCTGTGGCTGATGACCTATGAGGGCCACCATCAGCACAGTGTTCTCCCTGCGTCCTTATCTTTAGTCTGCAGACATAAAGCAGCAAGCCAGGAGTCCTTGGCACTCGCGATCACACCAGTGGGAACCACTTAATAATGGTCAGTGTTGACAACATTCTTCATTCTTCCATATACACATCATAAAGGGCGGGGAATAAGGTGAGTGGCAGCAGGGGTTTTCCTGGAAGAAAGCTTTGCGAGGCCTGTGACTCGCGGTCCAGTAAGGGCCGCAGTCTCAGATGACCTGGGCTAAGGGTTGGGTTACCTGGGTGTGCCTGTGGTATAACCCCATTGGGAAAGAGGGAAGTGTGCTCACAGAGAGGCATCTGTGGATGATGTTCCTGCAGAGTCTGTGAGCCTGTGAACCCAGCTGGGGCTGGCTGACTAAAAGCAGTGGTTCTCAACTTTTTTTAACACCATGACCCTTTAAAACAGTTCCTCATGTTCTGGTGACCCCCCCCCCAACACACACACCATAAAATTAATTCGTTGCTACTTCGTAGTTGTAATTTTGCTACTGTTATGAATTGTGGTGTAAATATCTGTGTTTTCTAATGTTTTAGGTGACCCTGTGAAAGGGTCGTCTGACCCACAGGTTGAAAACCACTGCCTTAAAAGGTGCTGTTCTCCTGGACTCCAGCTAGGGCTGTTCATGAGGAAGCTGTGTATCAGTATATATGCTGGACTGTTTGTGGTCTCCAGAGCATTTGGGAAATGAGTATTATTACAAGGCACTCTGGGAGTTCTGAAGCTGCAAGGTGTGTGGCAGGGTCTTATAAAGCCCAGGCTGGGCTCAAACTTCCAAAATAGCTAGGAGGACCCTGAACCTCTGACTCTTTCACCTCTACCTCCTGAGAGGAGGGATTTCAGGTGTGCACTGCCACACTCAACTTGGAAGGTCTTTTTGAGTGTGCCCAGCCCAGAGACGCAGCCTGTACACCTTGTACAGTGAGTTTAGTGCATCTCCAATTCCTTACGCAAGTGTAGCCACATTTTGGGTTTTTGACTTGTTTGTTTTGGTTTTTCAAGACAGAGTTTCTCAGTGTAGGCTTGGCTGTCCTGGAACTCACTCTGTAGACCGGGCTGGCCTTGAACTCACAGCGGGACTTCTGACTCTGCCTCTGAGTGCTGGGATTAAAGGTGAGCACCACCATCGTGGGCCACATTCTGTGTTTTCAAGTACCTCCTGGTAACCTCAAATCAGGTGAAAACAGGGATCCTAGGACCCCACCCAGGAGTTAAGACCTCCTGGGGCAGGGGTGTGGTCAGTTGTAGCAGTGAGGAGCTGTCCTGCCTTTCAGTGCACCAGACTGTGCTAATTCCTGCTTCTCACCACGTGGTCTCTGGCCAGCGACGTTGGCCTCAGGTAGAGCTTATTAAAGATATGGCTCCCGGCTCTGTAGCTGAGCAAGATGCTGGCAGCTCAGGTGTAAAGGTTGGCAGATAAAACAGGACACTCAGATGTAAATTTCAGATCAATGACAAATAATTATTTTTAGTATAAGTGTATTCTCAAAATAGCGTTATTATTGTAATGTCAGGGCTTAAATCCAGGGCCTCATGCATGCCAGGCAAGAACTGAGATTAAAGGGCATGAGGCTCCACCCTCAGTTGCAGGGTTTTTTGAATTTTGAGACTGTATCTCAAGTAGACCAGGTTGGCCTTGAACTCCATCTATAGTGGAGGATGACCCTGCTGATCTTGCACCCACCTCCAGAAAGCTGGGATTTCCTGTGTTCTTCACCTTGCCTATTATCTGAGGGGTGTTAGTTGGACTGGGTTGACCTTGAACCGAGTGTAGACGAGGGCAACCTTGACCTCCTGACTCTCTGCTTCCCCAGTGGGTCTGCTCCAGGACTCCAGATTCAAACCAAGGTATGTGAGTAGTTATTACGGGTTCCTGGGAGAACACTAGAGTTCCTTTACTTATTGGGTGTCATTCCAGGGTCTGCCATCAGTAAGAGTATTTTCTCAGTAGCAAATGTTTAAGCATACAATGAACAACCAAGCAAACAGACAAAACAAACAAACAAACAAACAAAAAACCAACAAAAACCCAAAAACAAACAAAAACAAACAAACCACACGTACACAACAAACAAACATGAAGACTTTCAGAGTATTGTTCAAACATTGCAAAAAAACGTTTACATAACCCTGATTCCTTCCTATGGGCTTTCTAATCATGTCTCTTGTGTGGCTCGTAGTATATAGAGTACTGAGACCACAGAATGCTTTCCCCTCGGCCCTGTTTAATTGTGTTCACCCAAGGTTTTCCTATTTGGAAAGTGCTGGCCCTCTGTGGAGGTGTCTGGGCTCATTCAGTAAGCCTGCTCTGCCCGGGTGCCAAGCCCTCCCCGGCCAGATCTGTTTTGTCTCTTGCTAGGCTGAGTCACATAGAATAGATAGATAGTTTATCAGCACATGTCCTCCAGATCATATTATCCGCTTACAAATATAGCCTGTTAGCGCACAGGCACGGCAGTCCTTCCGCTGGGCGAGTTGCTCTGTCGGTGTAAACAGCATCGAAAGCGGATTACACCGTGGTAGCCGTGGCCGGGGACTATCAGCACCCACCCAGCCGCCCACCACGGAAAAGGTGAGTGGCGGTGGTCTCGGTCCCAGAGACGGAGGGGTGCGAGCTAGCAGGTGTGAGCGCCTGTCCTGCGACTGCGCAGAAGCCGAATGGGGCGTCACGGCTGCTTGCGAGGGGGACCTGCCACCACGCCGGCGTTGTGGTTTTGGCTGTTTACGGCTGTTTACGGCTTCACCTGGTGCCGGAGAGCTCTAGCCAGTCACCATCCAAGCACACAGAGAGGACCAGGCTTTGACCAGTGCTCAGTTCAAGAACCACAATTGAGCGGGGCGACAGAAAGCACGTGGGGTGCACGGGTGCCCTCAGGTGGGTGGCTGTCTGGACAAGGTCCTCAGGAATCCTGGTACTTTCGAGAGGACCATCCAGGTGCCCAACATTGAGTTCCAAAGTACTGTCCGGGAGTGATAAATCATCTTTGTTTATGCCCTCTTCTGGTCCTCGGAAAATAAGCGTCTAAAAGGAGGGAGGGTTGGGGGAGTGGTCTTTTCTTTCACAAAGCTTCGCGCGCCCCCTGGCGTGGGTGGGGCAGGGGTTGGGGCAAGAGCGGCCAAGAGATTGGAGATTTAAAAGAGAATAGTCCAGCTATGTAAATAGCCCAAGTGTGGCGGCTTCTTGGCTTCTTCACCAGGGCCTGGGGCGATCTCCAGTCACCGGCCCCATAGAACCCGCTAACCCAGTGGGGAAAAGCCCCTTAATGCCCACGGACCTCTCTTGTGTCAGTTTGGGTGCTGTTTTCAAACAGGGTCTCCTGCAGCCCAGGGTTCCCTGCATGGCAAGAACTCTAACTGAGCCATACCTCTTGTTTACATCTTACACTTAATTGATGACCAATGATCTGGCCCAATTTCTTTTCTTTAGTTAATTGGCATCCCCTCCCTACAGGTCCCATCCTAAGCTGCTCTTGATCCAAGGATCACCGAGTGCTCTCTCACCAAGCCTGGGAGCTGAGAGCTGCGGTTGTATTTTATCCAGATGAAAACCCAGCAGCTCTGTCCTCAGGGCTATGTGGCCAGCAAGCCAGGAGGCAGGGTTCCAGCCTGGGCCGTCTGACTCAGCCCCTGTCCTCTTAATCCTTCCTGTGCCCTCTGTCTCCCCTGACTTGATCTTCCAGTTTAACAAATTACCCTAACAATCATCAACTGTCCCAAGGGAAACTGATCGGGCAGCACAAACTGTAATTCAGTTTAGAATTCCACTGAGAAGCAGTGGTGGCTGTTCTGACCTTACTTTAATTTTAACTTCCCACTCCCAAACAAACACTGTTCTAGAAAACTTCTCTGCCTTCCAGCTATGGAGTATAGCCCCACCCCCGCACCTTGGGGTCCTGAGCAGTTCCTATTGGCTGCAGCCATTCTCTTGGAGTGAGCTGGGCTGATGACAGAGCATCTTCCCAGACAGCAGCCGCCTAGAAGGAGCCCGTGGAAGGCTGGGAGCTTGGCTCCTCAGGTGTAAGGGCAGGAAGAGCGGGGGCTGCCGGGCAGAACCTGAGCTCTAGCTCCGGAAAAAGCCAGGGTCAGCTGCTGTCCTTGATGGGCTAGTTAGACAGCAGTTCAGAGCAGAAAATGGATTGTATTCAGTGTGGCCATATTGGAAACCAGAAAGAGGCTCCGAGGGACTCCCCTCCCAGCTCCATCTTCACAGTCTTGGCGTGAGGTTGGCGTGTACGCAGACGGTAAGAGGTGCTGCACAGCTAAACCGTCCTGCGCATGTGATTCTGCCCGTCATCTAGGCTCTCATCTCTGCTGCAATGTGATTTGACCAGATGTCAGAACCGTGTGAAATTTTCTGAGATACAAGTTCCTCCTCTTCGAGATACAAAAGAAGGCTGGACCAGATTTCAGCCTTTTTTTTTTCTCTCAGCATGAGATTATTGGAGGAAGTTCCAGTTGTAGGGAGAGCGTCAACTGTCTCAGGGGTATGGTAGTCAAAGGGAAGAGCCCCAGTATCTCTTTAGCATATCTTCATTCAGCCAGAGGGTCACCGGGAACCAGGTCCATCTCTCCGTAGCATTCACGTGTTCCCTGGCCCCTGCTTTCCCTCTCCCGCTTCTCCCTTGCCTCTCTCTCTCTAACCCACAAAGGGGATATCAAGTTATGTGTCCTCAGTAGGGAGCCTGTGTTGGGTCTCCTCCAAGCTCCCTCCAGATATTTCGCGTGATGCTCTGAGCTGTTAACTTGGTACCCACTCCACACCTCCAGCCCCCTAAGCTCTAGACAGCCCAGTTCATCAGTTGACAAGGAAGAGGCTAGATGACCTGAATGTTCCCTTCCTCTCCACAGGCGTATGACTACTGAGTGGCGACCAGAGCTCTGGTGCCAGGGGACACATTTTTCCAGTCATGCCCTCTGGCTCCTGGGAGCCGGTGCTTTTGTCAAGAGATTCTGACATAACTGGGGGGGGGGGCATGGAAAGTTTGTCAACTAAATCTGCATTGATGGTTGTGTCCCCGTCACTTCCAACACCGCTCTCACCCCAGCTTGCCAGTTCGCCTCTCTCTCTGCGGGGCTCCCCTCTTCTCGTGGCTCCATGGCAGTTGGTTCAGCCCCACACATCTGGTTCTCTGACTCAAATGCTGAGCCAAAATATATCCCAGCTTGCAGATGTTTTGATATTCTCCCTGATAGGGAAGTGTGGAAGGTGTTTTCTGGCTTCCGTGGGCACTACAGGCACATGATGCTTAGATGTAGATACAAAACACTCATACACATAAGAATAATAAAGTTTAAAAATCTTCCTGCGTCATCCCTCACCCACCCTGCATCTCCACCCTGGTAAACTCCCCCCAGCTTCTCACTCTGTAGATGCAGTCAGCTTTACATGGGCATTTTGGTTGACTTTAAAAGAGTTTTTATTTTAATTTAAGATGTTGTTTATTATTATTTTTGTTGTTCTCTCTCTCTCTCTCTCTCTCTCTCTCTCTGTGTGTGTGTGTGTGTGTACAGGTTACACATGTGCCATGCCATGAGTTTGAAGTCAGAGGACAAGTTTTGGGGAGTTGCTGTTGAATCATGGACCCAAACATCATAAGGGTTTTATGTTGATATTGTTTTTAATGGTTTTTTTTTTTGCCCCCAGAAGTAAGTTTCTGTTTCTTGAAAAGTAGATCCTTCCTCCTTTGTCTTTGTAACATCTCCCTGCACCTGTCACACAATAAAAAACAGAGGTGACTAAGGTGCCCAGTCTTACCACAGCCAATCAATAATTCAATTATTTCTATAGAGGAATTGTATTTCTATAGAGGATCTGAGTTTGGTTTCCAGTGCCCATATCAGGTGACTCACAACCAGCTGTAACTTTGGCTCCAGGGCAATCCAAAGCCTCCTTGAGAACCTACACATACCCATGCCCCCCCCCCTTTTTTTTTTGTTTGTTTGACACAGGGTTACTCTTGTGTAGCTCTGGCTGTCCTGGAATTCACCCTGTAGACCAGGCTGGCCTCGAACACAGAGAGCCGCCTGCCTCTGCCTCCCAAGTGCTGGGATTAAGGATGTGTGCCACCAGGCCTGGCTTGTGCGCGTGTGTTCCACAAACCCGGTCTATGTGCATATGAAACTGACATATGTATTTTTTTATAGGTAACTTTATGCTGCTCCCCAAATGGGACACAAAGTGGTCGTGTTTGACATTTCTGTCATCAGATCCTTGTGGGAAACTCGTGTCAAGAAACACAAAGCATGGCAGAAGAAGGAAGCCGAAAGGCTGGAGAAGAGCGCCCTGGAGAAGTACATTTTGGTGCCTGTTATTCCAGCTGGGTGGGAGTGGGGGCTGCTGGCTGCCGGGGAGGGGAGCTCTTCATGGGACTTCTCACTGTCATGGCCACATTCCTCCATAGACTCCATAGCCAGGTGCTGCAGCATTCACTCCTTTAACAGTGACACGCGAAGTCATGAGGAATTACGTAATGTCCAGACGCTATACTAGACACAAAAACCCCTGTGTGCTCAGCGTATGGAGGCCGCTTGCTGCCCTTCACTGAACTCACTAGACCACCCCACGCTTCCACTAAGCTACTTTCTTCATGCGGTTCAGTTTTCACCTGCTGAGCTGAATTCTAGGTGAGATCCATTTTTTCATCTACTTGAGCTGAAATGATGCCATCTGCCTCCCAGAAACTTATGACATGTGAGTTAAAGAGTTCTGGACAGAAAACTAAGTTGAGGGTCTGGAGAGATGGCTCCGCAGTTAACAACACTTTCTGCTCTTGCAGAGAACCAGGGTTCGACTCACAACCACCTATAGTTCCAGCTCGAGGGTATGTAATGATGTCCTGAGGCTCCTGTGAGCACTGCACACACACACACACACACACACACACACACACACACACACACACACACACACCACTAAGTTGCAAAGCTGGAGAGATGACTCAGCAATTAGAAGTGCTTGCTATTCTCCTAGAGGACCCAAGTTCAGATCCCAGCACCCAAGTGGGCTTCCTCATAACCTTCTGTAATCCAAAGCCTTCCTCCCTGGATATTCATTTACGGACATGGCATACATACACACAAATAAATAAATGCTAACACACACACAAAGCCACAAAACATACTAAGTTGAGGTAGTGCTTCAAAAAACCCTCGATGGTAAACGCGAGCATGCAATCGTATCAACACTGTCCAGCATAACAGAAGGAGGATAAACTCACACACATCTGTAATTTTATTCTCTGTAAAGAAACTTAAGCTAGAATTCTTGAGTGATACATTGCGGTTAAAGGCAAAACGGGGTTCTGATTGGCTAACTCAACTCTACATCCAACCAGCAAAGGATGAAGCATTTGTATTGGCTTTGTTTGTTTGTTTTGTTTTTGTTCTTCAAGACAGGGTTTCTCTGTATAGCCTTGGCTGTCCTGAACTCATAGACCAGGCTGGCCTTGAACTCATAGAAAGCCAACTGCTTCTGCCTCTTGAGTGCTGGGGATTAAAGGCTTTCGCCACCACTGCCTTGCTATTTGTGAAATTTAAGTTAGCAACCAAAGGTGTAAAGTGTGAATCAATCAATCAATTTATCTGTAATCTATTTTTTTAAAAATGATTTATTATTTTATTTTGGTTTTTTGAGACAGGGTTTCTCTATGTAGCTTTGGAGCCAATCCTGAAACTAGCTCTGTAGACCAGGCTGACCTCAAACTCACAGAGATCCACCTGCCTCTGCTTCCCCGGTGCTGAGATTAAAAGCATGTGCCACTACGGCCAGGCTTATTTTTGTATATTATGTACATTGTATTTTGCATTCATGTGTATCTGTGTGAGGGGGTCAGATCTTGGAGTTACAGAGAAGTGTGAGCTGCCATCCAGGTGCTGGGAATTGAACCCAGGTCCTCTGGAAGAGCAGGCAGTACTGCTGAGCCATCTCTCCAGCACCCTACAATCTATTTTCTTAAAAAGCTATTTAGTGCATGCGCTCCTGTGCAGTCCTGCCACTGCTCATGCGTGGAGGTCAGAAGACGACACCCACACGTGGGTTCCGGAGGGTCAGACTCACGCCGTTAGCCTTGGCAGTGAGCGTGGGTTCCGGAGGGTCAGACTCACGCCGTTAGCCTTGGCAG